>NC_083401.1:19300551-19600551 GCF_020745735.1 Hemiscyllium ocellatum
CACACCATTCCAAAGAGAGATGTCCCACTCCAGGATTCCTAGCACACACCATTCCACAGAGAGAGTATCCTGCTCTGGGATTCCCAGCCCACACCATTCCACAGAGAGACGTCCCGCTCTGGGATCCCAGCACACACCATGCTGCAGAGAGAGTGTCCTGCTCCGAAATTCCCAACCCACACCATTCCGCAGAGACAGTGTCCAGCTCCGGGATTCCCAACTCACACCATGCTGCAGAGAGAGTGTCCCGTTCCGGAATTTTAAGCCCACGCTATTCCGCAGAGACAGTGACCCGCTTTGGGATCCCCAGCTCATACCCATGCAGCAGAGAGGATGTCCCAATCCAGGATTCCCAGCCCACACCAATCCACAGAGAGAGTGTCCCGATCTGGGATTCCCAGCCCACACCATGCTGCAGAGAGAGTATCCTGCTCTGGGAATCCCAGCCCACATCATCCCCCAGAGAGAGTATCCAGCTACAAGATTCTCAACCCACATCATGCTGCAGAGAGGGTGTCCCGCTCCAGGATTATTGGGCTGAGAGGTGGCAAATGGAGTTCAATGCAGCTAAATGTGAAGTGATGCACTTTGGGAAGAATAACAGGAAGGCAGAGTACTGAGTCAATGGAAAGATTCTTGGCAGTGTGATTATGCAGAGGGATCTTGGAGTCCATGTACATCGATCCCTGAAAGTTGCCACCCAAATTGGACAGTGCTGTTAAGAAGGCATACGGTGTGTTAGGTTTCATTGGTAGAGGGATTGAGTTCCGGAGCCGCAATATCATGCTGCAACTGTACAAAACGCTGGTGTGGCCACACTTGAAACATCGTGTACAGTTCCGATCACTATATTTTGGGAAGGATGTGGAAGCATTGGAAAAGGTGCAGAAGAGATTTACCAGGATGTTGTCTGGTCTGGAGGGAAGGTCTTATGAGGAAAGACTGAGGGACATGGGTCTGTTCTCATTGGAAAGAAGAAGGCTAAGGGGGGATTTGATAGAGACATACAAGATGATCAGAGGATTAGATTGGGTAGACAGTGAAAGTCTTTTTCCTAGGATGATAATGTCAGTGTGTACGAGGGGGCATAACTACAAACTGAGGGATGATAAATTTAAGACAGATGTCAGAGGCAGGTTCTTTACTCAGAGAGTGGTAAGGGAGTGGAAAGCCCTACCTGCCAATATAGTTAACTCAACCACATCAGGGAGATTTAAACAATCCTTGGATAAGCACATGGACGATGATGGGATAGTGTAGGGTGACGAGCTGAGAATAGTTCACAGATCAGTGTAACATCGAGGGCTGAAGGGCCTGTTTTGAGCTGTATTGTTCTATGTTCTATGTTCTATTCCTAGCCCACACCATTCTACAGAGAGAGTGTCCCGCTCCAGGATTCCCAGTTCACACCATGCCAGTGTCAGGGGCCTACACGTGCAGAAGTGTGAATCCTGCTCCAGGCTTCACTGGCTGTTTGACCAAACGACCATCTCCGCAGCCATGCTGTCTCTGAGAACTCTGCTGCTGGTGTCCCGGAGCCCATTGAAGGCACCTCCTGCCGAAGAGCTGTCTTTATCAGGTAGGTTTGAGGGGAAAAAAGAAGGGATGGAAGAGAAAAGGGAAAAAGAAAGGGAGGGCAAGGCTGGGTACAGGAGCCTGAACGCTGCCTTCTCCACCGCTGCCATACACTTAATAATCATCTATTGATTCATCTAATTGATGATTTTCAGTTTCAGCTCTCATGTCCGACTGCTCTCTTGTGTCTGCACATTCGATGCAAAATGTCATTTAACACCTCCCCTTCCACCGCACTTACCAAATTCCCTCACTTACCAAATCTCATGCTGCGCTCAATCCTCGTGCGCGGTTACTACTTCAACAACACAAACTGTGAGCTCTCCAGGTATGAGTCAGCACTGCTGGTGAGAGAAACCAGTCAATGCACTGTCCTGACACTGGAGCTGAAACTACTAGTGGAAAGTTCACAGCGACTGTTTGGAATAAAGGAACTATTCTGAAAGTTGTGATGTTTCACATTATAAAACAGTGAATGACGGATTTACTGTGTGCGCCAATCTGGATGAGAGAGAGAAAAGAAACCATTGTGGTTGGGGACTGTAATCTAGTACATAACCTTTACTGCTCTTTTGATACAATAGTAGTGTCTCTGCCTCTGTGCCTCTGTCCCACCAATGCTGCAGGCATGTTATAATGTGTCAAGATCTTTTTTCTAAGGTAGGAGAGTCCAAAATTAGAGGGCATATGTTTAAGGTGAATGGGGAAAGGGACCTAAGGGTCAACTTCTTTCACACAGAGGGTGGAGGGTGTAAGGAATGAGCTATCAGAGGAAGTGGTGGAGGCTGGTACAATTACAACATTTAAAAGGCATCTGGATGGGTAAATGAATAGGAAGGGTTTAGAGGGAGATGGGCCAAGTGCTGGCAAATGGGATGAGATTAATTTAGGACATCTGCTTGGCATGAATGAGTTGGACCAAAGGGTCTATTTCCATGCTGTGTACCTCTATGATTCTATGACTCGATGTCCAAACAAGTTGATAAAAATGGACCAAGTACAGCAAAAAACTATTAATGTACAAATATTGGCTGATATTGTTACAACTGAGATGATGGGAGAATACTATTTTTCTATCTCGCTCTGTCTAGTCCCACTACTTCACAGATCAAATTTAATTGACTTACCCAGTTCCTGAAATGGCCATAAATAAGCTTCCTCTATTTTAGCTACAGAATTAAAACATCCACCATTCCGGATTCTTTAACAAATGGATCATTTGTGTTTATTGTAAAACACAAGTATTCCACATAGATGCAGAATTGACCAATACACACAGTTTTGTAACATGAAACACACACGCACCTCACACACACACAAACACACATCATGCACACACCTCCCATCCCATATGCACTATGCACACACACACCACCCAAACACATAAACCCCTCACACACACAGACACGCACACACTGCACTCACACGCACACTCAAACACACATAGACATACACACACACCCACACACAGACCCTCCTGCACATGCACACACAAAAACGCACACACACGTGTGTGGGTCGGTGTGTGGGGGTGGATGTGTGTATGTGATTGTGTGTGGATGGGTGTGTGGGGGGACTGTGTGTCTGTGTTTGGGAGTGTGTGTGGAGTGTGTGTGTGTCTCTGTGTGGGGAAGTGCGTGTGGAGTATGTGGAGGTGTGTGTGTCTGTATGTTCCTGTGTGTGTGCGTGTGTGTGGAGAGTGTGTGTGTCTGTGGGTGGGGGTGTATATGTGTGTGTGGAATATATGTGTGCATCTGTGTGTGTTTGTGTGGTGTGAGTGTGGAGAGTGTGTCAGTGTGTGGGGTGCACACACACCCCACAGGTACACCCCCCCCCACACACACACATCCCACACATCTGCACACATTCCACATGCACATCACCACACACAGATGCCCCCATACACCCACACACACACAGACGCATACACCTCCACACATTCCACATCACCACACACAGACACATACACCCATACAAAGTCACAAAGACACACATACACACACATACACGCTCAGATCCCCACACAAAATCACATACACTCACACACTTGATATGCCTGTACATGAGATTAGAATAAATCAAATCAATACTCATACACACAAACACACAGGGAAAGGAAGAAAGGAAATGGATCTTTCTCTGCAGCCATTCACATTAACTGAAAAAAAAACACATTTGACCTATAAATCTTTGTTATTGAAGGTGAAAAAATGCTGGAGGTGTGGAATGTTCATTTATCTGTCAGTCTAAGCTCTTTGGCACATGTAAATGAATGTCACCAACACAGGTAGACATTTCTGGGATCTTTGCAAAGACAGCTTCCCTGGATTCTTATGCGAGTTCTTTGAAAGCTAATTTTCTCACTGGCAGTACGATAAAGATTTTTCAGAAAGATGAGAGCTGGGCTGGGAAACTCAACTTCTTGCCAAAGGTGGTCACCAACTCAATAACCAAACAATGCTCGAGAATAAAATGCAACCGACAGTCTTAGTAGAGTGTAAGCAGGATATCTGCAAGAAAGAACCATTTATTAAAGGACATGTGACTACAGAGAAATGCCTAGTTAAAAAAATGTTCCATTATCATTTTACTGTTCTTTCTAAAAAGGAGTGAAGTCTTGCTTCAGCTTTAGGATAGTGAAGAAGGCATTTGGTATGCTTACCTTTATTGGTCAGAGTATTGAGTACAGGAGTTGGGAGGTCATCTTGCGGCTGTACAGGACATTGGTTAGGCCAGTTTTGGAATATTGCGTGCCATTTGGTCACCCTCCGATAGGAAGGATGTTGTGAAACTTGAAAGGGTTCAGAAAATACTTACAAGGATGTTGCCAGGGTTGGAGGGTTTGAGCTATAGACAGTCTGAACAGGCTGGGGCTGTTTTCCCTGGAGCATCAGAGGCTGAGAGGTGACCTTACAGAGGTTTATAAAATCATGAAGGGCATGGATAGGGGAAATAGACAGTCTTTTCCCTGGAGTCGGAGGGATAGCAGGGCTATGTACATACTCTTGAGCCTGGGACCCATCTGCTCCTGTCTGCTTTCTTTCCTTTTGACTTCTGCTCTTTTTATTTATTTTTCTTTCATTTTATCATTTGTTTGTCTTTTCTTTAAAGCCTTTTGCGGTGGGTTAATCAGCAGTGTTGGCATGGCAGCATGATTGGTCTGTGCACAGAATGGCAGAGGTCTCCCAGCCTCTCAAAAGCCACTTGGCCCTCCTATGACCCCATTACTTTGGGGTTTCTTTTAGAGTAAACATTTCCATACAGCGGCAATATTTCTGAAGTTAGGTTAAAATTTCCAATAGAAACCACTTGTCCCCAAAACCTCTTTACCTCTCACCTAGTCTTACAGTCAGAGAACTCCACTAATGTCTATACTTTGTCTGTTCCTGCCACGTGCTCTTTAAGAAGCCCTGGGTAGGTTACTAATGCTTTAAAAACTTATACTTTTGGCAAGGTTTATCAGTTGATTGTGGTTTTTAAATAGAGCTTCTAATTGTTTAAAAGTGGTCCTTCCATGTATTACTGTACATCATCATAGGGCGGGACAGTGGCTCAGTGGTTAGCACTGCTGCCTCACAACACCAGGGACTCAGGTTCAATTCCCGTCTCGGGCAACTGTCTGTGTGGAATTTGCACATTCTCCTTGTGTCTGCGTGGGTTTCCTCCAGGTGCTCCGGTTTACCCCCACAGTCCAAAGATGTGCAGGTTCGGAGAATTGGCCATGCTAATTGCCCATAGTGTTAGGTGTATTAGTCAGAGGGGAATGGGTCTGCGTATGTTACTCTTCGGAGGGTCGATGTGGACTTTTTGGGCCAAAGGGCCTGTTCCACACTTTAGGGTATCTAATCTAAGCATCACAACAAACTACACAATTAGAAACATTGGTAACCCCTTGAAACATGTCTGCACCATTTTTTACAGCTAAAAAGTCATCACTCGACAATGGAAAGGCCACCTTGTGTGACAAAGGCTGATATTTCTTTAGCCCAGGGTAACAATTCTGTTTTATTGAAAAATCTGGCACTGTGTAGTAATGGGGTCTTCCAAGTGAGGAGCTAGATGGGAGTCTGCCTCTGTTATGAGGTTGACCTTTCTGTAGTCTACACACAATCTGGTTGGATCGGCAGGTTTCAGGGCTAAAAGAGTTGGGACACCAACTTCTTTGACTGCCTTCAATTCAGTGCATCTTCAGGCGTTGGATTGCTGCCTTCACATGTCATGCCAGATTTCAAATGAAGAGAGGCTTCTCCTACATCCCCACCAGAGATGGCTGGAGTTGTACATCCTCGCTTGTCTCTGCAGCCTCCTTTGCATTTTGCAATTGGGCTTGCTCAGTACTCTTGTTGTCCTGGTTGTAATTATGAGCGGGATGGCCGGTGCTTGGCATGCCGGAGCCAAGCAGGAAGTTCAGCAGGCTGTTAGGCTCAAGTCGATCAGGGCAGCCAGCAGTCATTAGGCCCAAGCTGAGTGGGGCGTCTAGCAGTCAGTAGGCCCTGGCTGAGTTGGGGGGCGCTGGTGGTCAGTGGGCCTGAACTGAATGGGGTGGCCAGTGGTCAGTAGGCCCAAGCTGAGTTGGGCAAATGATGGTTAATAGGCAGGAACCAAATGAGGTGGCCGGTGATCAGTAGGCCTAAGCCGAGTGGGATGGCAGGTGGTCATTCAGCCCAAGCACGAGTGGGGTGGCTGGTGGTCAGTAGGCCCGAGTTGAGTTGGGTGGCCAACAGTCAGTTGGCCCGAGTTGAGGGGGGTGGTTGGTGGTCAGTAGGCCCAAGTTGATTGTGCGGCCGGTGGTCAGTAGGCCTGAGTTGAGAGGGGTGGTTGGTGGTCAGTAGGCCCAAATTGAGTTGGGTGACCAGTGGTCAGTAGGCCCGAGTTGAGTTGGGTGGCTGGTAGTCAGTTGGCCCAAGTTGAGTTGGGCGGCTGGTGGTCAATAGGCCCGAGTTGGGTTGGGCTGGTGGTGGTCAATAGGCCTGAGTTGAGGGAGGCGACTGGTGTTCAGTAGGCTCGAGTTGAGTTTTGGTGGTTGGTAGTCAGTAGGCCTGAGTTGAGGAGGCGGCTGTTGGTCAGTAGGCACAAGTTGAGTTGGGCGATCGATAGTCAGTAGGCCTGAGTTGAGGAGGCGACTGGTGGTCAGTAGGCATGAGTTGAGGGGGGAAGCTGGTGGTCAGTAGGCCTGAGTTGAGTTGGGCAGCTGAGAGTCAGTAGGCCTGAGTTGAGGGGATGGCTGGTGGTCAGTAGGCCCGAGTTGAGGGGGACAGCTGGTGGTCAGTAGGCCCGAGTTGAGGGGAGCAGCTGATAGTCAGTGGGACCAAGTTGAGGGGGGCAGCTGGTGGTCAGTAGGCCCAAGTTGAGTTGGGCGGCCGATAGTCAGTAGGCCCGAGTTGAGGGGGGTGGCTGGTGGTCAGTAGGCCCGAGTTGAGGGGGACAGCTGGTGGTCAGTAGGCCCGAGTTGAGTTGGGCGGCCGATAGTCAGTAGGCCCGAGTTGATGGGGGTGGCTGGTGGTCAGTAGGCCCGAGTTGAGGGGCGGCTGGTGATCAGTAGGCCCGAGTTGAGTTTGGGCGGTTGGTAGTTGATAGGTCAGATTTGAGTTGGGCGGCCGTTGGTCAGTAGGCCCAAGTTGAGGGGGCTGGCTGGTGTTCTGTGGACTGGGGACCTGGTTGAATTAGCTGGAGAATTGGGGTTCAGTTTGGTCAACCTGTCATATACCTCATATATGGCAGCTTGGGGAGAGCCAGTTCACATGTGGAAAGCCCACAGCGTGGAGGGACTGCAGGTTAGAGAAGGAACACAACATTTTTTCACTAACTTCATTTCTTTATCTCCCTAATTTATATTAGGATGAACTGTAAGGTAGAGCTTTTAGCCTTTTTCTTTATTTCTCCATTTTTGTACCTAACCAATCTACTTTAGTCCCTAAGATTTTTGTACCTGAGATAGAACCTTGTGTAGAAACTCGAGTACGGTGACAATAATCCTAATTCTAATTCTAATTATTATGAAAGCCGGTTCATTGAGTTTCTTCCTGCACTCCTCGGCATTGTGTTCAACTGAACTGAGACAATACTCACCTGAGTGGCACCTTCAGACAAGGCTGGCAGGCACAGCAGGTCAGGCAGCATCCGAGGAGCAGGAGAATCAACGTTTCAGGCAAAAGCCCTTCATCAGGAATAGAGGCAGGAAGCCTCCAGGCTGAAGAGATAAATGGGTGCGGGGGTGGAGTGGGGGTGGGGGTGTGGGGTGGGGGGGTCAGAGTGGAGGGAAGGTAGCAAAGAGTACAATAAGTGAATCCACATTGATGCCATTGACCTCACCAGTTTCCTCATTTCTCTTCCCCCTCCCACCATACCCCAGTTCCAACCTTCCAGCTCAGCACCATCCTCATGATCTGTCCTACCTGCCAATCTCCCTTCCCACCTATCCGCTCCACCCTCCCTCTGACCTATCACCTTCATCCCCACCCCCATTCACCTAGTGTACTCTTTGCTACCTTCTCCCCAGCACACAGCACCACCCCCTCCACCCCCATTGATCTCTCCACTCTGGAGGCTTCATGCCTCTATTCTTGATGAAGGGCTTTTGCCCGAAGCGTCGATTTTCCTGCTCCTCGGATGCTGCCTGACCTGCTGCGCTTTTCCAGCACCACTCTGATCTAAACACTGGTTTCCAGCATATCAGGCCTAGCCTGAGAGAAGACGACAGCCTTTCTCTGTGCCACCCTGTCCAACAGGACCTGAAAGACCCTCTCCATATAGTGGAGTATCCAATGTCCCTTTCTTTGCTGTGTCCTGGAAGAAGGTATGGAACTGCTCAGCGCCGCTCTAGAACGCCAGTGCTTAACCAGATATGCACCAGCCTTTCAAATTTGCTACTGCCATCAAGGGATAGTAGCACACGCTGGAGTGTCCAGGCAGTGGCGAGTGCTTCTGGTCACAGTGAGTGGGAGAATCAGTCAAACATTGGAGGAAGGGGCACTGTTGGGGCTAGGTAGGTGCTTAATAAGGCAGGTTTGGGACTATCATGTGAGAAAGCCCACCAGGCTTTGCAAGAGAAACCTCCAAGAAACTCAACAAAACAGACCCGACCAAACAGTGATAAGAGCCAGCCCATATGCTAATATTGTACTGCTAATATCATCTATCTGGCCTAAAAACTTTTCTTTGTTTCAGAGGACATCGTATGTCTTTTCCGTTAAATACTTTGAAAGGATTAACGGCGTCTCGTCAGTTGATTGACATGTTGCAATGAGATTCCAATCCTTTGTCCCAGTCATGAGGATATTCATGACAATATGCACTAATCAGGATTTGATGGCATCTCAGAGAGCTCCTTGTGTCTGTTGGTGCTTTACTGAATACTTTAAGTGTATTAAACGCAAACTACCCATAACCTGATAAAAATTTTAGTCATAAAATTGGAACCTTAAATCCAATGGATCTTCATCAGAAATGCACAACAAGTAAAGAACTGGGTTAATTTGTTCAGCACTACATTAGTCGTAATTATTATCAAGAGCCCAATCTTTGCAAATTGAGGAACCATACCCACACAGTAAGAATATACTGTTGTCCCGCCATTGTTTTTGCTCAATGTTCCACACAGTCTAACACCCCATTAAATGATTCCTCAAAAACTGGTATTGGGACTATTGATATAAAAATTGCTGCTGCAGTAAAAGTTTATATTGGTTGTTGTAGTTTTCCCAGGATCTGGCACATACACACATTTTGCCAAATTGTACTACACCCATGAGAAGACCTGATCAGTAAAAATATCACCTTTTATGTCCTTGGGCTTTTTCAAGTCTTACCTGTCCTGGGAAAAGAATTGCTTGAGATATGGTAAATACTTTGGGCAGCACGGTGGCACAGTGGTTAGCACTGCTACCTCATAGCACCAGAGACCCAGTTTCAATTCTCCGCCTCAGGCAACTCTCTGTGTGGAGTTTACACATTCTCCCCGTGTTTGCGTGGATTTCCTCCGGGTGCTCTGGTTTCCTCCCACAATCCAAACAATGTGCAGGTTAGGTGAATTGGCCATGCCAAATTGCCCATGGTGGTAGGTGAAGGAGTAAATGTAGGGTGGGCTGCAGGTTGGTGTGGACTTGTTGGACCGAAGGGCCTGTTTCCACATTGTAAGTAATCTAATCTAATTACTTCTTGATGATATTTGAGTGATACCACTAATTATTGTAATCTTTGTCAACATCTTGAGAGGAGTTCTCTAATTCCTCGTCTGTTTCTCATTTTTAATTTAATGGCCTTCTGGAATTCCTGTAGGTCTAGCTTAGGTTTAAACTCACTCAATTATATGACCTAACTCTATATCAGTTTGCTCAGCCTCATTCAATGAGGGGTGTAGCACGGTGGCTCAGTGGTTAGCACTGCTGCCTCAGAGCACCAGGAACGAGGTTTGATTTCAGCCTCATGCGACTGTCTGTGTGGGTTTTCTCCAGGTGTTCCAGTTTCCTCCTACAATCCCACAATCCAAAGATAGGCAGGTTGGATGGATTGGGCATGCTAAATTGCCCATAGTGTCCAGGGATGTGTAGGCTAGGTAGATTAGCCATGGGAAATGCAGGTTTATATAGTAAAGGGTGGGACGCTCTTCAGAGAGTTAGTCTGGACTGGATGGGCCGAATGGCCTGCAGGGATTCTATGAATTTAGACTTAGTGAACATTCCCTTTTGATTGGAAATTCCTTCACAGAAAGAATCATAATTTCACACCTATGGATGCCAACTTCAAACAACAGTCCTTCAAATGGAGGTGATGCAAATCAAAAGGGACTCTTTCTGATCTCTTATGCCTGTAAATGTAATGAGTGACTGATGGCCCTTTGCTCAACAGCAAGCCACCCTCAGGTGTCCCAAACTTCACTCACATTTTTCTTTCCCTTTGAAGGATACATAAGGAGAATGGGTAAGAAAGCAGTTTCATCTCTACTGGAGTGTACTTGTGGGACTGTACACTCCTGTGTATACCAACCTAGGTTTGCGTGTTTCTGTTGTGTGACTCTCACAGCTGAAGGTCCTTCCTCTAGTTTTCAGATTAAAAACTCTTTCTGAGTGTTTCAGACAGAAGGAAGCAGAACAAATAAAAGACTATCTCTTATCCTGAATGTTCAAATTCAATTACAGTCAATAAGAATCAGAACGAGAGAATTTTAATTCATCTGTAAAATGAAGAAGCATGAAACTAACTGTTCAGATACCAAAGTCGATGCTGCCAGTAATCTCCACTGCATTATGACAAGATTCATCTACTAGTTGTTCGTTAAAAATTCAGAAACTGATCTGTGAAGCTTCTTTAAAATTTTTAAAAGTCTTTTTGAACTCACCTCTTATTTCTAATCTCTGCATATTGCTCGATTTCAGTTTGATTTGTTTTCATTTATTATTGTCACATATACCAAGATAGGGTGTAAAGTATTGCTTAACGTGCTAACCAGATAAATCAGAAGGGTATCAGGGTAAGAGAACAGAATGCAGAATGTAATGTTACGGCAACAGGCAATCTCCCAAATGACTGGAACATGGCTAATGTAGCACACTTATTTAAGAAGTGTGACTATACAAGTGGATTTGTGAAGGGTAGGTCTTGCCTTACAAGTCTTATTGAATTCTTTGAGGAGGTGACCAAGCATGTGGATGAGGGTAGAGCAGTGGATGTAGTGTACATGGATTTTAGTAAGGCATTTGATAAGGTTCCCCATGGTAGGCTTATGCGGAAAGTCAGGAGGCATGGGATAGAGGGAAATTTGGCCAATTGGATAGAAAACTGGCTAACCGGTCGAGTCAGAGAGTGGTGGTAGATGGTAAATATTCAGCCTGGAGCCCAGTTACAAGTGGAATTCTGCAGGGATCAGTTCTGGGTCCTCTGCTGTTTGTAATTTTTATTAATGACTTGGATGAGGGAGTCGAAGGGTGGGTCAGTAAATTTGCAGATGATACGAAGATTGGTGGAGTTTTGGACAGTGAGGAGGGCTGTTGTCGGCTGCAAAGGGACTTAGATATGATGCAGAGCTGGGCTGAGGAGTGGCAGATGGAGTTCAACCATGCCAAGTGTGAGGTTGTCCATTTTGGAAGAACAAATAAGAATGCAGAATACAGGGTTAATGGTAGGGTTCTTAGTCAGGTGGAGGAACAGAGGGATCTTGGGGTCTATGTACATAGATCTTTGAAAGTTGCCACTCAGGTGGATAGAGCTTGTAAGAAGGCCTATGGTGTATTAGCGTTCATTAGCAGAGGGATTGAATTCAAGAGTCGTGAAGTGATATTGCAGCTGTACAGGACTTTGGTTAGGCCACATTTGGAGTACTGTGTGCAGTTCTGGTCGCCTCACTTTTGGAAAGATGTGGAAGCTTTGAAGAGGGTGCAGAGGAGATTTACCAGGATGTTGCCTGGAATGGAGAATAGGTCGTACGAAGATAGGTTGAGAGTTCTTGGCCTTTTCTCGTTGGAACGGCGAAGGATGAGGCGTGACTTGATAGAGGTTTATAAGATGATCAGAGGAATAGATAGAGTAGACAGTCAGAAACTTTTTCCCCGGGTACAACAGAGTGTTACAAGGGGACATAAGTTTAAGGTGAAGGGTGGAAGGTATAGGGGAGATGTCAGGGGTGGGTTCTTTACCCAGAGAGTGGTGGGGGCATGGAATGCGCTGCCCGTGGGAGTGGTAGAGTCAGAATCATTGGCGACCTTTAAGCGGCAATTGGATAGGTACATGGATGGGTGCTTAATCTAGGATAGATGTTCGGCACAACATCGTGGGCCGAAGGGCCTGTTCTGTGCTGTATTGTTCTATGTTCTATGTTCTATGTTCTATATACTATGGCTTTAAGAGGTGTATTTTGTGCTGTTTTTATGAAGAGAGGTTGACACAGAGGTGGCCAGTAGTCTGTTCCCAGCCAATTCTGTTCCCAGCCAATAAACAGCTTGTGAGGCCTTGGTTTTTTTTAAAAGTTGGATCAATAGAAGCAACCTGAACGGGTGGGGCCAGGCTCTCACAGCACCTGGGTTTTAGCTTAGCTTTCGAGTCTGCACCGACCCTCTGAAGAGCAGCCCATCTTGTTTCCATTAACCACAGCTAATCCAACTACCCTGCACAACTCTGGACACCCTGGACAATTTAGCATGGCCTATCCATCTAACCTGGTGAAAATGAGGACTGCAGATGCTGGAGATCAGAGCCAAGATTAGAGTGGTGGTGGAAAAGCACCATCCATCAACCTGCACATTTTTGGACTATGAATGGAAATCGGACCAATCAGAGCAGACGTGGGGAAAATGTGCAAATTCCACACAATAACTCACCAAATGGCAATTCAATGCATAGCAGGGATGTTGTTATCATCTCAGTAGGCTCAAACTCAGCAAGCAGTTCTGCAAAGGCCCTGCCTATTCATCCCACTGGGGGTTTGCAGGAGTTAGCCCCTCTCTTCTTGTCAATCACTCTATATGTTGATCTGGTGCTCTGGTTCCCACAGTACCTTGCCACGCTAGTTTAAACTCTCCTGAGTGGCACTTGTAAACCTCCCTGTTGGGACATTGATGTCCCCCCAGTGTAGGTGCAATCCAACCTTCTTGTACATGTCCCAGCTGCTCTGGAAGAGATTCCTAATGATTCGTGATGGGAAGTCCATCCTCCCACACCAACTCTTTACCCAATGGGTGGCACAGTGGCTCAGTAGTCAGCACTGCTACTTAGGGACCTGGGTTCAATTCCACCCTCAGCCCACTGTCTGTGGTAGTTTGCACATTCTCCCTGTGTCTGTGCGGGTTTGCTCTGGATGGTCCGCTTTCCTCCCATAATCCAAAGGTAAACTGACCATGCGAAATTGCCCATAGTTTTAGGTGCATTAGTCAGGGGTGAATATAGGGGAATGGGTCTGGGTGGGTTACTCTTTAAAGAATCGGTGTGGAGGTGTTGGGCTGAATGGCCTGTTTCCACACTGTAGGGAATCTAATCTAAAATGTGTTCGTCTGTATTTCCTTCTTATTTCGGGTCTCACTAGTGTTTGGCACAGGGAGCAACCCTGAGATGAGAAATCTTGTTTGTTCAACTTGCTGCTTAGCTCCTCAGGACCTCATCCCTCTCCTGCTGCTGACATTGTTTAGTACCAATAATGACCACAAACTCTGGCTAGTCACTGTCCCCCTCCAGAATAACCTGTGTCCACTCAGAGACACCCTTGACTCTGGCAGAAGGAAGGCAAAACACCATCCTGGAGTCTCACTGACAGTAACGGAAAGGTCCGTCTGTGACCCTGGTGACAGAGTCCCCATCACTGCTGCTCGCCTACACATCAACCCTCCCTGCTGTACAACAGAGTTAATTGCATTGCCTCTGGTCTGGCTGACCCTGCTGCTTTCCCCAGGGAGGCCATTCTCCCCAACAGTATCCAAAACAGTACACCTGCTCTGAGAGCAGAATAGCCACCGGGAACGCCTGCACACTGCTGCTCGTGCTTACTCATCTTCCTGGTGGTCACCCAACTCTTCTCTGTCTATGTAGCCATTACTGGAGGTGTGACCAACTTGCTAAATGTGCTATCCACAACATCTGTAGTCTCATGGATGCTCCAATGTCAGTCCATCCACAGCTCCAGGCACTCCATGTGGCAAATCAGAAGCTGCTGCTGAACACGTTTCCTGCATAACTGGCCACCATGGAGACTGGGAGTGTCCCTGATTTCCCACATTCTGCAGGAGGAGCATTCCATGGGGCTGAGTTCTCCCGCTATTTCCAACAGACAATAATCTTGGAAACTTACCCATTCCTCATCAAAATCAGATGTCTCAATCTCATTCGGTATTCCGAACTACAATGACAAAAGTAAGTACTATATCTGAATATCTAAAACAAGACTTCTTGCAATCTTCTTTTATATTACTCTCTAACTTATCCTTATATTTGATCTTTACCCACCTCCCCCCCCCACCCAATTGTTTTTTTTAGTTATCCTCTGCTGATTTTTAATGGTTTCCCAATCCTTTGCTTTTTCATGAATCTTCACCACATCATAGCTTTTTCTTTTGCTTTTATGCTGTCCCTGGCTTTGCACTGGTTACAAAGGCCCAACAATGTCTCTTCTTCCTCAGGCAGCTGAGGAAATTTAACATGACGGTGAATACTCTTGCCAACTTTTATAGGTGCACCATCGAGAGCATTCTGTCTGGATGTATCACTACCTGGTGTGGCAACTATGCCATTCAAGATCGGAGACGGTTACAGAGAGTGGTGAACTTGGCCCGGACAATCACAAAGGCCAATGTCCCATCTGTAGAATCCATCTACCAGGCCCTCTGTCATGGAAAGGCTGCCAACATTCTCAAAGATCCACCTCACCCTGGCAATGTTTTTCTACAATCTCTACCATCGGGGAGAAGGTACAGAAGCCTGAACGCATGCACTAGCTGTTTCGAAACAGTTTCTACCCTACTGTTGT
Organism: Hemiscyllium ocellatum; assembly: GCF_020745735.1. Lineage (NCBI taxonomy): Eukaryota > Metazoa > Chordata > Chondrichthyes > Orectolobiformes > Hemiscylliidae > Hemiscyllium > Hemiscyllium ocellatum. The sequence goes on from NC_083401.1 coordinate 19,315,574, forward strand.
TAGAATACTGAATGGACTCACAAACTGTTAACATTCGCCTGTACCTGTGTTTTGGTTTTTGCTGCTGTTTACCTATTATTTACTTATCTATGCAACTTAAATATGTGGTCTGCCTGTATTGCTCGCACGACAAAGCTTTTCACTGTGCCTCGATACACATGACAATAAATTCAATTTGATTCATTGTGCAATTATTGATGAATATCTTCACTTCTGACCTTATGATGAAGGAAAGGTCATTGATGAAGCAGCTGAAGTAGATTGGGCCTAGGACACTACCATGAGGGTCTCCTGAAGCGATAGCTTGGAGCTGAGATGACTGACCTCCAGCAACCACAACCATTTTCCTATGTGTTAGTGATGACTCTAACCGTCAGAGAGTTTGCCCCCTGATACCCATTGATTCCAATTTTGCTAGGGCTCCTTGATGCCACACTCGGTAGAACACAGCCTTAATGTTAGGGGCCATCACTCTCCCCTCCCCTCTGGAATTCAGACCTTTTGTCCGTGGTTGAACCAAAGCTGTAATGAGATTAGCAGCTGAGTGGCCCTGGAGAAACCAAACTGGGCATCCCTGGGTATCAGGCAAGTTATTAGTGAGCAGGTGTTGTTTGATAGCACAGTTGGTGATACCTTCCATCACTTTACTGATTGATATTGGGGTGGTAATTGGCTCGGTTGGATTTGTCCTGCTTTTTATGTACAGAACATACATGGGCAATTTTCCACATTGTCAGGTATATCCCAATGTTCTAACTGTACTGGAACAGCTTGGCTAGGGGAGTGGCAAGTTCCAGAGTGCATATTCTATCATCCGATGTCTCTGAGGGTTTCCTTCACCTTAAGTTTCCGAATTAAGTCTGCATCAGTGCACATCATCATGTCCTTTAGGGAAGGTCATTGCTATCCTTACCCAGCAGGGCTTACATGTGACTCCAGACCCACAACAATGTAGTTGACTCTCAACTGCCCTCTGGGCAATTAGGGATGAGCAATGAATACTGGCCTAGCCAGGAATGCACATATCCTGGGAATGAATAAACAAAAGCCCTCTTCCTGTGATTACCACAACATTGTACTTATCAATTTCCATCTGTACTACAAGCTCATTTACCTTATTTCATACACTGCATATCTTTAAATGCAACACCCTCAATTTTGTGTTGACTACCCCATTATCATAGTTATCTCCTTATCTGGTGTACCTGAAGTCTGATTCCTAATCCTTTCTGTGCTTTCTGTCCTCTGGAAAATTTAAATAATCTTTGCTAAGCCCTCTCTCTCTCTTCACCTTTTCATAATTTTCCATGCAACTGAACCCACTCCCCACTTTTAAGTTTAAAGCCCAAGCCACAGCCCCAGTTATGCGATTTACCAGGACAATTCAGGTGGAGCCCATATCATTGGACAGAGCTCCTTCTGTTCACTGTACTGGTGCCAATTTCTCATGAACTTGATTCCCGAATTTCCCACATCAATCTTTGAGTCATGTACATCCCTCTTTCAACATATTGACCCTGTGCCAATTTTCTCTTGGCTCTGGTTGTAATCCAGAAATTGTTATCTTTTTGGTTCTGCTTTTTAATTTCGCCCCTAGCTGCTCTTTTTCCCGCAGCAGAACCTCTTTCCTCTTTCTACCTACATCATTGGTATCTACGATGGACCCTTCTTTTCCAACCCTAAGTTCCTTTGCAGCCCTGATGAGATAATCCGAACCGAGGCACTAGGCAGGCAACACAGACTTCGGGACTCTCACTCCTGACCATACAGAACGGTGTCTACTCCCCTGACTATAGAATCGCCGATGACAACTACATTTCTCCTTTCTCCCCTCTTGAAATATTCCCTGTATCACCTCCCTACAACCCCCACACTCATCTGCACAGTGAGCAAGAATCTCAAACCTGTTAGTCAAGCTCAAGCTCCTTCAGCACTGCCTCCGAACCCTCTTGCCCATAGTCACATGTTCCAACTCCAGTGCCTGTACAATCTCCTCAGCTATTATCTTCAGAACTTTGGGCTATAGTCCATCTGGTCTAGTTGATCTGTCCACCTTCAGACCTTTCAACTTCCCCGCACCTCCTCCATATTGACAGCCATGACACTCACCTCCACCCCTGACTCTCTGGAAGTTTTGGTATGCTGTTGGAGTCTTCCACTGTAAAGACTGATGCAAAGTTCCCATTCAGTTTCTCTGCGATTTCTTTGTTCCCCATAATTCCTCCAGCCTCATGTTCCAACGATCCAATGTCCACTCCTGCCTTTTGAACATCTAAGAAATTCTTACGGTGGCTCAGTGTTTAGCATTGCTGCCTCACAGTGCCACGCACCCAGGTTCGATTCCAGCCTCGGGCAACTGTCTGCATGGAATTTGCACATTCTCCCCCTGTCTGCGTGGGTTTCCTCCCGCAGCCCAACGATGTGCAGGCTAGGGTGAACTGGCCATGCGAAATTGCCCATAGTGTCCAGGGATGTGTGGGTTAGGTGCATTAGTCAAGGGTAAATGTGGAGTAATAGGTTAGGGGAATGGGTCTGGATGGGTTACTCTTTAGAGGGTCAGTGTAGACCAGATGGCCTGTTTCCATTCTGCAGGGATTCTATAACTTCTACTACTAATTAGCTTATCCTCATATTTCATATTCTCACCCCCTTATTGCTTTTTTAGTTATCTCCTGCTGATTTTTAAAAAACTTTCCAATCCTTTGGCTTCCGAGTAATCTTCACCGCATTGTACGCTTTTTCTCTTGCTTCCATTGTCAGTCATAGTTCCCTTAGTATATTTCTTCTTCCTTGGGATGGATTTCTGAGGAAAGTAAGCAGGTGAGATTGAATGGATTGTTCTGACAGCCAGCATCACTTGATGGACTGAATGTGCCTCACGTCTCTTCTTCTTCTTTTGAGGAGGAACTTTGTTGTTGTTATTCAGATCCCGTTATAGGTAATACCGGTCTTACAACAACATGGATGTTTAGTCTGACAAGGAGTCACCAGTCTCAAAACATATGAAGAAGACAAATGGAATACTGGTTCTTTACTGCTGGAAGGATGGAGTCTAAAAGCAGGGAGGTTACACTGAAGCAGTATTGGGTGCTGGTGAGGCCACACCTGGAGTACAGTCTACAGTTCAGGTCTCCTTACTTCAGAAAGGATGTACCGGTACTGGAGGAGGTACAGAGGAGGTTCACAAGGTTGATCCTGGAGGTGAGGGGGTTGGCTTACGAGGAGAGATTGAGTAAACTGGGAGTACACTCAGTGGAATTTAGAAGAATGAGAGGGGATCTTATAGAAACATATGAAATTATGAAGGGGCCAGTTAAGTTAGAAGCAGAGAGATTGTTTCCACTGGACGGTGAAACTAGAACCAGGGAGCATAGCCTCAACACAAAGGGGGACCAGGTTGAGGACTGAGATGAGAAGGAATGTCTTCTCCAAAAGAGTTGTCATTTTGTGGAATTCCCTTCCCAGTGAAACAGTTGAGGCTACCTCGTTGAATGTTTTTAAGGCGGTGATATAGTTTTGAACAATAAAGGAATTAAGGGTTACGGTGAGCGGGTAAGTGTAGCTGAGTCCATGAAGAAATCAGCCATGATCTTATTGAATGGCAGAGCAGGCTTGAGGGGCCAGATGGCCTACTCCCGCTGCTAGTTCTTATGTTCTTATTTTAACTCTGCTTTCTCCTCACAGAAACTGCTAGACCTGCTGTGTTTCATCAACAATTCCTGTTTTCATTTCAGATCTTCAGAATCCCCAGTTCTTTGTTTATTTGGTTGTTTTATTGTTGCCTTCCAGATCACCCCGTCACATCAAACTACTCAAAGGAATGAAAATAATTTAGCACTCAAGGACTACTGTGATTCTAAAAGAAGGCACAGCAAAAAGGCAAATCAGGGCAGGACTTATACACTTAGTAATAAGGTACTGGGGAGTGTTGCTGAACAAAGAGACCTTGGAGTGCAGGTTCATAGCTCCTTGAAATGAAGCCACAGGTGGACAGGATAGTGAAGAAGGCATTTGGTATGCTTGCCTTTATTGGTCAGTGCATTGAGTATAGGAGTCGGGAGGTCATGTTGCGGATGTACAGGGCATTGGTTAGCCCACATTTGGAATTCTGTGTGCAATTCTGGTCTCCTTCTCATCTAAAAGATGTTGTGAAACATGAAAGGGTTCAAAAAAAAATTACAAGGATATTGCCTGGGTTGGAGGATTTGAGCTACTGAGAAAGGCTGAATAGGCTGGGACTGTTTTCCCTGGAGCATCAGAAGCTGAGGGGTGGCATTTGTAGAGGTTTCTAAAATCATGAGGGGCATGGATAGGGTTAATAGACAAGGTCTTCTCCTGGGTAGTGAGAGTCCAAAACTTGAGAGCACAGGTTTAACATGAGAGGGGCAAGATTGAAAAGGAATCTACAGGGCAACTTTTTCACATAGAGGGTGGTGTGTGTATGGAATGAACTGCCAGAGGAAGTGGTGGAGCCTGGTATCATTACACCATTTAAAAGACATCTGGATGGGTACATGAATAGGAAGGGTTTAGAGGGATTTGGGCCAAGTGCTGGCAAATGGGACTAAATTAATTTAGGACATCTGGTCAGCATGGACGAGTTGGACTGAAGTGTCTGTTTCCGTGCTGTACATCCCTATGATTCTACGTGTCTATGATCAGAGGTGACCAGGAATAGGCAAGACATGATGGCAAAGATTTCCTGGAAGAATGAGCATGAATTGTCATGCAACACGCCACTAAATTTACCTCAAGCTGCTTTCCCCAACTAATTCCATGCGATGTACTGACGCTAATATTTCTTTTAATTTGTAGACTATAGTTCATCAGAGTTCAGAGTAATTGAGATGAAATCCCAGGTCTCACATTCAGGCAAACAGCTCCCCCCCCGATACTCCCACCCACGAGGGGCAAGTGACAGGAGTGTTTCGGGTATTTCAGTGAGGAACGCTCTGAGAATGCAAGTTGCGGCTGATCATTCCCTGCAGCAAACAGTTGAAACTCAGGAAGGTGTTGATTGAATGGTCACATGTGGCTTCCTTGTATTTTTGAAAACAGGATATGCACGCCCAGAGATTTATAGTAAAACCGAAACTAACTGAGGCTGGCTAAGTCTCCAAAAAATGTTGACACTGCACCTAAAGGACATGTGGAATTTTTTTTAACATGACACAAGAGATTTAATCAAAACTGAGATGCAATTTCTCTGTGACAGGCTGCAGATCCCTTCTCCATACTGCAGAGGCAGGGAAAGCAAACTGAATGATTTTTCTGGACAGTATAAAAGAGTGTAGGGACATTCTTAAGAGGGAGATCAGGAAGGCAGAGAGGGATATGAGAAAACCTTGGCAAATAAGGTTAAGGATAATCCAAAGAGCCTCCTTAACTAGCTGGGGAGGTAATAGCCTTGTGGCATTGTCACAGGGCAGTTGGTCTAAGAACCGAGGTTTGAGTCCTGTGTCAGTAAGGGGTGGCGTTTCTGTTCAATATTTTATAAAAATCTAGAATTAAGAGTCTCATGATGACCAGTTTTGACTGCCCTACAAATCCATCTGGTTCAATAATGTCCTTCAGGGAAGGAAATCTGTTGTCCTCATCAGATCTGGCCTACACGTAACTTCAGACCCACAGCAATGTGGTTGGCTCTTAACTGCCCTCTGGGCAATTAGGGATGGGCAATAAATGTCAATGATGCCCTCATGCTGTGAATGAATTAAGAAAAGCATACATAAACGGCAAAGGAGCAGCTGAAAAGAGAGTGAAAAGATCAATGGAGCAGCTGAAAAGATCAAAGAGGTCACTTTGTGTGGAGAGATAGCAAATGATTAGTTCATGTCAACACTTACTGAGGAGAAAGACATGGAGGCTAGAGACCTCAGAGAAATAAATATTGAGGCTTTGAAAACTGTTCACGTGACAGAAGAGCAAGTGAGGAAGGTCCTGGAAAATAAAGAAGTGGCTAAATCTCTGGGACCTGATTTAGTGTATCCGAGAACTTTCTGGGAACATAGGGAGGAAATTGAAGAGCCTTTTGCAGACATTTTTGTATCATTTATAGCCATGGGTGAGGTGCTGGAGAACTGGAGGGTGGCTAATGGTGTATCTTTGTTTCAGAAGGGTTGTAAGGAGAAGTCTGGAATTTACAGACCTGAGAGTCTGACTTCAGTGGTGGGTGAGTTGTTGGAGGATTTATATGCACCTGGGGAGACAAGGATCACTTTGGGATAGACAACATGGCTTTTTGAGGAAGTAGCCAAGAAGATTGATGAGGTAGACAAGCAGAAGGCTGGGAAGAACACAGGTAGACTAATTAGTAAAGTCAGGTCACATGGGATTCAGGATGAGCTTGCCTGTTGGATACAAAATTGGCTTAACAGCAGGAGACAGAGAGATGGTGGTCTGGAGACCTGTGACCAGCAGTGTTCCACAGGGATCTGGAGCTGGGTGCACTTTTCTTTGCCATTTATACAAATGATTTGGGTGAGAATATAGAAGGCATCGTTTTTAAGCTTGCAGATGACGCCAAGATTTGTGCTATAGTGGATAGTGAAGAAGGTTATCTAAGATTGCAAAGAGATTTTGATCAATTGGATTAATTGGCTGAAGAGTAGCAGATGGAGATTAATTTGGATAAAGGCGAGGTATTGCATTTTGTGTTGAACCTCAGGACAAGACATAAACAAGTAAAAGTAGGGCCTTGGGTAGTGTTGAGACCATAGGATTCTAGTACATAATTCTTTGAGGTTCATATCACATATAGTTCACAATTAGCATGCTTGCCTTCATTACTCAGACCTTTGAGTATTGGAGTTGGGATGTCATGTTGAAGTTGTACATCCCGTTGGTGAGGCCACCTTTGGAGTGCTGTGGAGTTGTGGCCACCCTGCTATAGGAAGGATATTATTAAATTGGAGAGGATTCAGAAAAGATTTACCAGGATGTGGCTGGGAATAGAGAGTTTGAGTTACGGGCTGAGACTTGTTTCACTGGAATGTAGGAGGTTGAGCAGTGACCTTATAGACATTTATAAAATCATGAGGGAAATGGATAAGGTGAATGGCATATGTCTTTTCCCTAGGATAGGAGATTTCAAGACCGGGGCATATTTTAACGTGAGAGGAGAAAGATTTAAAAAAGACATGAGAGGCAATTTGTGTGCATAGAACATAGAAGGATACAGCGCAGTACAGGCCCTTCGGCCCTCGATGTTGCGCCGACCGAATCCTACCTAACCTATACTAGCCCAATAACTTCCAAATGCCTATCCAATGCCCGCTTAAATGACCATAAAGAAGGAGAGTTCACCACTGATACGGGCAGGGCATTCCATGAACTCACAACCCGCTGTGTGAAGAATCTACCCCTAACATCTGTCCTATACCTACCACCCCTTAATTTAAAGCTATGTCCCCTAGTAACACCTGACTCCATTAGCGGTAAAAGGTTCTTAGTATCTACCCTATCTAAACCCCTAATCATCTTATACACTTCTATCAGATCTCCCCTAAACCTTCTCTTCTCCAATGAGAACAGCCCCAAGTGCCTCAGCCTTTCCTCATAAGATTTTCCTACCATTCCAGGCAACATCCTGGTAAACCTCCTCTGCACTCGTTCTAAAGCTTCCACATCCTTCCTATAGTATGGCGACCAAAACTGCACACAATACTCCAGATGAGGCCGCACCAGAGTCTTATACAACTGCAACATGACCTCAGGACTCCGGAACTCAATTCCTCTGCCAATAAAGCCCAGTACACCATATGCCTTCCTCACAGCACTATTTACCTGGGTGGCAACTTTCAGAGATCTGTGTACATGGACACCAAGATCCCTCTGCTCATCCACACTACCAAGTAGCCTACCATTAGCCCAGTAATCCATCATCTTGTTATTCCTACCAAAGTGAACGACTTCGCACTTAGCTACATTGAATTCCATTTGCCACATTTCCGCCCAGCTCTGCAACTTATCTATATCCCGCTGTAACCTACCACTTCCTTCCTCACTATCCACAACTCCACCGACTTTTGTGTCATCCGCAAACTTGCTTACCCAGCTTTCAAGTCCTTCCTCTAGATCATTTATAAAGATAACAAAAAGCAATGGTCCCAAAACAGATCCTTGTGGTACACCGCTAGTAACTGCGCTCCAAGATGAACATAATCCATCAACTACTACCCTCTGTCTCCTTCCAGCCAGCCAATTCCTAATCCAAACCTCTAAAGTATCCTCAATGCCATACCTCCGAAGTTTTAGCATTAGCCTACCATGGGGAACCTTATCGAACGCCTTACTAAAATCCATATACACAACATCTACTGCTTTACCCTCATCCACTTCCTTGGTCACCTTCTCAAAGAACTCAATAAGGTTTGTGAGGCACGACCTGCCCTTCACAAAACCATGCTGGCTATCCCTGATCACGTTATTCCTACCCAGATGTTCATAAATCTTATCCCTTACCATTCTCTCTAAGACTTTGCCCACCACTGAAGTCAGACTCACTGGCCTATAGTTGCTAGGGCTATCCCTACTCCCTTTCTTGAACAATGGGACCACATTCGCTATCCTCCAGTCCTCTGGTACTATTCCTGTTGACAACGATGACATAAAAATCCAGGCCAATGGCTCTGCTATCTCCTCCCTAGCTTCCCATAGGATCCTGGGGTAAATGCCATCAGGCCCAGGAGACTTATCTATATTCATCCTTTCCAATATTCCCAAAACCTCTTCCCTGCATATTTCCAGGTCATCCATTCTAATTATTTGTGATTCCATATTCACATCAGCAACAGTGTCCTGTTCCTGAGTGAATACTGATGAAAAGTACTGATTTAATGTCTCTCCAATCTCCTCCGCCTCCACACACAACTTCCCACTACTATCCTTGACTGGACCGATACCTACCCTAGTCATCCTTTTATTCTTGACATACCTATAGAAAGCCTTTGGGTTTTCCCTAATCCTACCAGCTAAAGACTTTTCATGTCCCCTTCTCGCTTCTCTTAGCTCTCTCTTTAGCTCCTTCCTGGCTACCTTATAACTCTCTATCGCCCCTACTGAACCTTCACGCCTCATCTTTACAAATGAACTTCCTGGGGAAGTAATGAATGTGGGTGCAGTTAAACCATTCAAAAGACATTTAGATAAGTACAAGAATATGAAATGCTTGGAGGGATTGAGCCGAATGCAGGCAAGTGGACCTAGTTTAGTTCAAGATTATGGTCGGCATGGATTAGTTAGTCTGAAGTGTCTGTATCCATGCTGTCTGACTCTACGACTCTCGAAAGGCATACTTCAAACCTGTTGACCTTAGACGCGACACGCCATGTTGATATTCTGACAGATGGCCATTGACCTGAAACTTAGTCTCTATAAATTAGAATTTAAAAAATATGGGAATGCCTCTAAGGTTTGAGATGAGGAGAAATTATTTTGTCACTCAGTGGGTTGTGAACTTTTGGAATTCTCTCCCACAGAGAGCTTTTCATTCATTCATATGATGTGGTTGCCACTGGTTAGGCCAACATTTCCTGCCCATCCTAATTGCCAGGGGGCTGTCAAGAATCAACTACATTGCTGTGGTCTGTGGAAAGCAGTTTCCTTCCTTAAAAGACATTTGTGACCCATATGGGATTTTCCTGACAGTTTGATGGTCCGAATTAGACTCTTAATTCCAAATATTTTGTTGAGTTCCATCATCTGCCATGGCAAGATGCAAACCCCCGGTCCATGGAATAGTAACTAAAACAGAAACAAAAACTGAAACAGGAACAGTTCTTTGTTTTATTCCCAGAAGATGACTTGGTTCACCAGATTAATAGCCCAGCAATAATACCGCTAGGTCACTGACTTCCCCAAAGTATATGTTCAAGGTAAGGCATCATAGAATCCCTACAGTTTGGAAGCAGGAGATTCAGCCACACCACCCCTCCAAAGAATATCCCATCCAGATCCACACCGTTAACCTGCATGCCCCATGGCTGATCCATCCAACCTGCACTCCTGTGGGAGGAAACCAGAGCAACCCACACAGACACAGGGAGAATGCGCAAACCACCACACAGACAGTAACCAAAGGTTGGAATCAAGGCTGGGTCCCTGCTGCTGCGAGTCGGCGGTGCTAACCACTGAGCTTCTGTGCCAACCAGCTTTTCAGTTAAGTTCAGTGGTGAAATAAAGGAGAACTTCTTCAAACAAAAACCAGTGGAGATCTGGAACTTCCCCTTTTGGAAAGTTCACTGAGGTTGATTTGGAAGATGCGGGATGGGGGTGGGGGGGTGTGGGGATGGGGAAGGGGTCGTGAGAGATGTGTGGAAGAGACTCAATTGGAAATTCCGAAATGAAGATGGTTCAACGTTCATGTGGAAATGGTTATGGGATCAAAGGGGGTGAATGGAGTGAGATACAAAATAGCCCTGATCAGTCAAGTGACTGGCACCTGCTAATCGAGTATACTTAAAAGTTTCAAAAGTCATTTGATCAGATGCCACACAAAAAGTTGATACACAAAATAAGGACTCATGAAGTTGGGGCATAATGGATGGGGGATTAATTAGTAGAGATTCTCTGGGTATTTTCATGTTGGCAGATTTGGGTTCCTATGCAGAACAATACTATGGATTCAGTCATTTGCATCGCCATTAATGACTTAGACAAAAAGACTGTGAGTAACATATGTAGGTTTTTTTTTGTTTAATTCATTTGTGGGATGAGGGAGTCACTTGCTGGGATGCATCATTGCCTGTTCCTAGTTGCCCTTGAGAATGTAGTAGTGAGCTGCCTTCTTGAACTACTGCAGTCCACCTAATGTGGGTTGAACCTTAGGGAAGGAATTCCAGTATTTTGACCCAGTGACAGTGAAGATAGGTGATATGATGTCCAAGTCAGGATGGCGAGTGGCTTGGAGGGGAACTTGAAGATGGTGCTGTTCCCATCGATCTGCTGCTTTTGTCCTCCCAGTTGGAAGGGGTCATGGGTTTGGAAAGTGCCAAGGATCTTTGGTGAATTTCTGCAGTGCATCTTATAGACAGTACACCCTGTTGCTATTGAGCGTCGGTGGTTAAGGGAATGGACATTTGTGGATTTGGTGCCAATCAAGTGGGTTGCTTTGTCCTGGATGGTGTCAAGCTTCTTGAGTGTGGATGGAAATTCATCCATCCAGGCAAGTGCACAGGTGATGTTGTATAAGTGTCTGAAAGGGTTAATACTGAGAAGTGCCTGCAGTTCTACCAACTATGATGATGCACTGATGGGGAGTACAGATTAGGATCTCAAAGGACTTCAGTGAATTCATTCTATCCTCCAACATGTGTTGAGCTTTGTCAGAAAACTGCAGAAGGTCGATTGACAAGAGAGTAAGAGGGCGTTTTGAAATGGCAAATGACAAGAAGGTCAAACCTATTCTTATGGAGATGCTGTGTAATAGATCCAATCGGTCTGAGTTTGTTCTTTAAAATGTCACATTGAAGATAAAATGACAAGGGCAATGAGAGTTGAGGAGTGTCATGGAGTCATGGATTCTTAGAATCTTAGAGTCATGGAGTCCTGTAGCACAGAGGCAAGCATTGTCCCACATTGGTCCATGCCAACCAAAATGTCCATCCACACTAACCCCATTTCCCTGCATTTGGCCCATATCCTTCGAAGCCTTTCCTATCCATGTACAGATGAAGAATAAGTGTTAATGATAGGCATGAATACTTGAACATAGGTCAGCTCTACTGTGAGAAAACCCATGTAAATAAGAAATTGCAGAAGGTAGGAGGATCTAAAATAAAAATGGAGGACAGACGTCATGACCTGAAGGCTGCCTCAGTGAAAACTGAGATGCTGTTCCTCTCACTGGCATTGCACTTCACTGGAACAGTGCAACAGACCCAGGACAAAAATGTCATCACAGGAGCTCTGTAGATTCCCTGCTGAGTTTCTCAAGCACATTCTGAATTTATTTCAGATCACCAGAATCTGTAGTACTTTCTATTTTTGTGCAATCATGAAATCCTGGAAACACACAGCAGTTAAGGCAGTGTCTGTGGAGAGAGATATTTGTTTTGTTTCAGTTTGCTGACCTTACATCAAAAGAGAAGAGAGCCAACGCATTGAGCTCAGCTGCTGATTCCTTACCCAATTACCCTCACTCGTATTGCTTGCTCTCTCATTCATTGTCACTGGCAAATTCAGTGTTCGCAAGAATTTCCATCACTAATCTCCACCTTTTAACACTGGCTGGATAGTGAGCAACTCTAGATATTGGGTGAGACCAGGTCCAGACTTGTCTGAGAAGCAAGTGTGGAGCTAGTTGTTGAAGATAAAAAGGGATATGACAATACTGTATCGGGCAGCACAGTGCAAGGGGCCTGGGTTCAATTCCACTCTCAGCTGACTGTGTGGAGTTTGCACATTCTCCCCGTGTCTGCATGGGTTTCCTCTGGGTGCTCAGGTTTCTTCCAACAGTCCAAAGATGAACAGGTTAGATGCATTTGCCATGCTAAATTTCCTATCGTGTGCAGAGTCGTGTAGGCTAGGTGCATTAGCGTTACAGGGATAGCTGGGTGGCGTGCTCTTCAGAAGGTTGATGTGGACTTAATAGGCCAAATGGCTTGCTTCCATACTGTCGGGATTCTCTAATGGAAAGAAAATTACTGTTGAGATCGACAATGTTTCAGTTAAATCAGCCACAAGCAGCCAAATGGCTTATTTATGCTTCTGTGTCCTAAGATCATGAGATGCCAATCATGATTTTCTGCCAATTGTGAAGTGAACAATCCTGTGCTGACCCACACTCAATCGAAATGCGCATTGACATTCTCTCTAAACCTGTGCAGTATTGTGAGAGCAGAAAAATCCCTTGAAAGCCCCACTGTACAGACTTGCTGTCAAACAGAGAGGTAAGCAGTTTTCTGAGTTTCCTTTCTTCAGTAGGTCACTCCCCCAAATCTGTCTTAGGATGGATTGAGAAATATCTCGAGAGATTTATGATCTCTGCTGCTTAAAGGTCAGACAAATGAAGTCCCTGCTTACAGATCTTGCCACTTTTCCTCAAATATTGACTGCCTGGCTAGCCTCTGGAGTTGTTACTCTCTGGTGGAAGAGTCATAGAGGTTTACAACACAGAACAAAATGCTCTTCAGCCCATCAACTCTCTGCCAGCCAAATGCAACCATCTAACTATTCTAATCCATTTTCCAGCACTTATCCCAAAGTCTTGTCTGCCTTGGCATAGCAAAGTACACATCTCAATTTTTAAAAATGTTATGACAGTTTCTGCCTCTCCCACCCATCCAGGCAGTGAGTTTCAGATTCCTACCTCCCTCTGGGTTAAAATATTTTCCACAAATCCCCTCTACATCTTCTGTCCCTTACCTTAAACCTACCCCCTCCCCCAGTCACTAAACCCTCCAACAGGGCATAATTTTCTTCCTGTCGACTATATCTATGTCCCTCATATTTTATACAATTCAATCATGTCCTCCTTCAGTCTCCTCTGTTCTAAGGAAGGCAATCCCAGTCTGTCCAATCTCTCTTCACAACTAAAATTCACCAGACCAGACAACATCCTGATAAATCTTCTCTCCAATGCCATCACATTCCTCACCTAATATGGATTCCAGAACTGCACACTCTAGCTGTGGCTGAACCAACTTTTTATACAGTTCCAGGATAACTTTCCTGTCTCTTAAACTCTAGGTGTTGGACAATAAAGGCAAGTATCCCAAATGCCTTCTTAATCAATTTATCCACCTGCCCTGCTACCTTAAGAGACCAGTGGATATGCACACCAAGGTCCCTCTGTTCCTTACTGCTTCCCAGGTTCTTACCATTCATCATGTGCTCCCTTGCCTTATTTGTCCTGCCCCAGTGCCATGTCTATTTGCAATGAGTTCCATTTGCCACTGACCAGCCCATCAGTTTTCTGCAAGCAAAGGCTATCTTCCCCATTATTTACCACCCCACCAAAATTTGTGAACTTACTGATTAACCCTCCCATTTACAAGTCTAAATTGTTTATATGTACCATAAACAGCAAGGGCTCTAATACTGATCCCTATTAGCTTAGCTGTGCAAACTCTCTCTGCTCCATTTCCTACATTACATTCCACAAACATTTCCTTGTCTGTAAAGTTCTTTCTTCCTTTGCTTCTCTATGAGACAGTGGGAGGATGGAATGGAGGTGTGTGTGTGGATAAGCGTCTATGTGTGTATATGAGAGTGTGTGAGTGTGCAAGAGCTTGTGTCTGTCTGTCTGTATGGGAATATGTGAGTGTATTTGTTTGAGAGTGTGTATGTCCGTGTGTGTCTATGTGTCTGCAAGTGTATGTAAGTGAGTTTCTGTGTGTGGGAGTGTGTTTGTCAGTGAGGAAGTGTGGGTGTAAGTGTATGTCTGTGTGTGAGAGTGAGTGCCTAAGTATTTGTATGAGAGTGAGTGAATCTGAGTGTATGTACCTGTGTGTGTATATATGGGAGTATGTGAGTGGATTTGTGCAGGAGTGTGTGAGTGTGTGATTGTGTGTGTCCGTGTCTGTGTGAATGTGAGTGTATGTGTGTATATGTGATTGTGTGTGTCTGTGTAAGTGTGAATGTGAGCGCTTGTGTGTGAGTGTGTTTCCACGTGCGCGTTGTATACGCATCTGAGTATGTGTGAAGTGGATATGTGGCATACGTCACACTGTTTAACCACAAGTATTTTGACACTAGTCTGAACATTTAGAGAGCGGAATTGAGAGCCTCCTGGCTTTGCAAACCTTACACATGACAAACTGCGCTATTGGAGCGACATGTGCTTTGATTTTGTGTGAATCATTCTGACGGTTGCTCTCCCTATTGCAATGATGTCATTCTGACAACTGTCCAGAAATAGCTTCCTGAGCAATTAATAATAAAGACAGCTAATTCAGTAGGCACCTGCAACTCACAAAGGAAGAGTATTGTGGAGCTCACTCTAACAAAGCAAAAGGAAATTAAGTAATTTTATAGCCGATAATATTTTTGACACAATGTCACTGTTGTCATGGCTAAAACATAACAATTAAAATTGGTATAGCAAGCTCCCATAACCACAATGCACTAATAACTAGTTATGCAATAGCTGCAGAAGCTTAAGAGGCAGCTGGTCTTGGTAGAAAGGAACTCAGATCTGCAAATGATGACCTAATTGTTTTGCTGCCATCCCTTGACCTTTAAGATGGATCAGCTCATGAATCTCCCAAGATTTCTCAATTCATCCCAAACCAGGATTGGGGAAATAACCAGCACCTCAGAAACAATTTGCCTCTCTCTTTGCCAACGAGACTTTGCACGAATGTACATTGAAGGGACTTTTCCACTCTTATGGCCCTGGGAATATTTGTCTGGAAAATCATGCTGGGGTAAAGAGAAGGTAAGGGACTTGACAGAGGTGATCATGCCTTGCTTCAAGTTTAATCTCCTCCAGGTTATTGGCAATCTGTAGGCTTAGATGACACTATTGTCAGTTTCCCTCACATTGACATCAAGTTATCTTCATGATGATGTTAGAAACATATGGACGCCCAATGGACACTCCCCCCTACCCCTGACCCCCCAAAATATAATGTGGATTACTCAGCCCTGAATGAGAAACCTTCTCAAAACTGATATGTGCATTGTAAAAGCAACACTGTTCATTCACCTTCCTGATGGTCCCAATGTTGGTCTGACATTGTTTCTTAATATTATGACTGCTTTCTATCTCAATGTCATTAACAGTAGCACTTTGTTGGTGTAAATTTATACAATAATTCATGTTTCATCAAAATCCCTTTATACTGCATCTGTATGCTACTGTTGATGTGCGCTGACTACTGTCAGGCAAATATTTTTAGTATTTCAATATATATTTCAAAAGGAAAATTTTCCAATTCCAAAGCAATGCGATAAGGTAAAACCTTAAGTAAATGTAATACATGGTCTGATTAACAAACAGAAGCTAAGGCCATTCAGCCTCTGACAGTTTAGGAGATTGGCGAATGAAATGGCTGATGAAATTCAACGTGTGCAAATGCGAAGTCTTGCACTTTGGGAAAAAGAATACAGACACAGACTATTTCCTAAACAGTGAGAAAATTCATTAAGCCAAAGTACAAAGGGATCTGGGAGTGCTAGTCCAGGATTCTCAAAAAGTTAACTTGCAGGTTGAGTCCGTGATTAAGAAAGGGAATGTAATGTTGTCATTTATCTCAAGAGGGTTGGAATATAAAAGCAGCGATGTGCTTCTGAGACTTTATAAAGCTCTAATTAGGCCTCATTTAGAATCCTGTGTCCAATTCTGGGCCCCACACCTCAGGAAGGACTTACTGGCACTGGAGCGTGTCCAGCGGAGAATCACATAGATGATCCCTGGAATGGTAGGCCTAACAGACGATGAACGGCTGAGGATCCTGGCATTGTATTCATTAGAGTTTAGAAGGTTGAGGGGAGATCTAATAGAAACTTACAAGATACTGCATGGCTTGGAAATGGTGGATGCTCAGAAGTTGTTTCTATTATGTGGGGAGACGAGGACCTGTGGGCACAGCCTTAGAATTAGAGGGGGGCCAATTTAGAACAGAAATGAGGAGACATTTCTTCAGCCAGAGAGTGGTGGGCCTGTGGAATTCATTGCCATATAGCGCAGTGGAGGCTGGGACGTTAAATGTCTTCAAGACAGAGATTGGTAAATTCTTGATCTCGCAAGAATTAAGGGCTATGGGGAGAGTGTGGGTAAGTGGGGTTGAAATGCCCAGAAAGCCATGATTAAATGGTGAAGTGGACTCGATGGGCTGAATGGCCTTACTTCCACTCCCATGTCTTATGCACTTATGGTTTTTGCCAGGTTTGTGAAGGTTTGTAGCTCAGGTTGAGGTTTAGGGTGTAGGTTTGCTCGCTGAGCTGTAGGTTTGATATCCAGACGTTTCATTACCTGGCTAGGTAACATCATCAGTGGCGACCTCCAAGTGAAGCGAAGCTGTTGTCTCCTGCTTTCTTTTTATATGTTTCACCTGGATGGGGTTCCTGGGGTTTGTGGTGATGTCAGAAAACAAACAGGAAATGACAGGAAATGACATCACCACAAACCCCAGGAACCCCATCCAGGAGAAAGATATAAATAGAAAGCAGGAGACAACAGCTTCGCTTCACTTGGAGGTCGCCACTGATGATGTTACCTAGCCAGGTAATGAAACGTCTGGATATCAAACCTACAGTTCAGCGAGCAAACCTACACCCTACACCCTTGCACTTATGGTCTTTTGGAAATACGTTCTCCTAATCAGTTAATCATGTCAATCTGTAACTCAACTCTCTGCTGACGTATAGAGTTAGAGACGTACAGCACGGAAACAGACCCTTCAGTCCAACGTGTTCATGCCAACCAAACATCCTAAATTAATCTAGTCCCAGGCTAAACCAGCACTAAACCCTTCCTATTCAAATACCCATACACACGCCTTTTAAATGTTGTAATTGTACTAGCCTCCACGCTTCCACTGGCAGCATACTCCATACACGCATCATCCTCTGCATGAAAACGTTGCCCCTTAGGTCGCTTTTAAATCTTTCCCCTCTCATCTTAAACATATACCCTCCAGTTTTGGTCTCCCCTACCCCAGGAAATATAAGGTCACCCCTCAGCCTCCGACATTCCAGGGAAAACAGCCCCAGCCTGTTCGGCCTCCCCCAATAGCTCTCACCCTCTAATCCCAGCAACACCTTTGTAAATCTTTTCTGAACTCTTTCAAGTCTAACAAATGTCTTTCCTGTACAGCAAGTCCAGAATTGCACTCAGTATTCCAAACGTGGCCTAACCAATGGCCTATGCAGCTGCAACATGACATCCCAACTCCGATAGTCAATGCACTGACTAATAAAGACAGCATACCTTCTTCACTCTCCTGTCTACCTGCAACTCCACTTTCAAGGAACTATACACCATACACCCAGATCCTCTTGCCTCATATCCTTCTATCTTAGTCTTAAAGTTCAAATTAATCCAACTTTCATCTCTGTTTGCACCTCCTGATTTTTAATCCTGAATCGAATTATTCTAATTCTCCCATGTTCTTCAGACTCTGATGGACGTGTTAGATTTTATTGGAAAGGCTTTTGACCATTGAAGTTTTGATCAATGCAATGATGTATTTGTGGATGACACCATTCATTACTTCCCCACAGATAATAGATGCAATACACCTTTGCCAGAACATATGGTCATTTACTTGCAGGGGAATTCCATGCAGGCCAAAAAATGTTCAATAGCATGAGACTGTGGGATCAGTTCAGAAGTCCCTTGTTTCCCATGGGATGCTGTACTTACTAAGAATTGTGCTCATCAGAGAGTGTTACAATTATTGAATTCCAACTATAATCTGGGCTCCCAGATTAATGCTCTGGAGGAAATGTGCAAATCCAGCCAGAGTTGGGAGAATTTAAATTTAATTACTCATTAAGTCAAGAATAATTTGTTCGTCTCTTTGACAATGAATGTAAAACTGTCCCGCTGTTGTAAACATGCATCAGACCATAAGACATAGGAGCAGAATTGGGCCATTCTATCTTAGGCCATTCTCTCTCTTCTTAAACAGGGCTGTTACATTAGCCATTTTCCAGTCCTCTGGGATCCTTCCTGCCTCCAGTGATTCCTGAAACACCAACTGTGCTTTTACAATCTCCTCAGCTATCTCCTTCAGAATTCTGGGTGTACTCCCTTTGGTCTGGGTGATGTATCCATCTTAAGACCTTCCAGCTTCAAGAGCACTTTCTCCTCAGTGATTGCTATTACACTCACCTCTACCCCCTGACTCTTTTGAAGTTCTGATATGCTGCTGGTGTCTTCCACTGTGATACAAAGTACTGATACAGTTCCTCCACAATTTCTTTGTTCCCTATTCCTACTTCTCCAGCCTAATTTCCCAGCCATCCAATGTCCATTCTTGCCTCTGGTCTTACCTTTTAGGTATCTGAAAAATGTTGTAATCTTCTTTGAGGCTACCAGCTAGGTTACTCTCATATTCAGCTTTACCCCTTCTTGCTTTTTTAGTTTTCCTCTGCCGAGTTTTCAAGGCTTCCCATTCATCCCCACTACATTGTATGCTTTTTAATTTCTTTTTATGCTGTTGCTGACTTCATTCATCCTTCCCTGAGTGTGTTTCTTCTTCTTTGGGATGGATTTCATTCAACAGGATAGAGAAGGCGGCATTTGGTATGCTTGTCTTTATTGGTTGGTGCATTGAGTATCAGAATTGAGAAGTCATTTTGCAGCTCTACCATTGATTAGATTACTAGATTAGATTAGATTACTTTTGGTGTGGAAACAGGCCCTTCGGCCCAACAAGTCCACACCGACCCTCTGAAGCGCAACCCACCCAGATCCATTCCCCTACATTTACCATTAATACTACGGGCAATTTAGCATGGCCAATTCACCTAACCTGCACATCTTTGGACTGTGGGAGGAAACCGAGCACCCAGAGGAAACCCACGCAGACACGGGGAGAACGTGCAAACTCCACACAGTCAGTCGCCTGAGGCAGGAAGTGAACCCGCGTCTCTGGCGCTGTGACGCAACAGTGCTAACCACTGTGCCACCGTGCCGCCCACGATTCAGCGTCTTTTGGAGTATTATGTTCAATTCTCGTCTCCCTCTGATAGGAAGGATGTTGCAAAACTTGAAAGGGCTCAGAAAAGATTTACAAAGATTTTGCCAGAGCTGGAGGGTTTGAGCTATAGGGGGAGGTTGAATAGTTTGGGGTTATTTTCCTTGGCATATCAAAGGCTGAGGAGTGACCTTGAAGAGGTTTATAAAATCATGAGGGGCATGGATTTGGTAAATAGACAAGGTCTTTTCCCCAGAGTGGGGGAGTCCAAAACTAAAGGGCATAGCTTTAAGGTGAGAGGGGAAAGATATAAAAGAGACCAAAATGGGTACCTTTTCATACAGAGGGTGGTGTGTGTATGTAATGAGCTGCCAGATAAAGTGGTGGAGGCTGGTGGCTGGTTCAGTTGCAACATTTAAAAGGCATCTGGGTGGATATATGAATAGAAAGGGTTTGGAGGGATATGGGCCAACTGCTGGCAAATAGGACTAGATTAGTTTAGGATATCTAGTCAGCATGGATGAGTTTAACCAAAGGTCTGTTGCTGTGTTGTATATCTCTTTGACTACAACTCTATGAAAAAGCAAACCTGTATGAATGACACCACAAAATTCACTATCTCTCCACCACTGATGCTCAACAGCAGCAGTGTGTACCATTTATAGGATGCACTAGGACAGTATTTTCCAAAGCCACGACAACTACCATCTGGAAGCACATGGGTAGCAGATACATGGGAACATCACCACCTGTAAGCTCACGTTCAAGTCACTCACCATCCTGACTTGGAAATTAATCGCCATACCTTCACTGTCATTGGGTCAAAATCCTGAAATTCCCTTTCTAAGGACATTGTGGGTTAAACTTGTTATAAATTCATTCATGAAATAAGGACATCACTTGCTAGGGCAGCATTTATTGCCTATCCCTCATTGCCAAGAGGGTAAACCACAGTGCTAGGGGTCTGGAGTTACATGTAGGCCAGACCAGGCAACAATAACAGTTTTCTTCCCTAAGGACAAGTTGGGATTTTTGGACAGTCAGTTCATGGTCTCATTAGACCTTTATTTCCAGATTTTTATGTTGCTTTATTCAATTCAAATTCCAGTATTTGCCATGGTGAGATTTGAACCTGGGTGCTCAGAACATTACCTGGGTCTCTGGCTTAACAGACCAGAAATAATATTATGCCTCCCCTACCTATACCAAGTGGACTGCATTGGGTTCAAGAAAGCAGCTCAGCATCACCCTCTCAAAGGCAATTAGGAATGGGCAATCGATAGTTTTCCCAGCCAGCGAGACCCACTTACCATAAATGAATTGCAAAAAGTGTAGCATGACAGCGATCTTATGGATTTAGCTCATGAGGAGGCTGTCCTATTCTCACAACTGGTCAGAGGTGTATTGGAGGGATTTTGAATGTTATATTCAGCACATTTGGCTGAGTTATGAGGACACCTTCCATGGTCATCAGGTCCTAGAGAAGCACTTGACTCTGGAGATTCTAGCTCAGAAGCAGGGACACTACCTACTGAGCCACAAGACCTCTGCATAGCTGCTCCCAAATCCCTGCTGAAAGAAAGGCATATTGTGATCATGTATAATATCACATGGACTTCTGGTGGTGGAGAAAGCAACATCCCCATTGCCTGCTCAAAGACAGTCAGCCACAGGCAATAAAAGCCAACAAATTTCACACCCAAAGAATGAATAACTAAAGCTCTCAAAGTACTGCTTCAAATAACTCAGTTTGTCTTGAGTGGAAGCAGAATGTTTTGATTACAAACTACCATTCACGCTTCCATCCCTCATCTTTTGTACGGGGTGTGTGAGACTGTAAGGATCTTTAACTGTACAGTTGCCTCTCTAGCAAGTCTCAACTAGAAGAGCAGAAAAATCCTGGGAATGTACATTTTTACAGACTCGTGGATAACCAGCAAGGTAAGCAGTATCTTTATTAGTTTTGTTTGCTTCTCTGATCAGGTGATTTCCCCCATCCTGTCTTGAGATGAACTCAGAGATTTCTGTGGTGATCCATCTTAAAGGTCAGCCTGACACCAGAATGATGAGATCAGTGTTTCGGGTTCCAGTTTGTTTTTCCTTGTGATCAGTTACCCCTGAAAGTCTAATACGGGCCTGTTCAAGGTGGGCTATGATGGGATCTATGGCAGAATTGTGCAGGAAATTCACCAAGGCTGGTCTCGGCATCATAGCAACTCATTGAATCTGCGTTTCTGATGAGGCAGCAGCGAGTTATTAATGAAAGGGAGTTAGAGCATCTTAAATGTCTTAGTAATAACAAAACTTGCCTCATTAACTTTCAGGGTGCTTAGGGAGAGTCTAATGATGACCACGTATCCCTTGCCTATTGGCATGATAAGCCCGCCTGGTTCACTTTAGGGAGGAAAACTTCCATCTTTACCTGGTCTGGCCTACATGTGACTCTGGATACACAGCAATGTCTCTTAACTGCCCTCTGGATAATTAGGGATGGGAAATTAATGCTGTCTTGCTAGCAACCCCCTCGTCTGTGCTGACCTGTTCTATGTTCTAAGGTTTGGGCAGGCCATGTGGTTTTGCCTGTGGTTTTGTGATAAGGGATTTTTTTTTAACTAAGTCATGGTGACATTGTGTGTTTCAGATGAGGTTAAGTCGTGGAGAGATTTAAATCAGATAAGCTAATCAAGGTGTTATGTCGTTTAGACCAGTTTAGAGGTTTGCATCAGAGCGTTATGAGATTCATTTTAAGAAACAAGTTTGTGGTTGAGCTAAGTACTGTGTCTGTACCATTATATTCTGTATAAAAGCCTACAGTCCAAGAGCTATTGTAGAAACTTTTAATCAATCTGTCATGACACGCCGAGGTTCAGAGGTAGGAATACTACCACGGCAACATAAGAGCATTGTGATGAGAGGAATGAATTAGGAATGACTTGCAGGTGAGAGTAACTGCCCTTGACATCAAGGCCTCGTTTGACCGAATGTGGCATCAAGGAGCCTGAAAAAAATTAGAGTCAATAGGAATCGAGGTAATCTTCGTGTTGATTGGGAGTCATAACAAGCACACAGGCAGATGTTTGTGGTTATTGGACATCTGTCATCTCAGCTTCAAGACATCTCTGCTGGAGTTTCTCAAGGGAGTGTCGTAATCCCAACCATCTTCAGCTGCTTCAACAGTGACCTTCCCTTGACCATACGGTTAGAAATGGGGATGTTCGCCAATGATTGGGAAGATCCAATTCAAAAGCGAACTATGTGTTAAATGTAAAAACCCTTGGGAAAATTGATGTGCCGAGAGATCCATTGTACCCTGAAATTAGCAATGCAGGTCAGAGGAGTGGTCAAGAAGGCATGCTTTCTTTCATTGACAGGGCATTGAGTACAAGAGTTGGAAGGTCATGTTACAGTTGTTTAGGACTTTGGATCAGCCAGATTTGGAATACTGCGTACAGTTCTGGTTGCCACACGACCAGAAGGATGTGAATGTTCTGGAGACGGTTCAGAGGAGGTTACCGGGATGTTGCTTGGCATGGAGGGCAGTAGCTATGAAGAGAGGTTGAGTAGATTAAGATTATTTTCATTAGAATGAACGAGGTTGAGGATGAACCTGATTGAGGCCTACAAAATTATGAGAGATAGAGACAGCATGGAGAGAAAGATGTATTTTTCTCAGAGTCGGGGACTCAATTACCAGGGGTTATGAGTTCAAGGTGGGAGGGGAACAATTTAAAGGAGATATGCATGAGTTCTTTACACAGAGGCTGGTGGGTGCCTGGAACACTTTGCTAGTGGAGGTGGTAGAGGCGGGCACGATAGCATAATTTAAGATGTCTCTAGACAGGTACGTGAATGGGCAGGGAGCAGAAGAGTACAGAGCCTTAGAAAATAGGGGACAGTTTAGACAGAGGATCTGGATCAGCACAGGCTTGGAGGGTCGAAGGGCCTGTTCTTGTGTTGTAATTTTATTTGCTCTTTTGCTCTTTGTTGATTACACAATGTAGAGCACCACTCACGATTCCTCAGATCCTGAAGCAGCAAGAACTGGACAATTAAGTTTCAAAGTGACAGTTTTCATGCTGAACAAGTGCCAGTCTGTGACCATCTCTAAGAAGTGAGAATCTAACCATTTCGCCTTGACATTCAGTGACATTACCATCACTGAATCCACCCCAATCAACATCCTGGGAAATATATTTGACCAGAAACTGAACTGGAACAGGAATATGAATACTGCAGCTATAATAGCAGGTTAAAGGCTAGGTTAACTCACCTCCTGACTTCCCATAGCTCTTCCACATCTACAAGGTACAAGTCAGGAGTGTGGTGGAATACCCACCATTTATCTGGATGACGTGCTAATAACAGGGAATACCGAGAAAGACCACTAAGAGAACTTGGATATCGTCCTTGGGCATTTCTCTTAGGAGGGAGAGACGTGTTCTAGGTGTCCCAAGTGACATACTTGTTTTACAGAGTTGACAAGGCTGGGTTACACACATTAGAAGATAAATTGACGGAGCTCAAAGGTTCCCCCCTCCCACAACTGTACCTGAGCTGAGGTCTTTCCTTAGATTGGTGAAGAAATACAGAATGTTCATACATATCCTAACCTCCATTCTGGCACCCTTCTATCTGCTGTTGAAAGAGGGGCAGCCTTGGAAATGGTCTCGTAGCCATGACATAGTCTTTAGAGCAGTGAAGAAGCAGCTGCCATTTTCTAAAGTGTTGGCACACTCTGATCCCAAGCGAGATCTGCTTCTGATGTGCAATGCCACCCCACATGGTATCGGGGTAGTGTTGGCTCACAGATGGCCCAATGGAAAGGAACGCCCAATAGCGGACTTTGGCAAATGCAGAGCGTATGCCCAGATAGCGAAGGAAAGTTTGGCGGTCATCCTTGGTGTGAGAAGGGTTCCTGAAGAAGGGCTTATGCCTGAAACATCGATTCTCCTGCTCCTTTGATGCTGCCTGACCTGCTGCGCTTTTCTAGCAACATTTTTTTAAGTTCTGATCTCCAGCATCTGCAGTCCTCACTTTCTCCCTGTGAGAAAGTTCCACCAATACCTTTACAGATATAAATTTGTAAGAGTAACAGACCACTAACCCCTGTTAGGGCTACTCAAAGAGGACAAGGCTGAGGTGCCCATAGCTTCGGGTCGAATTCAGTGGTGGGCTCTCATCCTAAGTTGGAAGTATAAGTTGGAACACTGTCTGGGTTGTAAATGTGGATGCATTGAGCTGCCTCCTAATGGCAGATACACCACTCTTGGTACCACTGGAAGAGCCCATTCTCATTTTAAACTTTCTGGAAAATCTTCCAGTCACTGCGAACAATATCAGACTGTGGATGCAAAAAAAATCCACGCAGCACGGTGGCACAGTGGTTAGCCCTGCTGCCTCACAGCACCAGAGACCTGTGTTCAATTCCCGCCTCAGGCAATTGTCTGTGCGGAGTTTGCACATTCTCCCTGTGTCTGCGTGGGTTTCCTCCGGGTGCTCTGGTTTCCTCCCACAGTCACAAAGATGTGCAGGTCAGGTGAATTGACCATACTAAATTGCCTGTAGTGTTAGGTGAAGGGGTAAATGTAGGGGAATGGGTCTGGGTGGGTTGCTCCTCAGAGGGTCGGTGTGGACTTGTTGGGCCGAAGGGCCTGTTTCCACACTGTAAGCAATCTAATCTAATCCCATCCTGGCAAAACTTAAACAGCTGGTAGCGATGGGGAAACAAAAGGGCTGTCACAGCCAGGATTGAAACCTTTCAGGATCCAGTGAGAACAGATCACCTTGGAGAACAAAATATTTCCTTTATTGGTCAGAGTATTGAGTACAGGAGTTGGGAGGTCATGTTGCAGCTGTACAGGACATTGGTGTGCAATTCTGGTCTCCTTCCTATCGGAAAGATGTTGTGAAACTTGAAAGGGTTCAGAAAAGATTTACAAGGATGTTGCCAGGGTTGGAGGGTTTGAGCTACAGGGAGAGGCTGAACAGGCTGGGGCTGTTTTTCCTGGAGCGTCGGAGGCTGAGGGATGTTCATATAGAGGTTTACAAAATTATGAGGGGCATGGATAGGATAAATAGACAAAGTCTTTTCCCTGGGGTCGGGGAGTCCAGAACTAGAGGGCATAGGTTTAGGGTGACAGCGGAAAGATATAAAAGAGACCTAAGGGGCAACTTTTTCACGCAGAGAGTGATATGTGTATGGAATGAGCTGCCAGAGGATGTGGTGGAGGCTGGTACAATTGCGACATTTAAGAGGCACCTGGGTGAGTATATGAACAGGAAGGGTTTGGAGGGATATGGGCCATGTGCTGGCAGGTAGGATTAGATTGGGTTGGGATATCTGGTCAGCATGAAAAGGTTGGACCGAAGGGTCTGTTTCCATGCTATACATCTCTATGACTATTATTATGGGGAGCAAGCGCGATTGTCTCCCGAACAAAGATCTCTGCCAGAACTCCATCAGGGCCATCCAGGAGTTTCCAAAATGAAGGTGTTGGTGAGAAGTTATGTCTGGGTGGCCAGGATTGAGTGCAGCCATAGCCGCGTTGGTGGGGAAGTACCCAGAGTGCCAACAAGGATAAATAATTACTGCTAGCAGCTCCCCCACATTCATGAGAATGTCCAGAAAAACTCTGAATTCAGTTAAACGTTGACTCTGCCAGCTCTTTCATGGGCCCAGTGTTTTTAGTCATTATAGATGCCCACTCAAAATGTTTGGACATCAAACTTGGGGACAATGATAGAAAAGCTGTGTGCATATTTTGCAACACATGGGCTCCTAGAAGTGTTGGTCATAGATAACAGGCCGGAGGAGAAAGTGAGGTCTGCAGATGCTGGAGATCAGAGCTGAAAATGTGTTGCTGAAAAAGCGCAGCAGGTCGGGCAGCATCCAGGGAACAGGAGATTCGACGTATCGGGCATAAGCCCTTCTTCAGGAATGGCTTTCAGCACATAAGGACAGCTCCACAACATCAGGCAACCAATGGCCTGGCAGAAAGTCCAGTCTAAACTTGGAAGGCAGGCCTAAAGAAACAGCCGACAGCTTCACTTGGTATCGAACTGTTCCGGTTCCTATTCGGTTGCTGGACCACCCCTCACAAAACTATGGGGTGTTGTTAACAGGGAGAAAACTCTGCACTGAGCTAAATCTGAACAGGGGAGGGTGAAATGGCATCAGGAATGCCAATGCCACACACAACACTTCAGGGGAGAAAGGTTTGTGCTGAAACTGTGGGAATGGCCCCGCATGGGTAAAGGACTCACGGGTTGTGAGTTCATGGAATGCCCTGCCATTAGCAGTGGTGGACTCTCCCTCTTTATGGTCATTTAAGCAGGCATTGGATAAGCATATGGAGGTTATTGGGCTAGTGTAGGTTAGGTAGGCTTTGGTCGGCGCAACATCGAGGGCCGAAGGGCCTGTACTGCGCTGTATTTTTCTATGTTCTATGGTCTATGACACGGTCAACGCGAGGTCATGTCCCGTGATGTACAAGGTTCGGGGAGGTGAGGCGGTCCTGAACAAGCACGTGGACCACTCCAAAGCTGCAAACATGCAAATGGGGCAGGAACAGATCATACTCAGTCCCTCAGAACAGTCAGAAAGGCTGTCAGAACCAATGGGCTCTACCCCTCTGTCCAATGTTGAAGAAACCTTGGATTCTGAGATGGACATGGTGGATGTCAATGCCTTTACTTCTGAAGGGAGAAGATGATATTTTTCTGAAACGCTCCGGGCACAAGCAGTTGGTGACAGTCCGTTGCATGCTACCCATGTCCGAGGCTGAGTTGGAGGAACCAAACCCGCTGAGAAAATGCCTCAGTGGAGGCTACAAGTTAAAGAGTAGGTCTATGCCCTCAGACTCAGTGAGGGAGGAATGTCGCGATTGTAACGAGGTCAGCTAAGTGGATCTCATAGAATCTGCATTCCCTGATTGGAGCTGTCAACCTTGTCCAATCAGGGAGGCCTGCCAGAGTTTCTGTTTACCCTGAGAGCTGCCTCTGAGGGAGCTGGATCAGTGTCAAGGACTCTCCATGTATAAATAATGGGTGACTTGGTGATGGGGTACCGGCCTCTGTGGAATCATGTCAGGTGGGTCATGTGTGGAATGAACTGCCGGAGGAAGTGGTGAATGCAGGTACAGATACAATATTTAAAAGACATTTGGACAGGTACATGAAGAGGAAATGTTTGGAGGGATATGCGCCAAATGCAGTTAAGTGGTTCTAGTTTAGGTTGGGAAACTTGGTCGGCATGGTCAAAAGATTAGTCTCCTTGCTGTATGACTCTATAAGTAAAGAAAACTCTATGACAGTATAGAACAAGTGCTGAACTGTCAGAGAATAAATGTAAGCACAGCCCTGTCTGCCTTCTATGGCAATGTATAAAGATCCCATGGCACAGCTTGGAAGAAAAGCAGCAATCTTCTCCCTGAAGTCTTGGCCATTTATCTCTCCACCCTGGAGGCTTCCTGCCTCTATTCCTAATGAAGGGCTTTTGCCCGAAACGTCGATTTTCCTGCTCCTCGGGTGCTGCCTGACCTGCTGTGCTTTTCCAGCACCATTCTGATCTAAATTATGCATCTTTAAATCAACACTATTAAAAACAAGTCCTCTCTTAGCATTTGTGGGAGTATTCTCTACCTCAACTGACCATTAGGCTATCTCCCTGACCACACTAGCTGCCTTTCAAAAAGTATTTTTTGAGCTGGGAAACATGTTTGGACAGACTTTGATGGCTATAGGGATAAGTTCTTCACTTTCTTTCTTTAAGATGCTTACTACTATCACACCAGCCCTCACAATTTTACAACAGAATATTCTGTGCCCACCATTTGCACTGGGTATAGCTTGTAGAGTGGCAAGTTCCTCTCCAAGCCACTCATCATTCCGACCTGGAATCACATTGCCAATCCGTCATTGATGTCAACAGTGATCCTCCAGCTCACACAATATTTTGCCTTGACTCCTCATCAGTACTGTGAGTCTACCTACACCAAATTAGCCAAGAATCACTCCAACACCTTCTCAAGGGCAACTAGGTAGGGGCAATCAAACGCTGGACCAGCCTGCAGCACTCGCATCCCACGAATGAAAAAAAACTCCTAGCTTTCTCTTCACCTGCCACACGTACTTCAAATGGAGATTCTGATCTCCATCTGCTTGCTGGCTATCCCCTCAGCTGATTTATTTCACTGTTATTAAGTGTAAGGGAGTTCCAAAACTGACAAGGGGAGGAGATGGGATGACACGAGTCAAGAAGCAGTGCTGTAAAACATTTTGGGATCAGGTTGTGAATGTTGCTACATAAATGCAAATTAAATATTCCTATTCTCTGTCTAATCTTCCCTCTGTTAGCCTTCTGCTATAGCTTTCAATGGTATTTCCAAAATGGATTCCCAAAACTCTGCTGTCCTTAACTTGCATAAGTCCCATCCCATTCACACTCCATCCCTGAGGTTACTGATTGACATTGGCTCACTGTCCGGTGCTTCCTCAATATTAACACACTCATCCTTGTTTATAAATCACACAAAGAGATCACCACTACCCATTTTTGTAACTTCCTCCAGCCCCATATCTCTCTGCATCACTGAAATATCTACATCCCTCCAATTTTGATCTCATAGAATCATAGTCATAGAGAATTACAATACAGAAACGGACCCTTCGGTACAACTCATCCATGCTGACCAGAAATCCTAAATTAATCGATATAGAATCCCTACAATGTGGAGACAGGCCCTTTGTGAGCAAGTTCACACTGACCCTCCCAAGACTATCCCACCCAGACCCATTCCCCAAATGTATTGCACTACATTTCCCTTCATCAGCACTTGGCCCATATCCCTCCAAAACTTTCCTATTCATATACCCAAATGCATCAGCCTCCACCACTTCCTCTGGCAGAGTCTTTTGCCCCAAATTTAATTTCTCCATTATCGTCAGACATCTCTTCAGCCTACTCAGCCCCAAATTCTGGAATTCATTCCTGAAACTTCTTCCCGTTTCTACCACCTTGTTCCTTTAAGCACTGCCTAAAGCCTATCTCTGAGCATAGTCTTTCATCAATTTGGCTAAACCTCAGGTGACGCAGTATCTATGTTCCTTTCAGGGAGACCTGCCATTCCTTTCATGACATCCCCATTCCACAACGTTTCAATGTATTAACAGCGCTATGTCAATGCAATTGTTGTGCTCATCAGTGAAGTGTCAGGTTAATCATTTTCATGAAGTCTGTATAGTTTAAGGTTGCTCAAGGAGTCCTTGAAAGTTGCTTCTTAAATCTTCATATGCTTAGAGAATTGACAATAACAGATAAAAAAGTATTCTGTTGAGATTTAATATTGCTGGAAAATTTTTAAAGTTTTGGTGTAAGAAAAATCCAAGGCAGGGAAGGTTGAACATTACGTCTTCTAGGTGAAAATCTGGGGAATATTAAGCAAAAGTGATGCTTAAAAGAAGTAGAAATTTTAGCAAAAAAAACCTAAAATTCCTTCAATCTTTCCATTATAATGAAGTTCACAAATTGAAATTTGTGATGGAGTGATTTTAATGTAATAATAAAGTGCCACAAATTTGCCTTAAGCTGAACACTAAATATGGGTAGAATTGCCAGTCCATCAAAGACGTACTCAATTTCGGAAGATGGGATGGCATTAATAAAAGATTGCAGAAATACAGATTAATTAGGGTTGCTCAGATTGGATTTATGGCAGACTGTTTTTTTTTTGAGAAAGCTTATATTCATTTATGGCAGATTGTTTGTTTCTTGAGAAAGCTTATATTCATCAGATAGCACAGTGGCTCAGTGGTTAGCATCAGGGTCCCAGGTTCGATTCCAGCCTCGGGTGACCGTCTGTCTGGAGCTTGCACATTCTCTGTGCCTGCGTGGGTTTCCTCCGGCTGCTCCGGTTTCCGACCACAATCCAAAGATGTGCAGGTTAGGTGAATTGGCCATGCTGAATTGCCCATAGCGTTAGGTACATTAGTCAGAGGGAAGTGGGTCTGGTTGGGTTACTCTTTGGAGGGTCGGTGTGGACTGGTTGAGCTGAAGGGCCTGTTTTCACACTGTAGGGAATCTAATCTAATTAAAGAATTGGCAAGAAAGATGGATTTTAAAACTGTGGTGAAAATAATTTAACCAGATCTTCATTTGATTAATGGTAAGCTTCTTCATTAATGAAAACCGCTAAACTTCTGCCAAAGGTGAAAGCTGACAGATTTGAGGAAACTGCGCAAACATGAACAAAGAAATGGTTAGCAAGTATGAGCAAAAGTAAAAGCAACTTTCTCAAAATGCAAAGACATGGTGAATCATGTTCCACAGGGATGTTTATTTGGAACTTGCATATTTACTAGACAAATTAGTGATAGCAAAGATTTTAAAGCTAGATTGGACCTTGCTGAGACTGGATATCTGAAGTACTGTGTCCAGTTTTGATCTCCTCATTTGAAAAAGTCTTCCTTTCTTAGAAGCTGCTGAGTGAGGAAATTCATTTGACTCATTTCTTGATGAAAGTCTTATGAAGAAAGGCAGTGTGGCATGAACCAGGGAGTGGAGAAGGGAACAGTCCTTACAGAAGGTAGAGAGGGCTGGGGAGAGGAAGGTGTTCTGGGTAGTGGAGTCTAATTGAAGTTGGTGGAATTGATTGAGGATGATACGTTGGATGCAGAGGATGGTACCTTCCGTGTAACCAAAAAAGATGCAACTCCTGCCTGTACACCACTTCCCTCCACTCCATCCAGGGCCCCAAACAGTCCTTCCAGGTGAGACAGAGGTTCACCTGCATCTCCTCTAACCCAGTCTACTGCAGCCGGTGCTCCCAATGTGGTCTTCTCTACATTAGAAAGACCCAATGTAGGCCAGGTGACCACTTCACCATGCATCTCAGCCAGGCCCAAAACAGCCAACCTGACCTTCCAGTCACCGCCCACTTCAATTCCCCATCCCAGTCCGTCTCCAACACGTCCATCCTCGGCCTCCTCCACTGCCACAGTGAATCTGACCACAAATTGGAGGAACAACACCTTATCTTCCACCTGGGCAGCCAAAGCCTAGAGGACTTAAAAGACCCTTCTGTCCAACTTGTTCATGCCAACCAAATATCCTAAATTAAACCAGCCCCATTTACCAGCATTTGGCCCATATCCCTCTGAACCCTTCCTATTTATATATCCATCCAGGTGCCTTTGAAATGTTGTATTTGTACCAGCCTCCACTACTTCCTCTGGCAACTTATTCCATACACGCCCCACCCTCTGTGTGAAAACGTTGCTCCTTAGGTCCCTTTCAAATCTTTCCCCTCTCATCTTAAACCTATGCACTCTAGTTTTGGACTCCCATACCTTGGACAAAAAAAGGACATTGCATTTCACCCTCTCTCTGTCCCTCATGATTTTATAAACCTCTATAAGGTCACCTCTCAACATCCGATGTTCTGGGAAAATAGCCCCAGACTATTCAGCCTCTCCCTGTAGCTCAAACCCTTCAATCCTGGCAACATTTTCGTAAATCTTTTCTGCACCTTTCAAGTTTGCCAGCATCTATCCTATAGCAGGGAGACCAGAATTGAATGTCTATAGTGTCCTAACAAACGTCCTGTACAGATGCAGCATGACATCCTAACTCTTATACTCAATGCATTGACTAATAAAGGCTAGAGTACCAAACGCCTTCTTCACTATCCTACCTACTTGCGGCTCCACTTTCAAGGAACTATGAACCTGTACTCCAAGGTCTCTTTGTTCAGCAACACTCCTCAGGACATTACCAATAAGTGTAAAAGTCCTGCCCTGGTTTGCCTTTCCAAAATGCAGCAGTGCACTTAAAATTAAACTGCATCTCCCACTCCTCGGCCCATTGGGCCCAGCTGATGAAGATCTTGTTGTATTCTGACATGTTAACTCTCTGTGAACACAATCCAATTTTTACACTGGGTTTCTTTAACTTCACGAGTGGGAAAACACCTTTCTTCCTTCACTGTGCCCAATGGTCCTATTCCTTTGTGCTCCTCAGATGCTGCCTGAACTGCTGTGCTCTTCCAGCACCACTGATCCAGAATCTGGCTTCCAGCATCTGCGGTCATTGTTTTTACCTCTATTCCTTTGTCCACCTCTTCCAGCTCCTGAGTGACATTACACACTGACTTGGTCTCACTGACAGAGTTAGAAAAATTCGAAGAGTGCAATCAACAATATTGCAAGGTTATTGGCCTTGTCTTGCAAATAACAATTCCAGCTGTTCTCTACTCACAGATGTCTGCTTGACAAGTTTTGATTTTGGCTAAATCAGGGAAGAAGACAGTTTCAGAATCGGTTTCAATATTATTATTGTTTGTCCATTCACAATACCCGCAGCATTTTTTTCTTGTATAATACGTGACAATGGGGCCATTGAATTCCTGTTGGCAATAGTATTTTACCCTGCACCAGTTCCTGTAGCTGATTTTTTTTCTTTATCCAACTGTAAAGTACACAAGTGAGTACCACAAGCTAACTTTTTCCAGACTATTTCTAACTCGTTCCTTTCATAACCTCATTCAAAAGCCTATCTAGGGTACATTCATGATTATCATCGCGTATTTCCATAATTTCTGGTACAGCCCCTGTTGTGATGATTCCAACTTTTCCATCAAACTACCCATCAGTCACCTTTTAGACTGGTGCCTCCCTCAGCTTCTCAAATGTGAGTCCAACTAAACCCCGGCTTCTGTGAACAAGCCTACTTCTGACACCAATTGTTCACGTTAGGAAGTTCATACCTAATATAGGCAGTCTCAATTTGTAAGTCACTTTCTGACAGTTTATTGAGAAACAGTGAATTGGAGAAAGAAAATGTACAATGGTGACAACTGGTGATGATTCATTGATACCAGATGACAAATAGGCTGCTGGTGTGGAACATTTCATCTTGTTAAAGTGGAGAGAGAGAGAGAGAGAGAGAGAGAGCCTGATGATTAGCCAATTTGTTAAGGAGTTCTTCCCTGGGTCTTCTTTCTCTTCTTCTGGTACGTCTTCCACCTGCCTGATGAGGAGAATTAGATGAGCGTTGCGCTCTGGGATTCCCTTAGCTTGAGCACTTACTGTAATATCATATTTCTAGGGCCCGGTAGCTTATATTGTGCCAATTGATTGTCTGAATCTTTTTTGCCAATAGCTATGGGGCAGTCACTCATAACATTGGGTGATTGTTGCCTCCTTGGCCCACCTCCCCCTTGAAGTCTGAATAAAAATCAAAAGAACCGTGGATTCTGAATATCAGAAATAAAACAGAAATTGCTGGAAAATTTCAGTTCTGAGGAAGGGTCACTTGATCCAAAATGTTTCTCTTCATGGATGCTGCCAGACATGCTGAGTTTTCTGGCAATTTCTGTTTGTGTTGCTGATTTCCAGCCTCTGCTGCTCTTTCCGATGTTATTTAGCATTTAATTCACAGCCAGATCTCTTCCATACATGCCCACCTTGAAGACATTCTGCTCCTCTTTCTGACAGGATTTCTGTTCTAATTTGTTTTCTTGCCCACCGTCACTAATTTCTCAGATACGCCTGGTGATTGATTGGGTATTTGCTAAAACTCATTTCCACAGCCACTTCACTTTCTTCAGTGATTGTCTCCAGTTCAGACTTCACCCCACTCAAGTTTTGTCCTATGTATTTTGAATCCGCCCCAAGATGACAGGTAGCTCCGTGATGGTTAATGTTCCACGGAAAGCTGTTCTCACCACTATCTGAGATTCACACTCAGTGCCAGGCGGTGTCAGATCCTCACTCCAACAACATCACATCACGCAGGGTCAGGGCTGCACCACACCCCAGTTCCACTTCATTGGCCGTGCTAGCAAGAGACTTTTTCTTTTCTTTTCAGGAATCAAGGCCCAACTCAGGGATACTCATGGCCCTCTGGAAACTTCCTCCTCTCCAGAACTTTCCTTCCCCCTCCTCTTCCCTCTAACTCCATCCCGTCTCCCAACCCCACCCTCTGTCAGGTATTCACCATCCCTCCTGACCTTCTGCTCTCACTCAGCAAAGGGCTCAGCTTTATCCCTCTGCATCCCCAACTTAATGAACTTTGGGCATGATATGACTTTGAACTGTTCTTCCATCATGTCCGCCTGCATGCCCATTTCTTTGGACAAGAGTCCCTTAGCCATCCCATAGACCCCTTCGCCTTGCTCCCTACAACTGGACTCCTCTCTCTGGTGTTCTACTTGCACTCAACCTTCATTGAAAACTGTCGATGTGACATTGGTCACGCTAATTTCTCTGCCCCTTCACCCAATCCAACCTGTCTCCCCAAACTGACTGCACTCCGTGCTCTCAGATCCAACCCTACCTTTGTTATTAAGCCTGCTGATAAGGGTGGTGTTATTGTAGTCTGGCAGACTAACCTCTACATTGAGGAGGCTGAGTGCCAGCTCTTAAGTACCTCCTCCTATCTCCCCCAGACCATGACCCCACCATAAACATCCAACCATTGTGTTCACTACATCACTAACCTCAATAAAAAAAACTTCTGACAAAGGGTTACTGGACTTGAAGCATTAACTATGACTTCTCTCCACAGATGCTGCCAGATGGATGAGCAAATTAGACCAAAGAGAGCCAATGGATGTTGTGTACCTGGACTTCAAGAAGGCCTTTGGCAACATGTTTCACAGAATGCTGCCGAATAAGATAAGGGCCCTTAGTGTTAGAGGCAAGGTGTTGGCTGTCTGGCAGAAAGCAGAGACTGAAGATCAAAGGGTCCTTCTCAGGATGGCAGCCGGTGACAAGTGATGTTCCGCAAGGGTCACTGTCAGGACCATAACTTTTCACTTTATACATTAACGACATAGATGAAGGAACTGAGGGCATTCTGGCTACATTTGCAGATGATACAAAAATAGGGAGAGGGACAGCTAGCATTGAGGAAATGGGGAGGCTGCAGAAGGATTTGGACAGGTTAGGAGAGTGGGCAAAGAAGTGGCAGATAGAATACAATGTGGGAAAAGTGTGAGGTCAGGTACTTTGGTCGGAAGAATAGAGGCATGGACTATTTTTTAAATGGCGAGAAAATTCGGAATTCTGACGTGTAAAGAGACTTGGAAGTTTTAGTCCAAGATTTTCTCAATCTTAGTAAAGTTGCAAGTTGAGTCAGTAGTTAGAAAGGCAAATGCCTTTATTTTGAGAGGACTTGAATGTAAAAGCAGAGATGTAAGTCTGAGGCTCTATGAGGCTGTAGTCAGACCACATTTGGAGTACTGTGTGCAGTTTTGGGACCCCACATCTCAGGAAGGATGTACTGGCCCTGGAGCATGTTCAGAGGAAGTTCATGAGAATTGTCCCAGGAATGAAAAGCTTAACGTATGAGGAACATTTGAGGAGTTTGGAAGGATGAGGGGGGATCTAATTAAACCATGCCAGAATATTGAATGGCCTGGACAGACTGGATTTTAGAAAGATGTTTCCATTTGTAGGAGAAACGAGGAGCTGAGAGCACAGCCTTAGAGTAAAGGGAAGAGCTTTTTGAAAGGAAGTAATGAGAAATGTCTTCAGCCAGAGCGTGGTGAATCTATGGAATTCACTGCCACAGAAGGCTGTGGAGGCCAGGTAACTGAGTATATTTTAGACTGTGATAGATAGGTTCTTGAGTATCAAGGAGATCTAGGGTTATGTGGAGAAAGCAGGAGAATGGGGTTGAGAAACTTATCAGCCATGATTGAATGGCAGAGTAGACTCGATGGGCTGAATGGCCTAATTTCTGCTCCTTTATATTGTGGTCTTATGAACTGCTGAGCTTCGCAAGTTTCCATTTGAAGGTTAATTTACATTTCTTTGGAGAACAAGACCTGCTTATTTTCAAATAAAAACAAGGCATTAATACTAAGAGTACATTTAGCATCAGGTGATTTATTGACTCGTGTTCAATGCACATCGAGACATTGACATTTTTCAGAATTGTTTCCATGCTAGAAGTTTGGCAGTGCATTACTGCTGTAATGGCTGTTAAATTATAACTCATGTTGCATAGTAAACACGTGGAGAATTCCGTTTTTAAGGGACCCCAATATTCAACAACAAGTAATCAGGAAAGCAAATCATAGATCATAGAATCCATCCAGTATGAAAACAGGCCAATTAGCCCAACAAGTCCACACCCACCCTCTGGAGAGTATCCATTTCCCTGCATTCCCCTAATCCACACAACCCTGAACACTATGGGACAATTCAGCATGGCCAATCCACCTAACTTGCACATCTTTGGATTGTGGGAGGAAACCTGAGCACCCGGAGGAAACCCACACAGACACAGGGAGAATGTGCAAGCTCCACACAGACAGTCACCCAAGGGTGGAATCAAACCCAGGTCCCTGACTCTCTGAGGCAGCAGTGCTAACCACTGAGCCACCATGTTTTGTTTTGTTGTGAGAGGAATTGAATGCAAGAGTTATGTTTCAGTTATATAGGGCATTGGTAATACTGCATCTGGAGTACTGAGTACAGTACTGGTCAGCATATTTACAGAAGGATGTTAATGTGTTGGAAGCTGTTCAGAGAAGGTTTACTATAGACTAGTATCTGGAATGAGTGGATTGTCTTCTGAGGAAAGGCTGGACAGGCTCAGCCAGTGTCCCCAGGATTTCAGTAGAGTCAGAGGTGATTTAATTGAAACATAAGATTCTGAGAGGGCTTGACCAGGTGGATGTTGAAAAGATGTTTCCCCTTGAGAGAAAATCTAGAACAAAGGCTCACAGTTTAAAAATAAGGGATCGACCAATTAAGACAGAAGTCCAGAAAAACTTTTTTCTCTCAGATGATCTCTGAGTGTTTTGAATTCCCTTACTTATAAGGCAATGGATGCATATCCTTTATTTTATAGTTTTATTCATTCTTAGGATGTGAGTGTTGCTGGCTGGGCCCAGCATTTATTGCCCATCCCTAGTTGCCCTGGATAAGGTGGTGATAAGTTGCCTTCTTGTCCGCTGCAGTCCACCTGTTGTGGGTTGACCCATAATGCACATAAGGAGGAAATTCCAGGATTTCGACCCAGTGAAAATGAATTGTTGTCTGTGTTTGAATGTACAAATCTAAAGTGAAAATTCAGAGCCAGTAAAGAAGTGTAGCAATTTTGGTAACATTGAACATTGCTCTTCTGTAGATACCCTCTACCATACATCAGTAGGCAGGCCCCAGACAAAACAAAGATAAAGGAGGGTTTGCAGCAACCTCAAGCAACCCATAACCAGTATTACATGTTGGCAGAGGTGGGAAATTCCACTGGATGCTAATGGTGGTCAGCCACAACAATGTCTCAGTTAGAAAATAGTTGGCTAAAGGACAGAGAGAATATAATGATTTTTGAACAGAGAAGGCACAAGGAATTAGGATCATGACTCAGGGCAGGATAACAACAACTGCAGGGCCTGATATTCCAAGGAATGATGGCAACTAGAGGAAACACTTGTTTTTTCTTTGAAATGTTGTGGAGTCATTGATTAGATGGCATGGAAAAAGACTCTTTGGTCCAACCAATCCATGCTGACTATGTTCACCAACTAAATTAGTTACACTCGCCTGCCTTTGGCCCGTATTCCTGCTGGATGCTTTGGAGAGGGTGCAGAGGAGAATCACCAGGATGTTGCCTGGCATGGAGGGCACTAGCTATGAAGAGAGGTTGAGTAGATCAAGATTATTTTCATTAGAAAGACGGAGGTTGAGTGTAGACCTGATTGAGGTGTACAAAATCATGTGCGGGAGAGACAGGGAGGACAGCACGAAGCTTATTCGCAGGGTGGGGGACTCAGTTACTACGGGTCATGAGTTCAAGGTGAGAGGGGAAAAGTTTAAGGGTAATATGTGTAGAAAGTTCTTTACGCAGAGGGTGGAGGGGGCCTGGAACGCGTTGCCAGCAGAGGTGGTAGAGGTTGGCATGATAGTTTCATTTAAGATGTATCTAGTGTGTGAAAATATCTGCCACCCTGCCTACCCACAGCATGGCCACACAGAACATGGAAATGCAAGCCTGTCCAAAACATACAAGAAGCACCCAGAATGACCAAACAGGCTGACAAGGGAAACCAGACATGACCTTAGTCACTCGCAGACCTGGAAATGCATTTCCCAAGACAAATTGACAACGAGCTTTCTGGACCCAATAAACACAGCTGTCCCAAAGCCATAAGGGCAGTCTTATACCCCAGTGATACCAAAGCCACACAAAGGACAGATTAGATGGAGAGGCACCAGAATACCTCACTGACAGGAGAGAAACAATGGAAACACCTTACTGCCAGGAAAATGAACATTCTCATCTACTCTTGAAGAGAGATGGAATCTCCTGACCCCATTAAGAACATATTGATGCTACCAGATGGTTCATTGTATCCACATTCAGGACATTGGTCTGATAACTGCTTTGTGATTATCACCATCATAACATGATTATTTGATGATCAAGACCATTGTATTTTCCCTGTTTGCAATTAGCATCATTGTACAGTATTCCTATAAAAAGTGGTTTGATTCTCAGCTCGGGGAAGAGAGTTTCAGTTACCTGGACAGACTGTCTGTGCTGTTTCAGTTCAGTCAATTTCTCTTCCGCGGTATCGCTGTGCTAATAAACAGTTTGTTAATTTCACTTCAATCCATACTTTGTGATCTCTGCTTTATTGGGCTAATTTCTCCAACAGTTTGACGTAGTCGATAGACCCTTTTCTCTCAATGGGGTACGTGAACCTGACATTTTCAATTTAGCCCAAATTGGACCTGGCGGCTAGCCTGCCCCAGCGGGCCAGACCTGCAGCAAAAGGTTGGAAAACTGAGGAGGGTAGCCACAATTCTAATCCAACATCAGCGGCAATTCGGCACTGGGCAACCACACACTCGACCTGATAAGGTAGACGGGCAAACTCCTAAATCGGTCATCCACTCGTCTGCACCTCCCTCCGCGGAACTTTCCCCGAGTTCCAAAGCCATCTGCACTGTAAGGGTTTTGGGAATACCCATGATAGAGCCACTTTCCCAACTCGTTAACTACAGCGTTGGACCTGCCACTGTCCTTGATGCTGCCATTATTTCCACCTCTTGCCCAGTCACCCTCCTGGGCTGGCAGACCTTGTGTAAGTTGAATGCCAACGTTCACTGTTCCCCCGAGGGTCTCGCACTGGAGATCCCAGACGTCCATTATTCCATGCTGTGGGCAGTGATTTCCTGCAGCACTGAACCCTCCAACCAGGCGAGCTCCTGCTACGCAACAGATCTACCCACGCTCTTCTCAACCTCCTCCTTTCCCTGTTGCCAACGGCCCCTTCAGCCCCCACTGTATCTTTCCTCCGCTGGGTGATACTGACAGGCCACTTTGTCCATCGCTTTAATTGTGCAGCTTCCGGCCCGCAGGAACCGGCAGCTCCATATGCTGCACTCGTGGACTCTCATCTATCCCTCACCTCCGCACTAGCACTCACTGGCCTGGACTTTGTGGGACCACAGGGTATGGCAGTAGATGTGCAACTCAATAAGAAACAGGCTGCACTGTTCTGCAACAACCCGACACACTCCCTTCATTGTCGAGAGCCCCTGGCTCCCCAAGGATTTAGGCCTCACGCTGATGCGGTTACCACAGCGACCCCTCCACTTCATGCCCCTCGGTCAGGCCCCCGTCTCCCTGGTAGAGGTTGCCTGACTTGGGCAGGATGTGTTCTGTGTGCATGGTGCTCCTGCAACACTCCAGGCACTATGAAAACCCCCTGTTGCTAGTTGACCTTCCAGCATCATTGTAGGCACAGCACCCCAACCATGCAGGCCAGGTGACGTCCACTCCACCACACAGAGTGACACTCAGGCAAGGAGCCACCTTGCCACCTACACAGCTAATATCCACTGTCACCAGCAGCAGTAGAAGGGATGAAGCCGATGATTGACTCCCTACAGGGTGTCCTAGTTCCTACAACCAGTCCCTGTAATGCTCCCATCCTACCCATCCCAAAACCTGAAAGGCCAGGAAAGTGGCATTTTGACCAGGATTTGAGGGCTGTCAATGTAATTGTGATTCCCTGCTCTCTAGTGGTCCCGGACACTAACACAATACTCACCTGCATCCCTGCTTCTGTCACCTGTTTTTCTGTGATCGACCTCTCTCAGCCATGTTTCTCTATTAAATTGTCCCTGAGAGCCAGTACCTCTTTGTTTTATGTACAACAGCTGCCAGTACACATGGACCAGGCTTCCCCAGGGTTACACGGAGAGCCCCACAGTCCATGCCGCTGCAGTACACCACACCCTCTCCACCCTACACCTGCCGTGCCACAGCACCCTCCTCCAATACACAGACAATTTGTCACTGGCTTCCACCTCATGCATGCAGGACACTGTAGCATTGCTCCACTGTCTGGCAGAAGATGAACACAGGGTTTCCATGGAGACTCTGCCAGTACAGTACTTGGGATATGAACTCTCACATGGCGTCAGGGCACAATCAAAGAACCAGTCGCGGCCCTTATCCAGACACCCCTGCCAGCCACAAGAACTCAGCCGCAGGCTTTCCTGGGAATGGTGAATTATTGTAGGCACTGGATCCCAGACCACCGTGCCATTGACCAGCCCCTACAGGAGGCAACTTCACCAAAGCAGCCAGAGAAAGTGCACTGGTCACCAAAGATGGAACAGGCATTCACTGAATTAAAACAGTGACTAGTCTCTGCTCTTGCACTGGGGGTCCCAGACTCCACTCAGCCCTTCTACCTATATATCAGTGAATCCAAGGGGTGAGCATCTGGCATTTCCGGGGCCCTGTTTTTTTTTACTCTGTACATTTACCACTTGTTGTAAGTGGAATGCCAGTATGTTCGAGAGCTGTGGCAGCAGCCACGGTAACATAGAGACGGCAACCCCCATCGTGCTAGATCACCCATGCACTGTTTTGGTTCCCCAATTGGTCTCCCTACTGCTAAATTCAGCAGCAACCCAACATCTTACTGCTACCCGGATAACCGGTGCTGGGTCCACTACTTTTCATCATTCACATAAATGATTTGGATGCGAGCAGAAGAGTTAGTAAGTTTGCTGATGACACCAAAATTGGAGGTGTAGTGGACAGCAAAGAAGGTTACCTCAGAGTACAACAGGATCTTGACCAAATGGGCCAATGGGCTGAGAAGTGGCGAATAGAGTTTAACTTAGATAAATGTGAAGTGCTGCATTTTGGGAAAGCAAATCTTAGCAGGAATTATACACTTAATGGTAAAGTCTTAGGAAGTATTGCTGAACGAAGAGACATTGGAGTGCAGGTTCATAGCTCCTTGAAAGTGGAGTCACAGGTAGATAGGATAGTGAAGGCGGCGCTTGGTATGCTTTCCTTTATTGGTCAGAGTATTGAGTACAGGAGTTGGGGAGTCATGTTGCAGCTGCACAGGACATTGGTTAGGCCACTGTTGGAATATTGTGTCCAATTCTGGTCTCCTTCCTATCGGAAAGATGTTGTGAAACTTGAAAGGGTGCAGAAAAGATTTATAAGGATGTTGCCAGGGTTGGAGAATTTGAGTTTTAGGGAGAGGCTGAACAGGCTGGGGCTGATTTCCCTGGAGCGTCGGAGGCTGAGGGGTGATCTTATAGAGGTTTATAAAATCATGAGGGGCATGGATAGGATAAATAGGCAAAGTCTTTTCCCTGGGGAGTCCAGAACTAGAGGGCATAGGTTTAAGGTGAGAGGGCAAAGATATAAAAGAGACCTAAGAGGCAACCTTTTCACTCAGAGGGTGGTACGTATGTGGAATGAGCTGCCAGAGGAAGTAAGGGAGGCTGGTACAATTGCAATAGTTAAAAGGCATCTGGATGGGTATATGAAGAGGAAGGGTTTGGAGAAATATGGGCCAGGTGCTGGCAGGTGGGACTAGATTGGTCAGCATGGACGAGTTGGACCGGGGGGTCTGTTTCCGTGCTGTACATCTCCATGACTCTATAATTGGCGATGAGGTCACTTTACTGCCGAAAGCTGACCTGCCCCTACAGTGTGCCTTGAACCACACCACCCTGCTCCCACTCACTCAGAACGCCATTGCGGACGACTACGACTGTTTAGACCTTGTTCAGCAGGTTGTCACTCCACGCCCTGACCTCCCTGAAGCACTTTTAGACAACCCTGACTTCATACAGATGGGTCCTTCTTCAGGCTCTCGGACCACCGCACACTTGCAGGGTATGCTGTCTGCACTCCTTTCGCAGTCTTCGAATCAGCTGCGCTGCCAAATGGCACATCCGCACAGGCTACAGAACTGTTCGCACTCACTAGGGCTTGCATCATCGCAAAGGGTCACACAGCCAACATTTACACTGACTCCAGGTATGCCTTTGAAGTCGTTCATAATTTTGGCACCCTCTGAAAACAGACAGGGTTCATCACTTCAGCAAGGAGGCGACTACAACACGCTGCGCTGATCTCCAACATCCTGGAAGCAATCCTGTTACCCTCTGCCCTTGCGGTGATAAAATACGTTGCCCATACCTCTGCCACTGACCCAGTCACCCTCGGGAATGCCTCAGAGGACACAGCAGCCCAGGAGGCTGCACTGCAGCCCACCGCTTAAGTCCTGCAGGCCCCCAGAATGGCAAAGGCCACAGTATTCCCTGACCCCATGGAAGCAGTGCAAGCTACCCAACAGGCTGCTCCACCGCATGAAAAGGACAGTTAGGCCCACATTGGGGCCACACAGTCACCTTCCCAACAGCTGCTTACACACCTGATGGCCGCACCATTTGCCCAAGAGCCCACCCACACACACTGGCCCTCGCAGCCCACGGCATTGGCCACACTGTCAAGAGGGGCATGATGCACACTGTGAAGCAGTTCTGGTATGCACCGCGACTCACTACCGCTGCCCAAGCCCTGCTGTCACAGTGCCTCATTTGCCTGCAGAACTACACAGGAAAGCCTGTTGCCAGGTATGATCACTTGCCAGCTCCCGACGGGAGCCACTTGCAGATTGCCTTTGCTCACATGCCCCAAAACAGGGTTACAGATACATCTTTGTCATCATCAACATGTTCTCTAAATGGAT
Source organism: Hemiscyllium ocellatum (assembly GCF_020745735.1). Lineage (NCBI taxonomy): Eukaryota > Metazoa > Chordata > Chondrichthyes > Orectolobiformes > Hemiscylliidae > Hemiscyllium > Hemiscyllium ocellatum. The sequence goes on from NC_083401.1 coordinate 19,359,192, forward strand.
GGAGGCATTCCCCACAAGAAAGGATGATGCACAGACAATGGTAAAATGTCTCCTAAGGGATGTCGTCCCCAGATTTGGGTGTTCCGGGTAGCATAGAGACGGACAGGGGGACTCACTTCACTGCTAGGCTCATGTCTGGAATTAGCGAGGCACTAGGGATACCGTGGCAACACCACATCCCCTATCAATCCCAGTCATCAGGCATAGTTGAACGGATGAATGGCACCCTTAAAACCATACTGACCAAGATCACCCAAGATACAGGACTGACCTGGCCTTACCACTAGCCCTTTACATTATACGTGGCCAGAGAAACCACACGACTAAGCTTACCCCTTTGAGGTGCTCATGGGGTGACCTATGCCCACCTCTCACAGCTGATCTGACAATCCATGACTCCACTTGCCTGCCTTTTCACCATAACTCTGGATTCTCTTCTTGATTAAGAATCTCTTCATCTCAGCCTTGAGTGGATTTAATAACACAGCCCTCTTGAGGTAAAGCATTCCACTGATTCGCTACCCTTCGACAGAAGAAAAGTTTCCTGGTCTCTTTTAAATGGGTGACCCCTTATTCTAAGATTATTACCCTCTGGTGTTAGAGTTTCTAAGAATAGGGCAGAGGTTCTTTTAGGGATTAAAATGGTGGTGGACAAAGAAACTTCTTTAAATAAGAAGGTCAAAACTGAGCACAGGATTCAAGACATAGGGCGGCACGGTGGCACAGTGGTTAGCACTGCTGCCTCACAGCACCAGAGACCCAGGTTCAATTCCCGACTCAGGCAACTGACTGTGTGGAGTTTGCACGTTCTCCCCGTGTCTGCGTGGGTTTCCTCCGGGTGCTCCGGTTTCCTCCCACAGTCACAAAGATGTGCGGGCCAGATGAATTGGCCATGCTAAATTGCCCATGGTGTTAGGTAAGGGGTAAATGTAGGGGTATGGGTGGGTTGCGCTTCAGCGGGTCGGTGTGGACTTGTTGGGCCGAAGGGCCTGTTTCCACACTGTAAGTAATCTAATCTAAAAAAAAAGTAATCTAATCTAACATGGTGTCATAAATACAGTGGACAACGGAAGCAGAATAACCTTACTTTTATGTTCAATTCCTCTCATAAGATAGCATTCCTTTCACGCTGTCCCTGCACACTAACTTCTTGTGACTCCTTCACTAGAATACCTAGACTGCTGACAAGATGGCAGGTTAGTGGAGCTGTTTAACTACAGCTAGTCATGAGTGACAGGGCATGACCTCATGTCAATGGGTACTGCACACTGCAAGTCGAGGGTCCAAACTACCCTCTGAGTTCTGAGTTCCTTCTGAGGGTTTAAACTAGGAGTGCACTCAACCCAGGTTGCACAATTATATTAGACAGAGGTATTTTCTTTAGACAGAGTTCGCTCAGAGAGGTTATTACACACCTCTTGATCTAGGTGGGACTTGAACTTGGGCCTCCTGGATCAGAGACATGGCTCATTATAACAGTCACTTAAAACTTTGCAGTTAACTTTTTTAAATTAAACTATTCTTATTCATCAATTCAGAGATATTATTATACACTTCTGGAGCAGGTGGGACTCAAACCTGGGCCTCATCATTCTGACAGGGTACCATCTGTTCTGATATAACACAATAATTCCATTCCCATGTGATGCTGCATTATAAGAAAATCTCATAATAGCAGCGCCATTTAAATCAATGGGACCGGAATAGCTTTATGCTGAAAATGTGTTGCTGGTTAAAGCACAGCAGGTCAGGCAGCATCCAAGGAACAGGAAATTCGACGTTTTGGGCCAGAGCCCTTCATCAGGAATGAGAGATGAAGGGCTCTTATTCAAGACATAGTGTCATAAATGCAGTGGACAGCGGAAGCAGAATAACCTTACTTTTATGTTCAATTCCTGATGAAGGGCTCTGGCCCGAAACGTCGAATGTCCTGTTCCTTGGATGCTGCCTGACCTGCTGTGCTTTAACCAGCAACACATTTTCAGCTCTGATCTCCAGCATCTGCAGACCTCACTTTTTACCCGGAATAGCTTTATATCCAGTACAGGTCAGGAAATTTCGCACTGCACAAATAATGGTCTAATCGTCAGTCATGTTATAGCCAATTCACATTGAAGAAATGCGCATTATAGCAGAACCGACTGGAGGGATGCTACCACAACAAAGAAATAGAGCACCTTAGCAGCTAACGAAAACTTAACAGAACTGAAAGCAGCTGTGGAGGAAGAAATGAGTGAATGAAGAAGCAAGAAATGCAATAGGTTTTAGAAAGTGCGATCTGGAGATGAGAAAGAACAAAGATGGCGGATTGCGAGAGATGTAACAGGCAGACTGATGGCCAACCATTTGTGTTAATCTGTACTTCCCCAATTCCACTTAACACCTTTTTTGTTTTATTTTGTCTTGACTGGTCTTGTTATGGATTAGGTCAGACCACTCAAGACATTCTTAAGCAGGCAGCTCAGACCATAACTTTGCAATTTGTTTCAGTAAGTGTATAGTGAAAATTGCCTGGAGTAAGTTAGAGAGGCTGACTACCAGGATTAAAACAGACAAAAAAGTTTATTCACAAAATAACACAATGGAACATGAAGAACAGAATAAGGAACCCCTGCAGAACTCAGTCTATTCAAACTAGACTTAAGTGTGCTGTTCTGAATATACACAACAGTCCCAATAAGCAATTCCCTTTTAAAATTCAGAACAAAAAACAGTCAGATGCTTACAGGTTGTAGTTAGAAGAGCAGAAGACAGGGTTTTCATAACTCACTGTTGAACTCTCAACCAGTTCTAGACTGAACTAAGCTGCTCAGCTCAGCTAGAGAGCTGACCACTCACCTTTCATTATACAATCACTTCTAAACTATGACCACTTTGGCCTGAAGTCTCATCTGTCTACTTATAAACAAAAAGGCCTCTCAATACCCTTTAATCTTTGTACCAAACCAGACTTATCAGGTTTATTACCCCTCTGAAAAAAATCAAGGGCAGAGTACCCTTGACCAAAGAACAGCTTTTAGAAAAAAAAGGGACCAGTTTTGTGACACCGCCGCCCTTAAAAAGATATGAACCATCAATACCAAAAGATGGCTTCATTTTTAACCCTTCAAAAACCCAGGTAGTAGTCTAAACACACATGTACACTATACTAATGATAAACATGCAAACATGCACAACCACAAGCAAATTCAGGCCACGGTACACCCACCACCGAATACCTCTGTATCTCACTCGAATCTCGATAATGCATCAGCAATCACATTTTCGACACCTGCCGCATGCACATTGAATGGCTGCAATAACAAGCTCTATCTAAACAATCTGGCATTTTCACCCTTAAATTTTTCCACAAGTGTCGATGGTTTATGGTCAGTGTATATGGCTGTCTCAGATGCATTGCTGGTAATATAAACATGTATAAATGTTGTAATGCCAGCACCAAACTTAAAGTCTCTTTCTCCACTGTTGAATACTTCTGTTGATGAATGTTTAACTTCCTGAAAAAATACCTGATATTTCTTTTTATAGTAGCGGTTCTGTTCGCCGAGCTGGAAGTTTTGTTGCAAACGTTTCATCCCCTGGCTAGGAGACATCATCAGTGCTCTGGAGCCTCCTGCAAAGCGCTTCTTTGATGTTTCTTCCGGCAGTTATAGTGGTCTGTCCTTGCCGCTTCCGGGTGTCAGTTTCAGCTGTCCGCTGTAGTGATTGGTATATTGGGTCCAGGTCGATGTGTCTGTTGATGGAGTTTGTGGATGAATGCCATGCCTCTAGGAATTCCCTGGCTGTTCTCTGTCTGGCTTGCCCTATGATAGTAGTGTTTTCCCAGTCGAATTCATGTTGCTTGTTGTCTGAGTGTGTGGCTACTAGGGATAGCTGCTAGTGTCGTTTCGTGGCTAGTTGGTGTTCATGTATGCGGATTGTTAGCTGTCTTCCTGTTTGTCCTATATAGTGTTTTGTGCAGTCCTTGCATGGTATTTTATAAACTACATTAGTTTTGCTCATGTTGGGTATTGGCTCCTTTGTTCTCGTAAGTTGTTGTCTGAGCGTGGCTGTTGGTTTGGTTGCCGTTATGAGTCCTAGGGGTCGCAGTAGTCTGGCTGTCAGTTCTGAAACGCTCCTGATGTATGGTAGTGTGGCTAGTCCTTTTGGTTGTGGCATGTCCTCGTTCCATGGTCTATCTCTTAGGCAAATGTTGATAAAGTTGCGCGGGTATCTGTTTTTGGCGAATACCTTGTATAGGTGTTCCTCTATAAGATTCCTATACAAGGTATTCGCCAAAAACGGATACCCGCGCAACTTTATCAACAGATGCCTAAGAGATAGACCACGGAACGAGGACATGCCACAACCAAAAGGACTAGCCACACTACCATACATCAGGAGCGTTTCAGAACTGACAGCCAGACTACTGCGACCCCTAGGACTCATAACGGCACACAAACCAACAGCCACGCTCAGACAACAACTTACTAGAACAAAGGAGCCAATACCCAACATGAGCAAAACTAATGTAGTTTATAAAATACCATGCAAGGACTGCACAAAACACTATATAGGACAAACAGGAAGACAGCTAACAATCCGCATACATGAACACCAACTAGCCACGAAACGACACGAGCAGCTATCCCTAGTAGCCACACACTCAGACAACAAGCAACATGAATTCAACTGGGAAAACACTACTATCATAGGGCAAGCCAGACAGAGAACATAGAACATAGAACATAGAAGGATACAGCGCAGTACAGGCCCTTCGGCCCTCGATGTTGCGCCGACCGAGTCCTACCTAACCTATACTAGCCCAATAACTTCCAAATGCCTATCCAATGCCCGCTTAAATGAACATAAAGAAGGAGAGTTCACCACTGATACGGGCAGGGCATTCCATGAACTCACAACCCGCTGTGTGAAGAATCTACCCCTAACATCTGTCCTATACCTACCACCCCTTAATTTAAAGCTATGTCCCCTAGTAACACCTGACTCCATTAGCGGTAAAAGGTTCTTAGTATCTACCCTATCTAAACCCCTAATCATCTTATACACTTCTATCAGATCTCCCCTAAACCTTCTCTTCTCCAATGAGAACAGCCCCAAGTGCCTCAGCCTTTCCTCATAAGATTTTCCTACCATTCCAGGCAACATCCTGGTAAACCTCCTCTGCACTCGTTCTAAAGCTTCCACATCCTTCCTATAGTATGGCGACCAAAACTGCACACAATACTCCAGATGAGGCCTCACCAGAGTCTTATACAACTGCAACATGACCTCAGGACTCCGGAACTCAATTCCTCTGCCAATAAAGCCCAGTACACCATATGCCTTCCTCACAGCACTATTTACCTGGGTGGCAACTTTCAGAGATCTGTGTACATAGACACCAAGATCCCTCTGCTCATCCACACTACCAAGTAGCCTACCATTAGCCCAGTAATCCATCATCTTGTTATTCCTACCAAAGTGAACGACTTCGCACTTAGCTACATTGAATTCCATTTGCCACATTTCCGCCCAGCTCTGCAACAGCCAGGGAATTCCTAGAGGCATGGCATTCATCCACAAACTCCATCAACAGACACATCGACCTGGACCCAATATACCAATCACTACAGCGGACAGCTGAAACTGACACCCAGAAGCGGCAAGGACAGACCACTATAAATGCCGGAAGAAACATCAAAGAAGCGCTTCGCAGGAGGCTCCAGAGCACTGATGATGTCTCCTAGCCAGGGGACGAAACGTTTGCAACAAAAACTTCCAGCTCGGCGAACAGAACCACTACAACAAGCACCCGAGCTACAAATCTTCGCACAAACTTTGAATTTCTTTTTATCCCTTCCTCATCCTCCTGCAGGAGCACCACACCAAAGCCCATGTTACTGGCATCGATAGCCACCTTGACAGGCTTCTTGTAATCTGGAGGGGCTAATACTGGGGCAGTGGTTAACAGTTTTTAGGATGTCAAATACCTTTTGACAGTCTGCTGTCCAATGAAACTTCTTGCCCTTTTTTAACAATTCAGTGAGTAGAGCAGCCACACTGCTAAAATTTGGCACAAACTTTTGGTTAAATCCACTCAACCCCAGGAACCACAGTACTACTTTTTCGTCGATGGTGTGGGAAATTCCCAAATTACTTTTGTTTTTGCATCTTGTGGGGCCTTTTTTCCGGATCCAATAACATGGCCCAGGAAAGTGACTTGGGCTTTGACAAATTCAGGATCAGTGGTGCTGGAAGAGCACAGCAGTTCAGGCAGCATCCAAAGTGCTGTGCTCTTCCAGCACCACTGATCCAGAATCTGGGTTCCAGCATCTGCAGTCATTGTTTTTACCTCTTTGACAAATTCACTTTTAGCTAGGTTTATCACCAAGCCTGCCTTCCGAAGTTAATCAAATAAGTCCAATAAATGCTGTAAATGTTCTTTCCACGAGTGGAAATACATCAAAATACACCACACAGTTGGGTAATCCAGCAATGACCTTATTAGTCAGTCTCTGAAATGTGGCTGGAGCATTTTTCATACCAAATGGCATGACTTTGAACTGATATAGTCCATTTGGCGTTACGAAAGCCAAAATTGCCTTTGCTCTCTCTGACAGAGGGACTTGCCAGTAGCCTCTGAGCAAGTCCAACTTAGAAATGTAAGTTGCTTGTCCCACTTTTGCGACACAGTCCTCCAACCATGGAATTGGAATATGCATCAGTCTTTGTAACAGCGTTGCATTTGCAATAGTCCACACATAACCATTGGGTATCATCTGGCTTTGGCACCATGACAATAGGTGAGGTCCAGTCACTGTAACTCACTTCGATTATGCCATCTTGGAGCACATGCTCTATCTCCTTCTGACTTTGTGCTAACTTTAGAGAGTTATGCCTGTAAGAATGTTGCTTAATTAGAACAGCATCTCCTATATCTGCATCATGCACAATTAGGTTAGTACTTCGCAGTTTAATTCCGTACATCTTCCCATGTGATAGCAATAACTCTTTCAGGTCATTTCAATTTTCTTGTGGAAGGTAACTCAATGATTTATCCCAATTTTTGGCAACTTCCACATTGTCCAGTTTGATTTGAGGAATGTCCTCCGAACTTGGTTCTTCCTTCTGTGCTGTAATCATTAACACCTCCTCGTACTTTCCTTCCCAATCAAAATATCTTTAGAGCATATTCACATGACACACTCTGTGAGATTTCTTCCTGTCTGGAGTCTTTATCAAGTAGTTCACCCTATTCAATTTCCTCTCATTTTGATAAGGTCCACCAAACCTTGCTCTTAAAATCTCACCTGTCACTTGAAGTAACACTAACACCTTATCCCCAATTGTAAAATTGCAAATTTGCGATTTCCTATTCACTTCCTGTTTCATTGTATGCTGTGATACTTTTAAACGCTGTCTAGCCAACTCTCCAGCTTTATTTAATCGTTCTCTAAAATTTGACACATAGTCTAAATGGATGGTCTCTGAATTCTGACTTATTATGTTCTCCTTCATCAATCTTAATGGTCCTCTTACTTCATGCACAAAAAATAATTCAAATGGACTGAATTTGGTCGATTCATGCGGTGCATCTCTGATTGCAAAAAGTACAAACAGAATTCCCTTTTCCCAATCATCTGGATAATCCTGACCATAAACCCTCAACCTGGTCTTCAGTATTTGATGCCATCTCTCTAGCTCTCCCTGTGATTCCTGATGGCACGCAGTAGACTTGAATTGCTTTATTCCCACATTATCCATAACCTCCTTGAATAGTTTGGATGTGAAGTTTAATCCTTACTCTGACTGGATCTCTATTGGTTGTCCTTATCTCGTAAAAAAAATTAAGTAATTCCTCTTCAACCCTTTTTGCTGTGATGTTACATCATGGGATTGCCTCTGGAAATCTAGTTGATACATTTATTGTGAATAAATATTTATTCCCACTTTTTGTTTGAAGTAGGGAACCTACGCGGTCAATCAAGACTCGGTGAAAGGTTCCTAAAATGCTGGAATAGGTAGTAAAGGTGCAGGTTTTATAACTGCCTGTGGTTTTCCAATTAGCTGACGTACATGACACGTCTGGCAACATTCAACTACATCCTCGTGTAGTCCAGGTCAGTAAAAATATCATTGTATTTTAGCCTGCATTTTCCTCACATGTAAATGACCTCCAAGTGGTAGCTCATGCACCACTCACAGCACCTCCTTTCTATACATTATTGGCAAAGCAATTTGATGAATCTTTGCCCATTTCTCATCCGCTTGAAAATGTGATCGTCTCCATTTCCTCATTAAGACATCATTTGTTAAGTAATAATATGCAGGGATGCATTCACACTCCTTCTCTGGAAATGCCTTTTGATATAACTGTTTGAATTACAGCAGAAAGATGAGAACTTAACAGCTTACCAGAGCTAAAGATACTTACCTGTTCATCTATTTGCTACTGCTCTGTGCCACTTATCTGATCTAAAAAAAGTTTCTGATAAAACTATGTCGGTTTCCTTATTTGTGCCTTTTGATCTCTCCTGCTTCAGCTTGTGCCTCTGTGATCTTGTGAGCACACAGTCAAGAAAAAATCCTGGATAAACATTCTCCATGTCTTTAGTTGCCTGTGTCTGAAGACAGCACATCTACCGGTGAATCAGCTATATCATTTGCAAGGACAAATTGTAATCCTGGAGCTGAGAGTTTGTCCAGTACTTCTACCACAAATTCTCCACTCTTCTCTGGACTCTCTAGCCTCACTTTACGTAATGGAGCTCTTTTTGTCTCACCATGAATTCCAGTTACCATTACCTCTTCTGGTAATAGCCCCTCAGGAGTGCATATGTCCTCATCTTTCAGCATTACAGACTGAGAAGATCCTGTGTCCCTTAATATTGTAACCTCTTTACCTGCTACTCCTGGCCTATGTGAATAAACTTTACCCTTGCATGTATTTGTTTAAGCAGATCTGGCACATCCTCTTTTCTCAACCTCTGAATATCTTGTGCACTCTGAGGCGGTTGCTTAACTTTCCTTGTTACGCATCCAACAAAGCTCCCAGGCTTGCCCCGTTTTCTACATCTGGCTTTCTTCTAGCCCACCAACACTATGATTTTATGTGGGCCACTTTATTACAATGAATTCCTGAAGAAGGGCTCATGCCCGAAACGTCGATTCTCCTGCTCCTTGGATGTTGCCTGACCTTCTGCGCTTTTCTAGCAACACATTTTCAGCTCTGATCTCCAGCATCTGCAGTCCTCACTTTCACTTTATTAAAATGAAAACACCGGAGCTTTTTAACTTCTTTGTTCCCCTCAAGGGTTGTTTTTTTTTACCCTGTGGTAAGTTATCACTATGATCTTCACTGAGATCTACCTTTCCCTTTCCACGTGAGGATTTCTCTTTGCCCCAATTTCTATCCCTCATGGGCTGAAATTGATTCTGGAAGCCAAACCATGTTTTATGGACCAGCTCATAACCATTAACCACTTCAGCTGCTAACTTTGCTGTTTTAACTCTGCTCTTCCATATGAGTTCACACTACTTCAGGCAGTGAATTTTTAATTGCTCCAAAATAACTATCATAGGTTTGCTCGATTTTTAAAGCTCTTAGCCATCTATCAAAATTATTCTGTTTGACCCTTTCAAACTCAATATAGGTTTGACCTGAGTCCCTCCTTAGATTCCTGAAAAGTTGTGGCTTTTTTCACCTCCTCACACTCCCCAGGTACCTCCTCTTATAGTGATGCGAATACCTTACCAGCCCGACTTACAAGTTTCATTTGGATCAACAAAACTCACATGACCGGTGGCCACTGCATTTGTTTAGCTACTTTTACAAATGAGATGAAAAAGGCTTCCAAATCCTTCTCGTCAAATTTAGACAATGCTTGAACATACTTAAGCAGTTTCTCACTAAGCTTCTGACTACCAGGGGCTTGCTCATCCTTGCTCTCTTCCTCACTGAGCCTACCCTCAGCCTTTATCTCCAGTCTTTTAAGCTGGAGTATTAGTTTTTGAAGTTCAAAAGCTCTCTCTTTTTCTTTCTCTGCTCTCTCTTTTTCTCTCGCTTCTGCTTCGGTTTCATTTCTGTTGCCCTTTCCTTATCTCTCCCCTCTAACTCCATCTGCTTCTTTTGCGATCGAATTCTTGCCATCTCTGTAGATTCTGTAGTTTCTCCAGCAAGGTTAAATGCTGAGCTACTGCTGTAATTATCTCTCCTTTCCTCACAGAAGCAGACAATGCCAATTCCAGCGGGTCTGCTAATCCCTGCAGCTTGGTCTGATTCACTTCTTGCAATCCTTCCAAAGTCACCGGATCCACATCCAGAAAGCCTTTGGTGACTGAAAGAGCCATCACTATATGAAATTTTGTCTACCCAACCAAACCAGCACCTAAAATACAGACACTTGCACCTACCACTGGCTGTTTAAGTTCCTGCAAAGAGCCCCAAGTCTGTTATGGACTGGGCCAGACCACTCAAAACATTCTTAAGCAGGCAGCCAAGACCATAACTTTATAATTTGTTTCAGTAAGTGTACAGGAAATATTACCCAGATTAAGTTAGAGAAGTTGGCTACCAGGTTTGAAAAAGACAAAAAATTTATTCACAAAATTATGTAATGAAACATGAAGAAAAGAATAAAGAACCCCTACAGAACTCAGTCAATCCAAACTAGACTTAAGTATGCTGTTCCGAACATAGACAACAGTCCCAATAAGAAAACCCTCTTTAAAACACAGTATAAAAAAAGGGTCAGATGCTTACAGGTTGAAGTTGGAAGTGCAGAAGAGAGAGTTTTCACACAACTCACTGTTGAACTCCCAATCAGTTCTGGACTGAATTAAACTGCTCAGCTCAGTTAGACAGCTGACCACTCCCTTTCCATTATTCAGGTCACTTCTAAAACATGACCACTTTGGCCTAAAGTCTCATCTGTTTGCATATAAACAAAAAGGCCTCTCAATAGCCTTCAATCTCGGTACCAAACCAGACTGATTGGAGCCCGGTCGGGTTTATTACCCCTCTGAAAAAAATCAAGGACAGAGTATCTTTGAGCCAAGGAACAGCTTTTAGAAATAAAAAGGACTAGTTTTGTGACGGTCTAAATGCCGTCTCATTATTCCTGACACCATTACCCCTTTATTACATCATCTCTCCTGAGAACATTGCTGAGTAGGCGGCAACAAGTTACAGGAGACCATGAGTAAAATTGCAGAATGTGCAATTGATGGCCAAGCAATGTTAAACATTGATAACTGTGAGGCTGTGAAAACAATAATGGGGCCACATATTAATTAGAAGGTGCAAGGTGAGGTGGCATGGAGGAGAAAAGAGATCCGTGGTGTAAATAAACCAATTGCTAAATTGACTGAGGCTATTTTCTCTGGACCATCAAAGGCTGAGGGGTGACCTCATAGAAGTTTTTGAAATCAAGAACAACTAGCTGTTGTGGTGCATATATATCATGATTTGGGTATCCCGGTGTTGGACAAAGTTAAAAATCACACAACACCAGGTTATAATCCAACAGGTTTAATTGGAAGCACTAGCTTTTGGAGCACTGCTCTTTCATCAGGTGGTTGTGGAGTGCACAATTGTAAGATACAGAATTTATAGCAAAAGTTTACAGTGTGATGTAACTGAAATTATACATTGAAAAGTACCTTGATTGTTTGTTGAGTCCCTCATCTGTTCGAGTCATCATGATAGTTTCACTTCTTTCATATGTAAATCACAAAACTTTTTTAAAGTTACATTCTCAGGTTAACTATAACAAATGGGCGGCACGGTGGCACAGTGGTTAGCACTGCTGCCTCACAGCGCCAGAGACCCGGGTTCAATTCCCGCCTCAGGCGACTGACTGTGTGGAGTTTGCACGTTCTCCCTGTGTCTGTGTGGGTTTCCTTTGGGTGCTCTGGTTTCCTCCCACAGTCCAAAGATGTGCGGGTCAGGTGAATTGGCCATGCTAAATTGCCTGTAGTGTTAGGTAAGGGGTAAATGTAGGGGTATGGGTGGGTTGCGCTTCGGCGGGTCGGTGTGGACTTGTTGGGCCGAAGGGCCTGTTTCCACAGTGCAAGTAAACTAATCTAAACTAATTGGTGTCAGCCAGATAAGATGTTAAGATGTTGAAGGTGTCCACCCCCTGTGTTCTCTGTTTGTGCCATACTGTTTAGACTGATTCTAATTGAAAAGGTGAGTTAACAGAGTCTTACATGGATTCATGCAGTTTTTGAGCAAAGTACAATGTAACTCTGCAAGTATAAATTCAACCCACAAACGTATATGTGTATGTGTGTGTGCGCGTGTGTCTGTGGGTCTGTCTGGGGTGGGGGTTTGTGAGTGTGAGAGAGAGTCTATGTGTGTGTGTGTGTGTGTGTGTGTGTGTGTGTGTGTGTGTGTGTGTGTGTGTGTGTGTGTGTGTGTGTGTGTGTGTGTAGTGTAAAGTGTCCAAGTCTGGGAGAGTGTGGGAGTGTATGTGTCTTTAGGAGTGTGTGTGAGTCTGTGTGCATGTCTGTGTATACGTGTGTCTGTGTGTGTGTGCCTGTGCGTGTGTGTGCGTTTGTGTGTAGTGCAATGGTGGTCACCTGCAGTGTGACATGAACCCAAGGTCCCGGTTGAGGCCCTCCCTAAAGGTACAGAACTTAGCTTTCAGCCTCTGCTCGGCCACTTTTCACTGATGCCTGTCCCAAAGTCCGCCTTGGAGGATGGTCACCCGAAGGTCCGAGGTCGATTGTACTGGACCACTGGAGTGTTCCCCAACTGGGAGGGAACACTCCTGCCTGTTGACTGCTGTGCAGTGCCCATTCATCCGTTGCCATGGCCTTTGCTCGGTTTCACCAATGTACCATGCCTCCGGGCATCCTTGCCTGCAATGTATAAGAAAAGACAAAGTTGGCTGAGTCACATGAGTACCTGGTGGGAGGTGTACATGGTGGGAGGTGTCCCCACGTGTAATGATGGTGTCCACATCCACACTCTGACACCTCTTGCAGTACCTACTTTGACAAGGTTGTATGGAATTGTCCTGAAAGCCAGGCAGCTTGTTACGAACAACGACCTGTTTGAGGTTTGGCGGTTGTTTAAAGGTGAGCAGTGGAGGTGTGGGGAATGTCTTGGTGAGGTGCTCATCCTCGTTGATAATGTGTTGCAAGTTGAGAAGAACATGGCATAGTGTTTCAGCTCCTGGGAAGTTCTGGACAATGAAGGGTACCCTGTCAGTTACAGCATGCGTCTGTCTCCTGAGGAGATCATTACGGTTCCTTGCTGTGGCACGTCGGAACTGGCGGTCGATGAGTTGAGCATCGTACCCCGTTCTTATGAGGGCATCCCTGAGTACTTCCAGGTGTCCATCACATTCTTCCTCATCTGAGCAGATTCAGTGTACGCATAGGGCTTGTCCATAGGTGATGGCTGTTTTAATATGTTTTAGGTGGAAGCTGGAGAAGTGTAGCACACTCTCACATGTGTCCTCTCATAGACACTTTACACACACACACACACACACACACACACACATACACACACACACACACACAGAATTTGTACTTGCAGAATTACATTGTACTTTGCTCAAAAACTGCATGAATCCATGTAAGACTGTTAACTCACTTTTTAGATTACAATCAGTTTAAACATTATGGCACAGACAGGGAACATAGGGGGCGAACACCTTCAGCATCTTAACATCTTATCTGGCTGACACCAATTGTTACAGTTAACCTGAGAATGTAACTTTTAAAAAGTTTTGTGATTTACATATGAATGAAATGAAACTAACATGGTCATTCCAATAGATAAGAGACTCAACAAACAATCAAGGTATTTTTCAATGTATAATTTCAGTTACACCATGCTGTAAACTTTTGCTGTAAATCCTGTGTCTTACAATTATGTCCTCCACAACCACATGATGAAGGAGCAGCGCTCCGAAAGCTAGTGTGCTTCCAATTAAACCTGTTGGACTATAACCTGTGATTTTTAACGTGGTGCATATAGGCATCAGTGATATAGGTAATGAACAGAATGAGGTCCTATAATCAGAATTTAGGGAGTTAGGAGCCAAATTAAAAAGTAGGATCTCAGAGGTAGTAATCTCAGGATTACTCCCAGTGCCATGTGCTAGTCAGAGTAGAAATGAAACAATAGGCAGGATGAATGAGTGGCTTGAGAGATGGTGCAGGAGGGAGGGGTTCAGATTTTTGGAACATTGGGACTGGTTCTGGGGTGGAGATGGGACTACAACAAATTGAACTGTCTACACCTAGGATGGACTGGAATTAATGTATGAGGGGATGCTTTTGTTAAAGCTATTGGGGAGGGTTTACATTAACATGGCGAGTGATGGGAACCAGTTGAGGAGGTTAGTGGGCAGTAAGGAGTTGGTAACCAAAGCCTGTAAGTAACGAGAAGTCAACATGATTAAGAAGAAGAGTAGGCAGGGTACAGATGATGAACATAAAGGGACTGGTGGTCTGAGGTGCATTTATTTTAACACGAGAAGTGTAGTACATAAGACAGATGAACGTAGGACCTGGATTAGTACCTGGGAACATGATGTTTTTGCCAATACTGAGATTTGTTTGAGGGAAGGGCATGATTGGCAACTTAATATCCCAGGATATAGATGCTTCAGGTGGAATAGAGATGGAGGTAAAAGGTTTGGAGGAGTTGCATTACTGGTCAGAGAGGATATCACAGCTGTGCTGAAGGAGGGCACTATGGAGGACTCGAACAGTGAGGCAATATGGGCACAGGTCAGAAAAAGGAAGGGTGCACAAACAATGTTGGGGCTGTACTACAGGTGGAAGGGGAAAGATATAAAAGGGACCTCATGGGCAACTTTTCATATAGAGGGTGGTGTGTGTATGGAATGAGCTGCCAAAGGAAGTGGTGGAGGCTGGTACAATTACAACATTTAACATGAATCTGGACGGGTATATGAATAGGAAGGGTTTTGAGTGCCAAAATGGGACTAGATTAATTTAGGGTGTCCGGTTGGCATGGACAAATTGGAACGAAGGGTTTGTTTCCGTGCTGTATAGCTCAATGACTCTAATGTGACACCACATGTTAGCAATTTCATGTCCAATACACCTGTATCTGTACATTATAACAAATGCGGCCCAATGTATGTGTTCCCTCTTGACCACCTTCACCATTTTCTGTTTTTATTTCAAGCTTCCAGCATCTGGGTGTTTTGCTTTTTAATCAGTGCCCTTTGCACAAATTCGCTGTTGGTTTACGTACTACAGTGGCAACACTTCAAGAGTGCTTCATTGGGTATGAAGTGTTATGGGATGTCCGGATATTGGGAAAGGATATGTATTCTTTTTTTTCCCTTTCTCCACAGCCTGATGGCCCGAGGATATGTAGAGTCATCAACCCTGTCTATGCAACATCCTCTTCAGGCTTGTGAAAGTTATGTCAGTTGCAAACCTGTTTTTTTTCCCCCACTCTGTGACTGGCAGTTGCCTTATGTATCATAACTATTTCGAACAATTCCTGTACTCCTATCATACTGTCTGTGTCTATGACACACAGGATACTGAGACAGAGGAAGTGTGTAGGTTTCAACTATCTTTATAAACAGATGGTGTAAACAGTGAACTTTCCACTACTGCTTGTCCAAAGATGTTTATACATGAAAATGTATTATTGCATCTGTAAGATTAGATTTTTTTTGGGATTCTTTTCCAACAAAGTTTGCGCAAGAATGTGCGATTATTTGCAATATTTAGAATAATAAAGAATGACCTCTTCTCTGTGTGTCTGTTCAACTGTGCTCAGTGAGTGACACTTTCATATTTTCACTTCTGAGTCAGGCGTTTCTAGGTTCTCATCATTGTTCTGGGTTTATAGTCCCAGCCCAAGGTCTTGAGAGCAAAAGCTGGGCTGATGCTGCAACACAGTACTGAAACAGTGCGACACAATTACCATCTCAAAAGAGCTGGATGTAGGTTTGCTCCCTAAGCTGGAAGGAGCAAACCTACATCCAGAACCTCAAGCTGAGCTGCAAAACTTCTCAAAACTCGCTATCTCAAAAGATAGATGTTAAACCTCCCATGAGTTTTGACCTCCATTGCACCCTGAACCAATATCCATTCATTAACTGATAGCACTCAGACAGATTGTCTTCGCATTGGCAAATTGTTGTTTATTACAGGGAAAAGAGACACGATGCCACACCTTTGCATCTTGCACTTATCAAACCTAATTACACCTAAGAACACTCACATTCACAACACTTGCCTTTATTTGCAGTGGGAATTTTTAAAAATATTTTTAAAGAAAGGGTTAAAACAGGAGTAAGGCGAGCTAGTAACTTAAGTCACACTTTAGCAGGCATGAACCTTGAACACCACAAGGGGCCATCTCAGCAGAAATGACTGGAGCAGGGTAATCCAAGATGGATGATGGGAAAAAGTTGTGGTTGTGAGAGCTGCTCCTTTTTTGATGTTGGAGGTGATTTTCTCAAATTCCAGGAACAACAATGACTGTTTTATATGCTGTTCCATTGTTTTAGAACTTTGGGGGAAACAAGATCAAAACAACGACACTTTTAAAAGGAGGAAGACAGACAAAGGCAGTGACCATGTGGTCAGAGAAAGAGACCGATACTGCTGTCTGACACAGCAGTGAATCTGCACAGTTATTGCATTTACTGTTTGAGTGTATGTACCTCTGGACATCGGAGTATGTCCAGAGAAAATTAACAAACAGCGAAAATCACAGTTGACCTTGGAGGAACCTGTGTGGGAGAGCTCACAGCACAGGAACAGGTAAGTACATAGTTTTTACGTGTAACCCTGCTGTAAATCTATGATCGTGAGTAGAGTGGGTTCTTTCTTGATTATACATTTTATTAAGATCTGTCTCTTGATTAACTTTTAAGAATATAAACCACAAGGATGATGTTATCCAGGAACAGATTTTTTTTACAACAATAAGATGGTGCTATTTTCTGGATCCATAGACTGTGAAGGAGCAAAGGTAGAATTTAATAGAGTGATGTGCTTTTCCTTTTGGATATGGGAGTTTAGGGCGAGTTTCCATGTTACTAATGATTATGTTTGCAGGATGTGTCTTTGGTTGTGAATCCTATCAGATAGTACGGATCAGTTAGAGCAGAGTTAGAGGCAATGAGGAATGACCCTACAAGAGCTAGAGAGTGTGGTGGATGGCAGTTATAGGAGGGGAGAAAAGCCACAGATACAGTCAGGTAGGTGGGTTAACTCCAGGAAAAGTAGGAGGGGTAGACAACTAGTGCAGGAGCCTCCTGTGGCTATCCCCGTTTCAAACAAGTAAGCTGTTTTGGAAAATATTGGGGCTGACGGATTCTCAGGGGAACGTAGCACGAACAGTGAAGTTTCTGGTATCAAGACAGGCTCTAATGTAAAGAGGGATACATTGGGTTCCAAGCGATCGATTGTGATAGGGGACTCTGTAGTCCGACGCACAAAGAGATGTTTCTGTGGCCAGCAGTGAAAAATCAGAATGGTGCGTTGCCTCCCTGGTGCCAGGATCAAGGATGCCTCAGAGAGGGTGCGGAATTATTTCAAAGAGGAGAGGGACCAGCATGACGTCATTGTATACATTGGAACCAGCGACATAGAAAGTGAAAAGGATGAGATTCTGAAGGGAGGATATAGAAAGTTAGGCACGAATTTATAAAAGGAAATCCTCAAGAGTAGTAATGTCTGGATTACTCATGGTGCTACAAGCTAGTGAGGGTACAAATAGGAGGATCAAGGAGAAGAATGCGTGGCTGAGGAGCTGGTGTATGGGAGAAGGGTTCACATTTTTGGATCATTGGAATCTTTTCTGGGATAGAAGTGACCTGTGCAGGAAGGGCAGATTGCATCTGAATTGGAAGGAGATGAATATACTGACAGGGAGATTTGCTAGAGCTGCTCAGAAGAATTTAAACTAGTAAGGTGAGGAGGTGGGACCCAGGGAAGTCATGAGGAAAGAGATCAATCTGAGATGGGCACAGTTGGGAAACGAAGTGAGTCAAATGGTTAGTGCAGGCTGGAACAAAACAGAGAACAAGGTCAGGCTGACATGTTAAACAGCATTTATTTCAATACAAGATGCCTAACAAGGAAGGGAAATGAACTCAGGGCATGGTTAGGAGCATGGGATGGAACATCATAGCAATTACAGAAACATGGCTCAGGGATGGACAGGACTGGCAGCTTAATGTTCCAGGATGCAAAAACCAAAGGAAGGATAGAAAGGAAGGCAAGAGACGAGGTGGAATTGCATTTTTGTTCAGGGATAGCATTACTGCTGTACATAGGGAAGATATTCCTTGGAATACATCCAGGGAAGTTATTTGGGTGGAACTGAGAAAGAAAAAAGGGATGATCACCGTATTAGGATTGATTATAGACCTCCCAATAGTCAGCGAGAAATTGAAAAACAAATTTGTCAGGAGATCTCAGTTATCTGTAACAATATAACAATAATAGGGTGGTTATGGTCGGGGATTTTAACTTTCCAAACATAGACTGGGACTGCCATAGTGTTAAGGGTTTAGATGGAGAGGAATTTGTTAAGCATGTGCAAGAACATTTTCTGATTCAGGATGTGGATGCACGTACTAGAGAAGGTGCAAAACTTGACCTACTCTTGGGAAATAAGGCAGGGCAGGTGACTGAGGTGTCAGTGGGGGAGCACTTTGGGGCCAGCAACCATAATTCTATTAGGTTTAAAGTAATGGTGGAAAAAGACAGACCGGATCTGAAAGTTGATCTAAATTGGAGAAAGACAAATTTTGACAGAATTAGCAAGATCTTTCAAAAGCTGACTGGGGGGTGGGGGGGGGGGGGGGGAGGCGGTAGATGTTCACAGATAAAGGGACAGCTGGAAAATGGGAAGCCTTCAGAAATGAGATAATGAGAATCCAGAGAAAGTATATTCCTGTTAGGGTGGAAGGAAAGGCTGGTAGGTATAGGGAATGCTGGATGACTAAAGAAATTCAGGGTTTGGTTAAGAAAACGAAGAAAGTATATGTCAGGCATAGACAGGATAGATAAAGTGAATCTATCTATCATGTAAAAAGGCAGGAGGAGTATACTTAACAGAGAAATCAGGAGGGCAAAAAGGAGGCATGAGATAGCTTTGGCAAATAGAGTTAAGGAGAATCCAAGAGAATTTTATAAGTAGATTAAAAGCAAGAGGGTAACTAGGGAGAGAAGAGGGCCCCTCAAAGATCAACAAGGTGGCCTTTGTGTGGAGCCGCAGGAAATGGGGGAGATACTAAATGAGACTTTTGCATCAGTATTTACTGTGGAGAAGGACATGGAAGATACAGAATATGGGGAAATAGATGGTGACATCTTCAAAATTGTCCATATTACAGAGGAGGAAATGCTGGATGTTTTGAAATGTATAAAAGTGAATAAATCCACAGGACCTGATCAAGTGCACCCTAGAACTCTGTGGGAAGTTAGAGAAGTGATTGCTGGGTCCTTTGCTGAGATATTTGTATTGTCGATAGTCACAGGTGAGGTGCCGGAAGATTGGAGGTTGACTAACATGGTGCTGCTGTTTAAAAAGATGGTAGGGAACTGTAGATCGGTGAACCTGACATTGATGTTGGGCAAGTTTTTGGAGGGAATCCTGAGGGACAGGATTTACATGTATTTGGAAAGGCAAGGACTGATTAGGGATAGTCAGCACCACTTTGTGCATGGGAAAACATGTCTTACGAACTTGATTCGGTTTTTTGAAGAAGTAACGAAGAGAACTGATGAGGGCAGAGTGGCTGACACATTCTATGTGGATTTTAGTAAGGCGTTCACCAAGGCTCTCATGGTAGACTGGTTAGTAAGGTTAGATCTCATGGAATACAGGGAGAACTAGCCATTTGATATAGAATTGGCTTTAAGGTAGAAGACGGGGGTGGGTGGGGGGTGGGGGGGGGGGAGGCGGTGGTGGATGGTTGCTTTTCAGACTGGAGGCCTGTGCCATAAGGATCAGTGCTGGGTCTACTGCTTTTCATCATTTATATAAATGATTTGGATATGAACATAGGAGGTGTAGTTGGTACGGTTGCACACAACACCAAATTTGGAAGTGTAATGGACAGTGAAGGTTAATTCAGAGTACAATGCGATCTTCATCAGATGGGCCAATAGGCTGAGGAGTGGCAGACGTACTTTATTTTAGGTAAGTGTGAGGTGCTGCATTTGGAAAGGCAAGTCAAGTTGCAAGTAGATAGGATATTGAAGAAGGTGTTTGGTATGCTTTCCTTTATTGGACAGAGTATTGAGTGTTGGAGTTGGGAGGTCATGCTACAGCTGTACAGAACATTGGTTCGGCCAATGTTCCAATATTTTGGAATATTGTGTGCAATTCTGTTTTCCTCCTATCAGAGGGATGTTGTGAAATTTAAAAGGATTCAGAAAAGATTTACAAGTATATTCCAGGATTGGAGGATTTGAGCAATAGGGAGAGGCTGAATAGGCTGGGGCTGTTTTCCCTGGAGCGACAGTGGCTGAGGGGTGACCTCATAAAGGTTTATAAAATCATGAGGGGCATGGATAGGATGAATAGACAAGGTCTTTTCCAAAGGATGGGGGAGTCCAGAACTAGAGGGCAAAGGTTTAGTGTGAGAGGGGAAAGATTTAAATGGGACCTAAGGGGCAACTTTTTCGCACGGAAGGTGGTGTGTGTATGGAATGAGCTGCCAGAGGAAGTGGTGGAGGCTCGTACAATGACAACATTTAAAAGGCATCTGGATGAGTACATGAGTAGGAAGGGTTTAGAGGGAGGCAAAAGTGAGGACTGCAGATGCTGGAAACCAGAGTTTAGATCAGAGTGGTGCTGGAGAAGCACAGCAGGTCAATGGGATGAGGCGTGGCAGATGGAGTTTAATTTTGATAAATGTGAGGTGTTGTATTTTGATAATACAAACAAGGACAGGACCTATACAATTATTGGTAGGGCCTTAGGTAATGTTGGAGAATGGAGAGAGCTAAGGATTCATGTACATAATTCTTTGGAATTAGTGTCACAGGCAGTGGTTAAGATGATATTTAGCACACTTACCTTCCTTGCTCAAACCTTTAACTAAAGGAGTTGGGACATCATGTTGAGGATTATAGGACATTAGAGAGGTATTTTCTGCATTTCGGTGTGCAGTTATAGTCATCCTGTTATAGGAAGTATATTATTAATCTGGACAGGGTTCAGAAAGAATTACCAGAGTGTTACTGGGAATGGAGGGCTTGAGGTATAAAAATACACTGGAAAGGCTGGGGAGTTGAGGGCGTGACCTTACTGAGGTTGATAAAATCATGAGGGGCAAAGATAAGGTGAATGACAAGGGTCTTTTCCCTAGGATGGGGGAGTTCAAAGCAAGACAATGTATGTTTACAGCGAAAGGAGAAGGATTAAAAAAGGACATGCGAGGCAGCTTTTTTACACAGAGAGTAGTTTGTATGTGGAATGAATTGTCAGTGGGACTGGTGGATGCAGGTACAGTTACAGTGTTTAAAAGACATTGTAAGATCATGAATAGGAAAGGCTTGGAAGAAAATGGACCAAACGCAGGCAGGTGGGACTAGTTTAGTTCAGGATTATGGTCGGCATGGACTGGTTGGACCGAAGGGTTTGTTTCCGTGATGTACGACTTTAAGGATGTCCAAAAGAAATTATCAGTGAAGGTTCATGACTTTCATTATCATGTGTTGATTAAGTGTTGATATATCCCAGTGTTACTGTCCAGACAGTGACAAGTAATATGGTCCTATCTGGTAAATCAGTGTTGTGCAATGGGTAATGTCACTGCCTCTGAATCAGTAACTCCAATTTGATGTGCCATCTGTGGGCTTGATGTGTGTGTGGATGTCTCACTCAAAACGTCACTAAAGAGTCATCCAAATCATATCAATATGCAAACAACCCCGACACACACCCAGCACAGGCAGTGGCTGGAGAAATGTATCTTGGGTGACACACTTGTAACTTTCCGTGGTCATGTGACCTCTGCTGTAACTGAATTTCACTGTAAAATGAGTGGCCACTTAATACACAACGTCAACGAGTGGCAGCAACAGGAGTGATTCCTAGGCAGCTATATGATAAAAAAGACACTGAAGTCTGTCCTGTCACTACAGAAAACAGGAGCACAAGTCATTCGATACTATCCATGACTCCAAATTACAGCTTTCACAACCACTCAAACCCCCTCAGTCAATTGGAACGCATCTTCACCAACTCCACAAGCTCTCTGTTATCATTTGAAATCCTGGGTATTTCTATACTTTTCAATGTATGTGCCAGTTTGCTGACTGCTGGTAAACCCCTGGGAGGGAATGTTGTGAACAATATGGCAGGAATTTCTCCCGTAGCTATAGTAAATTGAAAATTCTGCTCAAATTGGGATCATGAGGGCATTCAGATTGGAAAGAAAGGAAATGAGTGAGGGAGGAAAGGATGGAAGGAGGGGATGAATGAAGAGGAGAAAGGGAATTTACATTCATATAGCATCATTCAAAGTCTTAAGCTATCCCAAAACATATTTAAGACCAATTAAGTGCCTTTGAACTGTATGTGAGGCATCAGCTGATTGAAACATAATGAAGATAGACCAGGAGATCTCCCACACTTCTTTCCAAATAACACTTTGCCGTCTTTGATCTCGACAAGTCATTGCTTTAACATGCAGTTTTAAAAAAACTCTTTGGTGAGATATTGGTGTCTCTGGCAAGATTAGTTGTCCATCCCTTATTGCCCTTGAAATGAATCCCTTGCTAGGCCATTAAAGAGAGCAATTAAGAGTCAACTGCAGTCCTGTGGGTTTGGAGTCACAGGCAGGCTAGACTGGCTAAGGATGGCAGATTTCCTTCCTTAAAGAAGATTAGTGATCCAGATGGATTTTATTGATAATTAACAGCATTTTCATGGTCACCAATATCAAAACTAGCTTGGCATTCTCGGTTTACTAATTGAATTTTTACTTCACCAGTTACAGCAGTGGTGTTTGTGCCCTTGTCTTGAGTTGACTTGGCTTCTGGATTATTCATTTATTTCATTCTTTAATGGGATATAGGCACCACTGGCTGGGACAGCATTTACTGCCCACCCTAATTGTCCTTGAGGCAGTGGTAGTGACCTGTCATCTTGATCCACCACATTTCATGTGTGATAGCTCGACCTGTAGAAAAGAATCCCAGGATTTCCAGAGACATTGCCATTACTTCACTCCTAATGAAAGTCAGGACAGTGCAAAAACCACTGAGTACTGTAATGAAGTGTCACTCAGAAGTTTCCAAGATGATCTTTGCACCACAATCTCTGACTCAGAGTTGTTTTTTTTTAACAAGGAGACAGTGAGGACTGCAGATGCTGGAAATCAGAATTGAGAGTGCGGTGCTGGAAAAGCACAGCAGGTCAGACAGCATCCGAGGAGCAGGAAAATCGATGTTTCGGGCTGGAGCCCTTCAACGGATTTTTCTTAACAGCCTAATGAAGAGCTCAGAGTGCAATGAATACAAAGAGTCATTGAAATCCAGCATTGAACTGAGAGGTCATTGCGAGGCAGTGTTGTCCAACTGGACTGTGGCAGTGGCTAGACCTAGGGTGGGGAACCTGCGGCCTTCAGGCCATTGGGTGTGGCCTTTTGAATGAATCCAAATTTTGCAGAACAAATCTATTTTTTTTAATTAATTTTTTTTGTCCTTTATTATTTTTATTTTAATCTTAAAATGAATGTACTTAAAATACCAGAGAGTAAAATAAAATTAGTAGCTAGATTTTTACAAAATAATGTGAATTTTGAAGAATATATAATTGAAGTTTCTTGAATGCGGCCTTATGAGATTACAACTAACATAATGCGGTCTTCCGACATGAAAAGGTTCCCCACCTCTGGGCTAGACTAATCGATGAAAGAGTGTGGCCTGTATAAGACCTAGTCCCTCATGATGTTATGGAAGACTATGTCTGATTGGTCAATGACACTGCGGAACTCGTAATGGGAAACAAGGAAATGGCAAAGACTGTGACCTAGTATTTGTGTTCACTGGAGAAGACAGTATGATGCATCTCAAAAATCAAGTGACAACACAGTGGAAGCACGGAACTTAAAGAAAACAGTCAAAGGCAAAATGCTGTGTGATATCAAGAAGGAAATGGATATGGCACTCAGGGCTAAAAAGATCAAACGATATGGGGGAAAAGCTATTGTATTGGATGATGAACCATGATTTGGGCGGCACGGTGGCACAGTGGTTAGCACTGCTGCCTCACAGCGCCTGAGACCCGGGTTCAATTCCCGACTCAGGCGACTGACTGTGTGGAGTTTGCACGTTCTCCCCGTGTCTGCGTGGGTTTCCTCCGGGTGCTCCGGTTTCCTCCCACTGTCCAAAGATGTGCGGGTCAGGTGAATTGGCCATGCTAAAAATTGCCCGTAGTGTTAGGTAAGGGGTAAATGTAGGGGTATGGGTGGGTTGCGCTTCGGCGGGTCGGTGTGGACTTGTTGGGCCGAAGGGCCTGTTTCCACACTGTAAGTCTAATCTAATCTATAGTGAATGGTGGAGCATGCTCAGAGGGCTGAATGGCCTACCCCTGCTGCTAGTTCCCGTATTTCTATGCAATGTGTAGCCTGATATGTATCCACTTATATTTTCATGCAGATATGCAATGAGTATTGCATGTACACATGCACACACACTTGGATATTTGACTCTACATGATTCATATGGGACTACAGAAATTTAGGAATAATATTTCTTCTTTTTAGAAATAATGTCCTTGATTTGAGGGTGCCTAAGCCACAGCATATACCGTACACTGTATGGCATACATAAACTCAAATTGTTTTCACTGGAAAGACAGAGGCTGAGGGACGACCTGATAGAAGTCTACAAAATTATGAGAGGCATGGATAGGGTGTATAGTCAGGGTGGAAAGGTCACCTTGAAGAGGGCACAGGTTCAAGGTGAGAGGAGGAAAGTTCAGGGGAGAAGCGTGGGGAAAGTTTTTCACACAGAAGGAGGGGGGTGCACACTACCAGTGGAAGTAGTGGAAGCTGGAATGTTAGCAATGTTTAAGGCATATCTTAACAGACACATGAACGGGAGATGAACAGAGAGATAGAAACGGTGCATGAGCAATAAAGAGTGAGTCTAAGTAAGGAGCAGAATCAGCGCAGGCTTGGTGTTCCTGTTCCTGTGCTGTAATGAATCAGGTGACATGATGGTTCAGTGGTTAGCACTGCTATCTTACAACACCAGGGACCTGGGTTTGATTCCCACATTGGGTGACTGTCTGTGTGAAGGTTGCATATTCTCCCTGTGTCTGTGTGGGTTTCCTCCCACAATCCAAAGATGTGCAGTTTAAGTGAATTGGCTATGCTAAACTGCCCTTAGCGTTAGATATTAGTCAGGAGGAAATGTAGGAGAATGAGTCTGGGTGAGTTGCTCTCTGGAGAGTTGGTGTGGACTTGTCAGGCCAAAGGGCTGGTTTCCATACTGTAGGGAATCTAATCTGATTTTATTGTATATAATTATATGATGGAACAAGGCAAGGAGGTTAATCCTGGAGGAGCGGGAGGATTCTCCCTGATATCTAAGCCAATGCAGCACTTTTGTTTACTATTAACCCAAAGACCAAGGTAATCTTTTGGGGACCACGATTTGAATCCTGTCATAGCAGCTGGTTGAAATTAAATTCAATTATTTTGTAAAAATCTGGAATTAAGAGTCTAATGTCCATGTTAATATCCTCCAGGGAAGGGAACTGCGGTCCTAACCTGGTCTGGCTAACACATGACTCCAGACCCACAGCAATGTGGTTGACTTGTAACTGTCCTCTGGGCAATCAGGGATGGGCAGTAAATGCTGACCAGGCTAGTGATGCCTGCATCCCATGAATGAATAAATAAAAATAACTTCACAATCAATACCATTAAGAAACAAATACAGTGATTATGACCACATTGTGGTTAGCAGGGAATTACTGTGAACAAATTAGCTGCTTCATTTCCAATCTTAAAACTACAAGAATGGGTCGTTAGCTGTAAGCTGTTTGAGTCACTGTGATGTCATGAAAGGCACAACAGAAATACAAGTTTATTTTTATTTCTTTCTGATTCGATCCAAGAGTTGAAACAAACTTTACATGTGCAATCGTCCATGAGACTAAATCAGATCGAACAGTCAGCATGGACCCATGAAAGGGAAATCATGACTGGCAAGCTGAATTGATAAGGGGGGGTGCAGTGGATGTGGACTTGGATTTCTGGAAAATTTTTAATAAGATGCTTATTAACTTTACTAGTTAATAACATAGCTAGAACGTTAGAATGGAGAGCGGATTGGTTAACTAAAAGCGACAGAGTTGGGATAAGGGTCATTTTTGTGATGACAATCTGTAACCAATGGAGTGCAACACCATGGTTTTGCAATAATTTCTAAAGTATGCTCTTACCTTGGATGAGGAAAATGAATGTATTGTAGCCATGTTTCTGGCTGAAATAAAAATTGGTGGGAAGGCAACTTGTGATGTTTTGCTCAAACTATTGGCGAGGCTGAGTAGGTCGGACCTGTACTCACTGGAATTTAGAAAAATGAGAGGTGACCTTCGTGAAATATGCAAGCTGCTTAGGAAATGCGACATGGTACAGGAGAGTTGAGTACAAGAGGGTATCATCTCAAAATTAGGGATTGCACATCTCTCAGAGGATTGTGGAATCCTTTACCACGGAGGTCTGTTGAAGTTGAGTCATCAAGTACACTCAAGGCATGAGACAGAGAGAAGCTGGCAGTTACCAGCGGTGTTCCGCAAGGATCTGTTTTGGGACCACTGCTGTTTGTCATTTTTATAAATGACCTGGAGCAGGGGCTAGAAGGTTGGGTGAGCAAGTTTGCGGATGATACGAAAGTCGGTGGAGTTGTTGACAGTGAGGAAGGATGTGGCAGGTTACAGCGGGATATAGATAAGTTGCAGAGCTGGGCAGAAAGGTGGCAAATGGAGTTCAATGTAGCTAAGTGTGAAGTGATTCACTTTGGTAAGAGTAACAAGAAGATGGGGTAATGGGCTAATGGTCGGATACTTGGTAATGTGGATGAGCAGAGGGATCTTGGTGTTCATGTACACAGATCTCTGAAAGTTGCCACCCAGGTAAATAGTGCTGTGAAGAAGGCATATGGCGTACTGGCTTTTATTGGTAGAGGAATTGAGTTCTGGAGTCCTGAGGTCATGTTGCAGTTGTATAAGACTCTGGTGAGGACGCATCTGGAGTATTGTGTGCAGTTTTGGTCGCCATACTATAGGAAGGATGTGGAGGCACTGGAACGGGTGCAGAGGAGGTTTACCAGGATGTTGCTTGGTATGGTAGGAAGATTGTATGAGGAAAGGCTGAGTCACCTGGGGCTGTTTTCATTGGAGAAAAGAAGGTTTAGGGGTGACTTGATAGGGGTGTACAAGATGATTAGGGGTTTAGATAGGGTTGACCATGAGAACCTTTTTCCACGTATGGAGTCAGCTATTACAAGGGGGCATAGCTTTAAATTAAGGGGTGGTAGCTATAGGACAGATGTTAGGGGTAGATTCTTTACTCAGCGAGTCGTGAGTTCATGAAATGCCCTGCCAGTAACAGTGGTGGACTCTCCCTCTTTATGGGCTTTTAAACGGGCATTGGATAGGTATATGGAGGAAAGTGGGCTAGTGTAGGTTAGGTGGGCTTGGATTGGCACAACATCGAGGGCCGAAGGGCCTGTACTGCGCTGTATTTTTCTAGTTTCTATGTTTTCTATCTATGTTTCATCAGTAAGGAAATCAGGGTTATGCGGAAAAAACAAAAAAGTAGAAATGAGCCATGATCTCATTGCATGATGGTACAGACTCAATGGGATGAATGGCCTTCTGCTCCTACATCCTACGACCTTGATTTTGACCTTGACTATGATATTGTCTCCACAAAGACTGTGTGTTGGTCACTCTTACTGATACTCTCCTGGACAGACATATCTGCAACCAGCAGACTGATAAAGATGAGGTAAAGTATATTTTTCCCTCTTGTTGTTTCTCTCACCACATGCCGCAGACCCAATCTGGCAGCTTTGTTCTTCAGGATCTGACCAGCTTGATTAATAGTGCTGCTGCCGAGTTACTCTTGGTGGTGGACATTGAAATTCCCCACCCAGAGTACACCTTGTTCCCTTGCCATCTTCGGTCCTTCCTCCAAGTGCTGTTCAACATAGAGAAGTACTGATTCACCAGCTGAGAGCGAGGACATTATGTGGTAATCAGCTGGAGGTTTCTTTGCTCATGTTTAACCTGAAGCCATAAGATTCATGGGGTCCACAGTCAATGTCGAGGACTCCAAGAGCAAATTCCTCCGAATGTGCTGCCATCTCTGTCCTGTTGGTGGGACAGAGACAGCGAAAGTGATATGTAGGATGTGCAGTTATGATTCTGCGGATATGACTATATCAGGCTGTTGCTTGACTAGTCTGTGAGACAGGTCTCCCCATTTGGGCAGTAGCCCCAAATGTCAGTAAGGAGGACTTTGTAGGGCTGTTTTTGCCATAGCCATTTCTGGTGGCTAGGATTTGATATATGGTCTCACATGGTTGAGGGACAAGTCAGGGAGTCACTGTAAGTTACTGGGGCATCAGTAAGCTATTGGGGCATCTATACATGGAGTTGGGCTGATATTTTGGTGTGTAAAATTTCCTTGACAATTATCTAAGAAAGTACTTTGGAGAGGTCTGAAAATTCCAAATCTAAAACACGGTCTGACAGTATTTTCCAATGGTCCAAGAGTACAAGGGAATTACTGAGTAGAAATTCAGACTTCCCAGGAAAATCCCAAGGAATCAGAGCATCTGGACTTCTGAAGGTTCCCAATATGTATCGTGGGTCAATGCATCCGACATGTAAAGATCTGGAGACCAGGAAATCTGGGCCACTGAGTTATATTGCAAAGCAATAGCAAGTGACAATGTGAAAGATGAAAATTAGCTAATTTCATTTTAAAACAGTGAAAGCCATCTTCAAAATAAATAAAACAAAGAAGAAAAGATCTGAAGAAAGGAGACTGGACTCAAAACATTAACTTTGTTTTCTCACTCCACAGATGCTGCCAGATCTGCTGAGTTTCTCCAGCAATTCCTGTTTTAATATTGTTCAAAAAGATATTGGTGGCTTTACACTTTGTAATAAAAAGGCAACTCAGTATATACAAACGAGCTGGCTGGGTCACTCTTGAATTGCAAATTTTGGACATCAGTTAGTCATGTTTTGTGAAAAATGTAGATTTTCAGAGATTATGTGTAAACTTTCCAGAACTGAAAATTTCCCTTTTCAATTTGAGTTCTTGCTTGCCTGTGTAGTGAATGTGTTTCTCAAACTGAGAACGTTTGCATGAGTATTATGTTCATTGCACATTTCGGTTTACACATTGAAAATAAAGTATATAGCAATGTATCCAGATTATGTTTATTACTCAGTGTGTTTGAAATGACTATTCAACTGTAGTGTATTAAGGCAAATATATTCATTTCAACTGCAGCGTGGGTTAATATTGAAGGAAGTGTTAATGAGTTACTCTGATAAGATGCTGTTTTATGTGATGTAAAGAGGGTGAATGTATTAGAAATTGAAGAGTATTAGGATCTGGTTTGGATGGGCCATTCAGATCCCTCAGCATGCTGAGCATTCGCTTAGAGGAAGACCATTTGCTCAAAGTGATGTGAACAAGTGATGTGGCTCAGTGGTTAGCATTACAGTCTCACAGTACTAGGGACCCAGGTTTGATTCCAGCCTTGGGTGACTGTCTGCGTGGAGTTTGCATGTCGTCTGCATGGGTTTCCTCCCATGATCCAAAAGATGGTCATGTCGATTGGCCTTGCTAAATTGCCAATTGTGTTCGGTGCATCAGTCAGAGGGCATTGGGTCTGGGTGGGTTACTCTTTGGGGGGTGAGTGTGGACTTGTTGGGATGAAGGGCCTGTTTTCACACTATTAAAAAATACAAATTAAAAGTAGAATAGGTCATTCAGCCACTTGACCTGTTCTGCCATTCAATAGGATCATTGGCTGACCTGTTTTGAGTTTCCAAATCCATATGCCCCACTCCCTGTAATTGTTTGGGTTATTATCATGCAATGAAATCAATCCAAAGGTATTTAAAACTATTTAATGGTCTCACCTCAATCACTTTGTGAGGCAGAGAGTCCCAAAATTGCACAACATTCTGAGAGAAGGTTTCCCGTCACTTCTGTTCTAAAAGAGTGACTGTAATTTTTAAGCAGTGCCTCTGAGTTCCAAATTCTCCTACTGATCGACCTCATTTATGACGTGTGCATACCCTTCAATGCATTCACATTCTTCTATGGGTGTCCAGAACTGTACACAATGCACCAGCTGAGGTCTAGTCAGTGTCTTACATAAATTCATCATCACCTCCATGTCCTTCCATCTCCATATAAAGATGGAACGTTGTCTGCTTTATTACCTGTCCATCTCCCTTTCCACCGACCTGCTCCACCTATCACCATTACCCTCACCTCCATCGCCCTATCACACTCTTAGCTACCTTCCCCCCAGGCCCACTACCCCTCTCATTTATCTCTCCAACTCCTAGGTTCACAGCCTCATTCCTGATGAAGGGCTTTGGCCTAAAAAGTCGATTCTCCTGCTCTTCGGTTGCTGCCTGACCTACTGTGCTTTTCCAGCACTACACTCTCGACTCTGAGCTCCAGTATCTGCAATTCTCACTTTCTCCTACTCCATGAACAGTTCTGTCCACCAGCCCTGCCTAATGTAATGACGAATATGCACATACACCCAAGTCTCTCCGCTCCTGCACATGTTTTAGATCTTTAAAATCCTTTGGAATCTTTATTTTATTGTGTTTCTCTATGTTCTTTGTACCAAAGTACATCACCTGACCCTTATCTGCATTGAACTCATCTGTTACCTCTCTTCCCCTTCTACCAACGTGTCTAATATCTAATATATAGATATTAAAGAAGAAGCAAGTGTCCCAATGTCAATCACTTGGGGGCTCATCTATAAACCTTTTTCCAACCTAAACACCACCCATTTCTGACTGTTTTCTATCCCTCACCAATTTTTACATCCAACATCCCATTTACCTCATGCATTATTGGTCCCTGCTGACATTATTACTGAACAAGTCAGGCCCCAGACTGAAATCTGGTTTGATCGATTGCATTTTGTATTTTTTTTTTGGTTTTAATGATGTGATTTGTTTTCACCGAAACACGATCATGTAATGATGCAGGTTCGGCTTCATAATAATCAGAAGATTAACATGCAAAAGAAACTAAGATAAGTAGAATTAACCAGACTATTTCCATATAACACACTCTTGAAGATTTCAAAACACAGTAAAAAGGCAATCCCTCTATTCCCAACAGCATCACACTGGAGCATTCACACACCATAGAAATTTCCCTTCCCTATCTCACATTAGGTTTGACTTAGCTGTGGCTTCAGTTCTTGGTTGTGAGAAACTAATAGCCTCTTCCTCAAATGGTCATATAACTGACTTTAGATTTTCTCAGCTTCACATAACCCTTACACTCCTCATCAACTCCCCTCACTAAGATAATCTCTCACTTAATAGTCCTAAAGAAACTTCCTTTCTCAGGAGTTACTTTTGTACTTAATCAGTATCAGCCAAGACCTCTGCAATACTACCAAACTGAAAATGAAAACCTTTTTTATAAGCTGAGTGCTTCCCCTGTACCTGAAAAAGATGTAGAAACTTCTATCTGAAAGCCTTATGAACTTCACTCCTGACTTTGATTTGGAGATGTTGGTGTTGGACTGGGGTGTACAAAGTTAAAAAAAATCACACAACATCAGGTTATAGTCCAACAGGTTTAATTGGAGGCACTAGCTTTCGGAGCACTGCTCTTTCACAACCACCAGATGAAGGAGCTGCAGTCTGAAAGCTAGTGCTTCCAATTAAACCTGTTAGACTATAACCTGGTTTTGTGTGATGTTTAACTTTGTACTCCTGACTTTGATCACTCAGAAACTCTTCCAGTGTAAAGAAAGCCCCATTACTAGCCAAAAAAGACTCTATCTAACGTCATTTTAAAATAAATCACCACGGTTACAGAAATATTGACAAGTTAAGCTCAGTCTTGCTTGGCCAAAGAGCTTGTTCCTGTGCTGCACTGTTTTTGCAATTAGAATCCCTACAATATGGAAACAGGCCATTTGGCGCAACAAGTCAACACCGACCCTCCAAAGAGTAACCTACCCAAACCCATTCCCCTCTGACTAATGCACCTAACACTATGGGAAATTTTAGCATGGCCAATTCACCTGACCCACACATCTTTGAATTGTGGGAGGAAACTAGATCTCCCAGAGGAAACCCCGCAGATTCTGGCAGAATGTGCAAACTCCACACAGACAGTCGCCCGAGGCTGGAATTGAATCCAGGTTCCTGGCTCTGTAAGGCAGCAGTGCTAACTGATGAGTCACCATGCTGTGCTCTTTGATCACTGTTCTTTGTTCTTAATCATTAGCCCTCTTCGGACTCATGTGACATTAGCCCAAATCCAAATGCTAAAGTAACTTTGATTAAAATGTTGTCTTCTAGTCTCTGCCTTGAGACGATGACCACTAATTTTATAACAGTGACCCCCTCGTTCTGAACTGACTGCATAAACATCCTCACCATATCTACCTGTTCAAGGCCATTCAGGATCTTCTGCTCTTCAAAACAATTGCTCCTCACTCCTCTAAGCTCAACTGGAAATAAATTCAACTAGTCTAAGCCATTCTCATAGGATAGCCCACTCATTGCAGACAAGTAACTCTCCTCTGAACTGCTCACAATACAAGTGCGTCTCTCCTTAAAAATGACACCAAAATTGCATATAATATTCGTGATGTGCTGTCACCAAGGTCCAGTAAAACTGAAACACAAGAGCCTTACTTTTATGTTCAAATCCTCTTGTACTAAACAGCAGCATCTCATTATTCAATGGATATTAAACAGCTGGTTAAAGCCATACTCGGCACATAGGAAGTTGATAGTGATTTTTGGAGGTCAATCATCAGAGCTCCAAGACATCTCTGCAGGAGTTCCTCAGGGTAGTGTCCTAGGCCCAACCATCTTCAGGTACTTCATCAATTTACCTTTCCACCATCAAGTTCATAAATGGGGATGTTCTCCGATTTTTGCATAATGTTCAACGCCATTCATGACTCCTCAGACACTGAGGTAATAACAATGACTGCAGATGCTGGAAACCCGATTCTGGATCAGTGGTGCTGGAAAAGCACAGCAGTTCAGGCAGCATCCAATGAGCAGCGAAATCGACGTTTCGGGCAAATTTCGCTGCTCGTTGGATGCTGCCTGAACTGCTGCCCTCCTCAGACACTGAAGCAGTCAATGTTCAAATGCAACAAGATCTGGACAATATGATTGACAAGTAAATGTTCACGCCATACAAATATCAAGCAATGACCATCTCCAGTAAGAGACAATTTCGATGGCACGATGGCTCAGTAGTTAGCATTGCTGCTTCACAGCACCGGGGACCTGGATTCAATTCCAGTCTCAATGAGAAATTTGCACATTCTCCATGTCTGAATGGGTTTCCTCCGGGTGCTCCGTTTTCCTCCCACAGTCCAAAGATCTGCAGGTTAGGTGATCAGCCTAAATTGTCCATAGTGTTACAGGAATGTGCAGACTAGATGGATTAACCATGGGAAATGTAGTGTTACAGGGATGGGGTAGGCCCGGGTGGGATACTCTTTGGAGGTTCAGTGTGGACTGGATGGGCTAAATGGCCTGTTTCTACACTGTAGGGATTCTATAATTCTAATCACCAGTGCTTGATATTCAATGGTGTTACCATCATTGGATTCACCTATTATCAACATCCTTGGGGTTACCATTGACCTGAAACTTAACTGGACTCACCACATAAACACAGGCGTTACACAAGCAGGTCAGAGGCAAGGAATACTGTGGCAAGTAACTCACCATCTGACTCCCCAAAGCCTGTCTAATATCGACAAGGCACAAGTCGGAGTGTGCAGCTCCAACTACTCTCAAGAAGCTTGATATCATCCAAGACAAAGCAGCCCACCTGATTGGCACCACATCTACTCCCTCCACCACTGACGCTCAGTCACAGCAGTATGTACTATCTACAAGATGAAGTACAGAAATTCTCCAAAGATCCTCAGACAGTACCTTCCTAACCCATGACCACTTCTGTATAGAAGGACATGGGCAGCAGATACATAGAAATACTACCATCTTCAAGTTTCTTTCCAAGCCACTCACCATCCTGACTTGGATATATATTGCTGTTCCTTCACTGTTGCTGGATCAAAATCCTGGAATTCCCTCCCGAAGGGCATTGTGGGTTAACCCACAGCAGGTGGACTGCAGTGGTTCAAGAATACAGCTCACCACCACCTTCACAAGGGCCAAATAGGGACAGGCAATAAACGCTGGCCCAGCCAGCGACGTCCACATCCCTGTAAGTGAATGAAAAAAAAAGCCTTCTGAATAATGTGCTCTGCACATTTAGAACTTATGTACCAACTCACCTAAATCCCTCTGCAGTTTGGAACTATGCCGATATGAGTAGCACTAATTCTCCTGACAAAGTGAACAACTTTGCATTTTCTTAAATTGCGCTCCTTCTGCCAGATTTTATTTCCCACTCACTCCAACCTATCTGTATCTATTTGGACATTCCTTTTGCCTTCTTTACAACTTACGTTCTTGGCATTGTCTGTGAATTTAAATGCCACACCATTGTTCCTCTCATCTGAATCATTGATGTAAACTGTAAGGGTTGGAGGGCCCAGTGCAAATCTCTGCAGGATTCCACTCATCGGATCCTGCCAATCACAGAAAGTCCCACAATGCTCTCTGTTTTCTGCCTGCTAGCCAATCTTCTGTCCATGCTAATACAGGTAGACAACCCTTTTTATGAAATCCGGAAAGCTCCAAAATCCGAAGGTCTTTTTGTGAAGTTTTTATCTCATTAACAAAGTTGTTTGGCGTGCAAACAGCTAACCCAACTCCACACCCACCTGAGGCGTGTCACTCAGATACAATGTGGGGGATGCATAGCCCAGGAGTGGCAGGCCTCAATTCTGTCTCAGGGCCCACAGTGAGCTGCTGTTCACCGTCGAACTGTCACTTATTCCGAAATTCGAAAAATTCCTAATTCCCGAAAGCCAGCAGGTCCTGAGTGTTTCGGATAAAGGATTGTGTACCTGTATATTATCACTTCTCCCATGAGCTCCCAATTTGAGCATTAAACTTTTATCTGGCATTTTATCAGATGCCTTGTGGAAATCCAAGCCCAGTTACTCAATGGCCTCTTCATTACCGCATGTTACTCTTTGAAAGAACGCCAGTTAATGTGTTAAACATGGCTTCCCATTGATGAAACCATGCCAAATATTCTTGGTTACTTTGCCTGATTCTGATATCTGCCCAATGCCAGACATCAAGCTAAAGTGTTACAGTGTCACCTATTTGCAGCTTCCCTCAGTTATCGAATTGAGATGTTTCATCCACAACTTTTCAGTCCCATGGAACCTTTCCTAAATCTAGGGAATTTTAGAAAATTAACACCAAGGTAGCATCTACTACCTTGTCAACAATCTCCTTAAAGACCATCAGAGAAGGTCAGTCAGGATCTGGGGGAATATGTCAGCCTGTTCCGCCATCTTTTTGATCAGTCGCACTTCCCTCATCATTGTAATTTCATCAAGTTCCATTTTCCCTTCCAGCTCCTGATTTACATCTATTACCAGAACATTTTTTCTATCCTTGGTAGCAAAGACAGAGGGAACATGTTTTATTGTCATATCTGCCATTCTCTATTCCCTAATACTAAGTCCCAATTCTTGATCTCACATGCTTTACTTCCTCCTTTCCTTTTTAAACACCTGTAGAAAATCTTCCTGTCTGTTCTTATATTCTGAGCTGTCTTTCTCTCACACTCTAATTTCTTCCTCCTGATGCACATTTTAGCCATATTCTGACCAAACATCCAACCTGCCCTTACCAGTCTTTCATATGTTATCATCAATTTGGTGATTTCGATTTTATTGCAGCCTGGAGTGCTTCAGCAGTGATCCTGTTAAAGTATAGTATCACAGATGGTCACTTCCAGATTACTACTTCAGAAGTAATTCCTTGGATGCTAAACAAGCTGGGATAGGATAGGCGATTTACCATAGATCAGAGAAATGCAACATCCTTTGGGCCTGACAAGCCCAAGATGAACAGGACACAATTGCTGTCAAGTCCATAGAGTTACAATGCACGAGGAAATCTTCTGCTATATCTCAGTTGTATATGTTTATGAATAGGTTCAAGAACAGTTTCCTCCCTGCTAGATTTCTGAATGGACCTCTCAAAGTTTAAATGTAATGTTGATCTCATTGTTTGTGCACCTTCTCTGTAGCTGTAACATTGTATCCTTTGCTCTGTTCTGTTACCCTATACTGCACGCAAAACAAAATTTTTCACTGTACCTCGGTACACATGACACCAATAAATCAAATCAAATAGAGGGGGAAGCAGCTCATGCTATCCTGCTCTAGGGTTTGTAGCCTGGCTGAAACTTACATCTGAATGAATTTGCTCATTACCTTGCATACTGGAGCTCCAACCATAGTCCTTTTTATTGATTATGTCATGGGGTGAGGGAGCCTCTGGTGAGACAAGCACTTGTTACTTGAGCTGAGTGTCTGTGCTTGGCCATTTCAGCGGACAGTTTCGAACAAACCACATTGCTGAGTTTCTGGAGACTCACGTGGGCAGATTTCCTTCCCTGAAGGGAACCAGCGAATCAAAAGCCTCTTGACGGCAACTTCACAGTCACCATTACTGAGCTGAGCTGTGCATTCCAGACTTTATTCATCCAATTCAATATCCACAGAGCATTATCCTGAGTCTCTGGTTTACCGGTCCATTACCACTACACACCATCCCTGCCTGAGCTCTTAAGCAACTTTCTCAAGCCACAGTAATGTCAAGGAAGTCCGACACTGGGAATACAACATTCAAAATGTACAAGTGTAATGAGTGAATTCACCCTCAAAAGTCCCCAAAATGCCTGGGGAATGTTCACTCACAGAGCAGCCAGTCAGGGATAAGTTGAGGAGATAAGTTGTCTCCACAAGAAGAATAGGCAGAATCTGTGAGGAGCTGCTCATCCAATCAAAGGCTATTTCTTTCATGTGCCTGCTGCTGATAGGTTCACAGAGGGAAGCAGCATTGAGAAGGTGACAGGCAGCAGTTAGTTGGGCCACCGAGGCTGCAGGAAGTGGGCCATGAGGGGGCAAAGAAGGAAGAGAGCCTAGCGACACCGGTTGGGTAAAGGGGTGATTATTTTGGGGGGAAGAGTGAGGCTGCAAAGGTGGGGAGAGAGGCTACAAAGAGTGAAGGGATTTCTGCACATGTGGACAACAGGGTCTGCAATGGAACAGTTCCAACAGTTCCAATACTCAGCTAACTAGGAACCTGGAAACCTGAGATAATAATGATTGCAAATGACTGTGGTGTCTTCAATGTAAGACTGCAGGATTTCAGGAGCTGATATTTGCAGTGAATACGATTACATTTAATACTTTACCAATTGAATATTTTATTTCATAAGCATGCATTATCATATCTCAGAGCAACTCATGTAGATTCATGCATCATGGAAACAGGCCCTTTGGTCTAACTAGTCCATGCTGACCAAGTCTCCCAAACTAAACTAGTCTCACTTGCCTGCATTTGGCCCATATCCATCTCAACATTTCCTGTTCATGTACCTGTCCAAATGTATTTTATGTGTTGTAACTGTATGTGCATCTAGCACTTCCTCCAGCAGTTCATTCCATATACCCACCACCCTCTGTGTGAAAAGGTTGCCCCTCAGGTCCCTTTTAAATCTTTCACCTCTCGCCTTAAAAATATACCCCCTAGTTTTGATCTCCCCCACCCTAGGGAAAAGGCCTTTGCTCTTTCCCTCACCCACGCCCCTCATGATTTTATAAACCTCTATAAGGTGGCCCTGCAACCTCATATGCCCCAGGGAAAATAAAGTCCCAGCCTATCCAGCCTGTCCTTATAACCCAAGCCCTCCAGCCCTGGCAACATCCTGCGAAATCGTTTCTGAACTCTGTCCAATGTCATAATGTGTTTCCTATTGCAAGGTGACCAGAAGTGTACACAGTACTCCAAAAGTGGCCTCACCAATTTACTGTAC
This sequence comes from Hemiscyllium ocellatum, assembly GCF_020745735.1. Classification (NCBI taxonomy): domain Eukaryota; kingdom Metazoa; phylum Chordata; class Chondrichthyes; order Orectolobiformes; family Hemiscylliidae; genus Hemiscyllium; species Hemiscyllium ocellatum. The sequence continues at coordinate 19,397,414 of NC_083401.1, forward strand.
AACCTCAACATGACGTCCCAACTCCTGTACTCAATGGTCTGAGCAATGAAGGCAACCATGCTAAATACCTTCTTAACTACCCTGTCTACCTGTCATGCAACTTTCAAACCTTTAGGTCTCTCGGTTCAGCAAAACTACCCAGGGCCCTACTATTGACTTTTTAAGTCCTGTATTTGTTTATTTTACCAAAATGTAATACCTCACAAAGTAGCAAGGTCAGAAGTCCCACAACAACAGGCTATGGTCCAACAGGTTTATTTGTCACCTGAAGTCTTATTGGGCTATAACCTGTGGTCCTGTGACTTCTTACTTTGTCCACCCCAGTCAGACACCAGCACCTCCACATCATTGTGGTTCGGTTTGCCGAGCTGGGAATTTGTGTAGCAGACGTTTCGTCCCCTGTCTATGTGACATCCTCAGTGTTTGGGAGCCTCCTGTGAAGCGCTTCTGTGATCTTTCCTCCGGCATTTGTAGTGCTTTGAATTTGCCGCTTCCGGTTGTCAGTTCCAGCTGTCCGCTGCAGTGGCCGGTATATTGGGTCCAGGTCGATGTGCTTAATGATTGAATCTGTGTCACGACCAGCTATCCTTAGTAGCCACACACTCAGATGACAAGCAACATGAATTCGACTGGGACAACACTACTATTATAGGGCAAGCCAAACAGAGAACAGCCAGGGAATTCCTAGAGGCATGGCACTCATCCACAGATTCAGTCAATCAGCACATCGACCTGGACCCAATATACCGGCCACTGCAACAGACAGCTGGAACTGACGACCGGAAGCGGGAGATTCAAACCACTACAAATGCCTGAGGAAAGATCACAGAAGCACTTCACAGGAGGCTCCCAAGCACTGAGGATGTCACCTAGATAGGGGACGAAACGTCTGCAACACAAATTCCCAGCTCGGCGAACAGAACCACAACAACGAGCACTCGAGCTACAAATCTCACAAACTTTGAACCTCCACATCATTACAAAAGGTACAGTCACTGTTCAAGGCAAATATTCAAACATTTATATTTGACCTCAACAATTCATGGAAAGGATGCTTAGAGTGTTGGCTTTTTTGTATATAGAATTGTGTACAGTTATTTTGAACATAGGTTGTTTCTACAATATGAGAGAAAGTGAGGACTGCAGATGGTGGGGATCAGAGTTAAAAAGTGTGGTGCTGGAAAAGCACAGCATCTGAGGAGCAGGAAAGTTGACGTTTCAGGTAAAAGCCCTTCATCATAAATTTCCAAAACGTCGACTCTCCTGCTCTTTGGATGCTGCCTGACCAGCTTTGCATTCCATCCCCATACTTTTCGACTCTGGTTCTACAATATGTTTGTCAGTTTAAATATGATTGTGTGTGGGAAATTAACACTTTTCTTAGGTGTTAAGGTTTTAAGTTTAATGGCACAGTGATCATTATTGAGGATATTGATGAATTCTTCAATTCTGTAAAGAGCTAAGGTAGGCTTTCCAGCCTGCTCCACCATTCAAGAATTTCAACCTCAACTCGACATTCCTTCATTCCCCTGATAATCTTTCATCCCCTTGGTAACCAAGAATCTACCTACCTCTGCTTCTGTGTGAGTTATTACCCGAGACATATAGAAGGCATTATTATTTTTATTATTATGATGGTGCGACTGCATCATGTAATGAAGGAGCTAGTCAGAATGAGCATGAGATCTCTTGAATATCAAAATGCAGCCCCCATTCACCAGAAGTTTGCCTGCTAGAGACAACCTCAAGAGGTGAGTCTAGTTTCCAGATGAAGGGCTTTTGCCCAAAACGTCGATTTTCCGGCTCCTACCTGACCTGCTGTGCTTTTCCAGCACCACTCTAACCTAGACTCTGGTTTCCAGCATCTGCAGTCCTCACTTTTGCCAATCTCAAGAGGTGTTCTCAGAAAGAGAATTACTTTGACCAGGTAGGGATGTCTGATCGAACAATTGGGACTAAGAGCCTAGAAACCACTCAGGAGCAATCAAGTCAGCTTCGTTTATTTCTATTCCTCCACCAATTCCCTTTGGTTGAACCCTCACCCCAATAATTCATTTAAGTCCCTTTCAACAATCCTGGTTAACAAGTTTTCCATGTCGTTGGTCCCAGCATGGTTCGAATCCCATCCAAATGGAACAGCTTCCTCTTGCCCCAGTATTATTGCCGTTCCCCATGAATCACAGAGTCGTAGAGTTGTACAGCACAGATTTTTTTGTCTGACTTGTCCATGTCGACCAGATATCCTAACCTAATTGAGACCCATTTGTCAGCACTTGGCCCATATCGCTCTAAACCCTTCCTGTTCGTATAATCATCCAAATTCCTTTTAAATGTTGTATTTGTACCAGCCTCTACCACTTCTTCTGGCAGCTCATTCCACACCCTCACTACTCCCTTCATGAAACATATGCTCCTCAGATCCCTTTTAAATCTTTCCCCTTTCACCTTAAACCTATGCCCTCTAGTTTTGGACTCCTCTACCCTGGGAAAAAGACATTGGCTATTTATCCTATCCATGCCCCTCATTACTTCATAAATCTTTATAAGGTCACCCCTCAGCCTCCAATCCTCAAGCAAAAATAACTCCAGCCTGTTCAATCCCTCCCTAACACTCAAAACCTCCAACCATAGCAACATCCTTGTAAATCCTTTCTGCACCCTTTTCAAGTTTAACAACTACTTTCCCAAAGCAGGGAGACCAGAATTAAATGCAATCTTCCAAAAGTGACATAACAAAAGTGTTGTGCAGCTGCAACATGATGCCCCAACTCCTATACTCAATGCATTAACCAATAAAGGCAAGGGGACCAATGAGTTCTTCACAATCCTATCAACCCGTGACTCTGCTTTCAAGGAACTATGAACCTGTACCCCAAGGTCTCTTTGTTCAGCAACACTCCCCAGAACCTTATAATTAAGCACATAAATCCAGTACCTCACATTTATCTAAATTAAACTCCATCTGCCACTCCTCTACCCATTAGCCGATCTGATCAGGGTCCTGTTATACTCTGAGATAACCTTCACTGTCCACTACACCATCAATGTTAGTGTCATTTTGAACCGTACATTTATCCCTTCAATCTTATCTACCCTAAGCCAACTTGGAAGTGCCTCTGATAGGAATCAAAAGATTTTTACTTTGGTGTTTATACTTTTCGATTTAGCTCCACAATATAATCGGGGAAAGAACTTGGGGCACTGATGAGTCAAAAAATGTCTAAATGGACCTTCTGCCCTGCTGTAATTTTGTGATCCCAAGTATAAAAGTTTTCCTAAGGCACTTAACTAACATTAATACCTCATCAACACCATCAGAGCTGATAGGCCAACTGGTGGTTTGCCCACTGATAATATGGAAGCAGGGTAATGTACCTCACGGTGCTGTACTTCAATATATTTCTGTCACATGTTAAAGTGTTCTGAATAATTCTAAAAATGTTGGGCAAACACTATTTTTCCTGAAGGGTGGGGCCTTAATTAACTCGGGAGATAATAAAGAAAGCCCCAAATGTTGGTGAACCTGCTTTTCATTGTCTTTTTTTAGTCTCTGGTTAAATACTGATCACCTTGTCATTGTCATGGTGGTACTGAAGCATCCAATGAGACAGGTGACTCGACCCTGGGGGTGGACGGAGGAACCTGAAGTTGAGTGAACAAGCAGAAATAGTAAAAAAAAATCCCCATTAACACATACGCATAATTAAATCTTTGAGAATTGGAGGGGAAATTTGAATATTTGTTTTTCTCTTGCACTCAACAAGGAATACTATGAATTGAAAAACATCCTAGTTACTCTAATGCTTCTATTTTAAGAAGACAATTTTTTTGGTAACTTTTTGCACTCAATTGCTTGTCAGTACTAGGAATTGGAATACTTTCCCAGTTTTCCATACCAATGTCAGCATTAATTACTTCCAAATCATAAACAGAGGAAAGCACCCTTTTTTACTGCACTTTTGTATCTTAGCCCCAGACGAAAAGTGCGAAATTGTCATCTTTCATATTGATCTTTTCTTTTCTAGCACTAGAATCTTAAACCCATGCAAAGAAGTCACAACATGGGTATAAGGCATTAGGCACCGCCACTATGATGAATAATGATCTGGATAAAGACTTAACAATTTAGTCCCTGGTTAAATTCCTTCAACTAATCTTTTAAACCATTGCACACATCCACAACAGAGTGCAACTTTCACTTTGCCTCACACTCCTATCACTTCTTAACAAGATCCATTTGCCCCAGTGACCTGACTCCAAAGTCCTTGTGTTGCTTTCTACTCCTTTGTCTTGCGTTCCAATGCCTTGTCCCGATGAGATGTTGAACTGAGGAACTGTCTGAGCTCTCATCGAGAATTAAAAGATGTCTCAGCATAGAGAAAGGAAACATAGGGTCTTCTGGCCAATGTTTACCCATTGCACAACATCTCCAGAACAGATTATCTGGTAATTTCTGTCCCAGCTTGTTGTTTTGGCAATGTGCTGCACACAAACTGGCTGCACATACACTTAACCTCAGTAATGACTACATTTTCAAAACCACTTCCTTGACTACAAAGTGTTTTAGTGCACACTGATGTTACGAAAAGCACAGTGTAAATACAAATTCTCTCTTTGTCGCTCTCTTTCTTTCTTTCTTTCTTTTTCTCGTTTTGACTCAGGTTAACTTAATCATCAAAGGTCAGCTGTTCCCGCCTGCATTGTGAGCTCCTACAGATTAGTCATTGTTACATGGTTTCGTTCTGGGAGCTTGTGGTGTCCAAATTGTCTACCACGTTTCCTACACACTCCTCAAAACGTTATTGGCCATAAAGTGCTTTCGGGTTTCTTGTGGTCACGAAAGGTGGTGTGTTAATACACTTGTTATTTCAGAGCGTGCAGATTGCTGAACATTGCCAAAGCTTTTCATCCTGCATTCATTAGAACTAAAGCAAGAACGTCAACTTTCAAACAAGGAGACGTATTGTTCTGGTTGAAGCTGATTAACCTAAGCATTGCTGCAGCCGAAGTATCAGGGAAATATAGGCTCCCCGATTTCCCAGGCAATTGGAAGCAAAATATAAACCTTGAACATTATCCTTTGATTTACAGAATATACATTCCTTTATATCAATGTATGTCACTTTCAGCAAACGCCCTGCATTTGGCCTGATGTGCACAAGATGAAAAGCTTTTGTTACATGTTTGACTTCTCAGCAAATATCAATGCAAACCCTTCTTTAATTATCACACATTCCCCTTATTCTCTGATGCCTGTAGTCTATAATCACCAAGCAAATGTTTTAACCCTCTAACCCACTTTCAGTCCCTCCCAACATAATTTCAAAGATGTATGCTTTCTCCTGAGTCCGATATGCTAGCTTCTGTCAGACCACTACAGTATTCCCAGGCTCCCCCAGTCAGGAACACTGCGTAAGTGGTTACTGATGAAATGGCAAACTTTTGCACGAGTTCAATTGTTGGATTGTCTTTTGTCTTTGAAGCTAGTTAAGCATTTCATTTGTGGAATAGATTAAATGACAGTGGTTCAAGAAGGCAATTCACCAGCACCTTCTTAAGGGCAACTAGGAATTAATACTAAATGCTGACCCAGCCAGTGATACCTATTCCTCCCTGAATGAATGAAAGGAAAACCACAGATGAGAAAGATCAACTAGCCAATTTTTGTTCATATGTCCAGATCCAGCTTAAAGGTCCTTTCCCATTCCAGTCTCCAATTGTTCTTACGTGAGTCCAGAGCTTCATTATTCTTTATGAGTTTATTCCAGAAGTCGATTATACCTTGTATAGATAAAAATTCCATGATACCAGACTTTATCCCTTTGGTCTTGTAACTCCTTGTCCTTCTCCTAATGTTTATGCTGAAGCCGGATTTGGGATTCGCCTTTCCTACAACCATAACAACTTTCTATCCCTCTCTAAAATCATCCCACAGATGCCTGCACAAGGTAAAAAGATCCGTGTATCTTCAGTCATTCCTCATAACTTAGCGACAGAAAATAGTAAATCAATTGCACGATTGCCTCTGGCAGTTGAAGATCTCTTTCGTTTTTTGTTGACCTTAACTGGATGCATTAGTAGAATACTAATCTCTTACTTTCATTACATTGGCCCTCTCTTACGTTAAAGACTCTCATTACATTCATACTCTTTTCCATTAGAGACTCTCATTACATCAGTACTCTCTTGTTTTCATCTTTGTTCTGTGCAAACATGTGAGGTTGGCCCTGCAATGCTTGTTGCAATCTGTATTGAGATGGTAGTGATAGACCTCCTTCTTAAAGCACCCCAGTCATGTGAAGGAAGTACTATTAGGAAGGGAGTTTTAGGATTTTGCCATAACAATGCTGTAGAAGTATTGGGAGATTGTCGGTACTTGGCAGAATTAGAACAAAAACACGAAATGCTGGAGAAAAGAATAATATACCTGATTTATTCCTGAGATATTTGTGTTCTCTTCAATAAAGATCCTGATCATTAAACCCGCTTTGATGTACATTCCTGTGTCTTCAACCTATCTAGGTTTGCCTTTGAACTCACAAACCATCTCTAAATGAATCAACTCACTCAAGTTCACTGAGGGACAGTCCCATTCATAAGCCACGAATGGGACTGTTCAGATGTGGTTGACTTCAAGAGGTGCTCAGAGAAACTACCAAGCTTGTAACCGTGTTCCCCTGTTTCAGCCATCCCCTCAGTACATGCCCCACTGACTGGGCGAGCCGTGTACAGCAAGAACAGACAAGAATACGTTTGTCTCTGCCCTGACGGTGATGATTAAAGGGCAACTTCACCTCCCAACAGGAACTGAAATCAGGGTTAGAAAATAGAAACAGGAAACAACATTTTTTCTTTAACTAAGTGTGATGGTTCATATTTTTTTGCACTTGTAAAATCCTTTGCTTAATTTTTAGGCCAACCCCTCTCCCATCATTTTTACAATGCTTGGTGTTAAGATCTAATAGCCCTTGCTTTCATCAAAGAGAGCCAAATAGTGGAAACACTGTCAGAGAGTACATTCGCTTGAAATTCATTTCCAAATGTTGAGCTCAGTGCATGGGGATGATGGGGGTCAGACAGCAAGGAACGATAATTCCCCGAGCAGCAGTGTCCCTCCTGCCTCCCAATGCACACCTTTTCCCTTTATTCCCACGTGGAAAGTGAGCTGGTTGGCCGGCACTTATTGCCCATCCCTAGCTGTCCTTCAACTGAATGGCTTGCTGGGCCATTTCAGAGGGCAGTTGGGAGCCAACCACATTGCTGTGGGTCTGGAGTTACACACAGGCCAGACCAAGTAAGGACGGCAGATTTCCTTCCCTGAAGTGAACCAGATGGAGATAATTTCCCCCCTCGACGACAGTTTCACAGTCATCAGTAGATTTTGAATCCCAGAGTGCTTTTAATTGAATGCAAGCTCCATCATTCATCTGATGTGGCAAGGCCTTGCTACATTTGCTGAGTTTCTGGGTTAGTAGTCTCATGATAATATCACTCAGCCATCGCCTGCCCTTATGGAAGCATATGAATCAGTGGGTGGGTTGGCAGAATGGTTGACACGCAAGATATTATTGCCTTCCCAATTTGACCCAATCAACACTGCTTACATATATATATAATATGCCTATAAAGGGGTGAGAAAATCCACATCCAAAGACGCCACATGAGCTTGTTCCCAAACAAACTTTGCCACATAGTCATGGAGGACGACTGAACAGAAAAAGACCCTGTGGCCCAGCGAGTCTGTGCTGGACAAAACACCAAAATATTCTCATCCCATTTTCCTACCCATAGCCTTGCCGTGTCAGAAATATTTAGCCAGGGGAACCCAAATTACTGATTACTGGACCCAAAACGTTAAATCTGCTTTCTCTCCACAGATGCTGTGAGACCTGCTGAGTTGTTCCAGCCATTTCTGTTAGTTTTTGTGTCGAATGATTAAAACTGGGGATTCTCCAGGGAACAAAAGTGATCCATCAATGCAGCTACATTTTGAAATGAAGACCAGTTCACTGGTGAAATGACACTCAAATTATCTTTCTCCTTTACTGGTCATCGATCACTTGTACGTCTCACTCCTCATTTCTCTGCACACAGTATATACTTCTGACCACCTTACCTTCAGCCAAAAATAAAAATATTCACTTCCAACACTTCATGTATAGCTCAACTTTTAACTGAAGAATTCTAAACTTTGCACCTTTTGATCACTGAAGTCCCTGATGTGAGTCTACTTTGTAGAACAGCAAAACACACACCTGTCTACCAGCTCCTCATGTCTCCACACATAAACACATGACTTCAAGCCTACCAGCTCACTGGCATCTCCAAACTGTTGCCAATCCCATCCCTAATATGGCAGCGTGGTGTGCCAAGAAGAAATAGTAGATAACTCAATTCAAACTTAAAGGCTTTGAAATTACAAAGTCAATGTAATTGTGCAGCAATTCGTGAATTCAAGGTATCAGATGAGAAAGTTAAAGATCAGAGAAGGATCTCCATACAAGTAAATGCCTCAGAATACAAGTGGAAATCGGGAAAAGCATAGCAAGTAGAATCCCTACAATGCTGAAAGAGGCCACTCTGACCCTCCACAGAGCCTCCCACCCAGAACCAGTCCCACATTTACCACAGCTAGCCTACACTATCCTGGATATTGTAGCATGGCCAATCCACCTAACCTGCACATCCTTGGACTGTGGGTGGAAACCCACACAGACACAGCGAGAATGAACAAAGTCGACACAGGGGTCGCCCTGAGACTGGAATCAAACCTGGGTCTCTAGCGCTGCGAGGTAGCAGTGGTAACCACTGAGTCACCGTCCCACCCTGGCTGTGATTGGAGGAAAAGGTTGCCAACTACGTCAATGAAAATTGACAGGATGGACACCCTGTCTCTCCAGGATGTATCTACGTCTTTGCCTTGAAACAAGCAGGAAAGTGATTGCAGAGTTCATGATCACCCCTGGATGGTGGGCCAGGTTTAGGGAAGGTAACAATTCTGTTCCGTGATGCTAAGATTTCACAGCATAGACCAGAACAATATGAGACCAGGATTATTCAGTTTCACCGGATTACAATCAGATATTGACAAAAGAATGGTTACAGTATTAGAGTCATCGAGTCACAGAGATGTATAGCAGGGAAACAGACTCTTCAGTCTGTCCATGCCAAATAGATATCCTAATTTAATCTAGTCCCATTTGCCAGCAATTGGCCCATATCCCTCCAAACTCTTCCTATTCATGCCCTCATCCAGGTGCCTTTTAAATGTTATAATTGTAACCAGCCTCCACCACTTCCTCTGGCAGCTCATTCCTTACGCACACCACCCTCTGTGTGAAAAGGTTACCCATTAGGTCCTTCTTAAACCTTTCTGCTCTCACCTTAAGCCTATGCCCTCTAGTTCTGGACTCCCCCACCCCAGGAGAAAGTGAGGACTGCAGATGCTGGAGATCAGAGCTAAAAAATGTGTTGCTGGAAAAGCGCAGCAGGTCAGGCAGCATCCAAGGAGCACGTGAATTGATGTTTTGAGCATAAGGCCTTCTTCAGGAATGAGGATGGTGTGCCTAGCAGGCTAAGATAAAAGGTAGGGAGGAGGGACTTGGGGGAGGGGTGTTGGGAATGCGATAGATGGAAGAAGGTTAAGGTGAGGGTGATAGGCCAGAGAGGGGGTGGGGGTGGAGAGGTTGAGAAGAAGATTGCAGGTCAAGAAGGCGGTAAAAACAATGACTGCAGATACTGGAAACCAGATTCTGGATTAGTGGTGCTGGAAGCCTTTTATTCCTGATGAAGGGCTTTTGCCCGAAACGTTGATTTTACTGCTCCTCGGATGCTGCCTGAACTGCTGTGCTCTTCCAGCACCACTAATCCAGATCAAGAAGGCAGTGCTGAGTCCGAGGGTTGGGACTGAGATAAGATGGGGGGAGGAGACACGAGGAAGCTGGAGAAATCTGCATTCATCCCTTGTGGTTGGAGGGCTCCTAGGCGGAAGATGAGGCACTCTTCCTCCAGGCATCCTGTTGCCATGGTCTGGCGATGGAGGAGGCCAAGGACCTGCATGTCCTTGGTGGAGTGGGAGGGGAAGTTAAAGTGTTCAGCCAAGGGGCGGTTGGGTTGGTTGGTGCGGGTGTCCCAGAGGTGTTCTCTGAAACGTTCCTCAAGTAGGCGGCCTGTCTCCCCAATGTAGAGGAGGCCACCTTGGGTGCAGCGGATGCAATAAATGGTGTGTGTGGAGGTGCAGGTGAATTTGTGACGAATATGGAAGGATCCCTTGGGGCCTTGGAGGGAAGTAAGGGGGGAGGTGTGGGCGCAAGTTTCGCATTTCTTGCGGTTGCAGGGGAAGGTGCCGGGAGTGGAGGTTGGGTTGGTGGGGGGTGTGGACCTGACGAGGGAGTTGTGGAGGGAGTGGTTTTTCCAGAAAGCTGAAAGGGGAGGGGAGGGTCTGTTTGGAGGTGGCAGACATGACGAAGGATGATACAAAGTATCTGGAGGTTGGTAAGGGCCAAAAAGGTTCTGTCCTGGTGGCAATTGGAGGGGCGGGGTTCAAGGGCGAGGAGCGGGAAGTGGAGGAGATGCGGTGGAGAGCATCATCAACCACGTCTGAGGGGAAATTGCGGTCTTTGAAGAAGGAGGCCATCTGGGTTGTTCGGTATTAGAATTGGAATTCCTGGGAGCAGATGTGGCGGAGGCGAAGGAATTGGGAATATGGGATGGCGTTTTTACAGGGGGCAGGGTGGGAGGAGGTATAATCTAGGTAGCTATGGGAGTCGGTTGGTTTATAGTCCATGTTGATTCGGTCGCCCAAGATAGAAATGGAGAGGTCTAGGAAGGGGAGGGAGGAGTCTGAGATGGTCCAGGTAAATTTGAGGTCAGGGTGGAAGGTGTTAGTAAAGTAGGTGAATTGTTCAACCTCCTCGTGGGAGCACGAGGCAGCGCCGATACAGTCATCGATGTAACGAAGGAAAAGCTGGGGGCAGGTGCCAATGTAGCTGCGGAAGATGGACTGTTCCACATATCCTACGAAGAGGCAGGCAAAGCTGGGGACCATGCGGGTGTCCATGGCTACTCGTTTGGTTTGGATTAAGTGGGAGGATTGGAAAGAGAAGTTGTTCAGAGTGAGGACCAGTTCAGTCAGTTGAAGGAGGGTGTCAGTGGAAGGGTACTGGTTGGGTCGGCGGGAAAGGAAGAAGTGGACGGCTTTGAGGCCTCTGTAATGTGGGATGGAGGTGTACAGGGACTGGATGTCCATGGTGAAGATAAGGCGTTGGGGGCCGGGGAAGCGAAAACCATGGAGGAGGTGGAGGTCGTGGGTGGTGTCTCGAACCTACGTGGGGAGTTCTTGGACTAAGGGGGACAGAACTGTGTCGAGGTACGCGGAGATGAGTTCGGTGGGGCAGGAGCAGGCTGAGACAATGGGTCGGCCGGGGCAGTCAGATTTGTGGATTTTGGGCAGGAGGTAGAAACGGGCGGTGCGGGGTTGTGGGACTATGAGGTTGGAGGCGGTGGATGGGAGATCCTCTGAGCTGATGATGTTATGGATGGTCTGGGAGATGGTGGTTTGGTGGTGGGAGGTGGGGTCATGGTCAAGGGGGCAGTAGGAGGTGTCTGCAAGCTGGCGTTTAGCCTCAGCAGTGTAAGGATCGGTGCGCCAAACTGCTACCGCACCTCCCTTGTCTGCCGGTTTGATAGTGAGGTTGGTGTTGGAGCGGAGGGGGTGGAAGGCTGTACGTTGCAAGGTTGAGAGATTGGAGTGGGTGAGAGGGGTGGACAGGTTGAGGCAGTTAATGTTACGGCGGCAGTTGGCTATGAAGAGATCGAGGGCGGGTAAGAGGCCAGCGTGGGGTGTCCAGGTGGATGGGGTGTGTTGGAGGCAGGAGAAGGGGTCATCAGAGTGTGAGCAAGAGTCCTTGTTGAAGAAGTAGGCACGGAGGCGAAGGCGGCGGAAGAATTGTTCGATGTCTCGCTGTGTGTTGAACTCGTTAATCCGGAAGCGTAGGGGAATGAAGGTGAGGCCTATGCCAAGGACTGATCTTTCATCCTCAGAGAGGGGGAGGTCTGGAGGGATGGTGAAAATACGGCAGGGCTGGCAGCTCAAACCTGGTGAGGGGCTGGGCTGGGAGTGGGGGCGGGGTTAGAAGTGGGGGTGGAGTTAGGCATGTGGGTGGAGTTAGGCGTGGGGCGGAGTTGGGCGTGGGGGCGGAGATCGGCGTGGGGGCGGAGATCGGCATGGGGCAGGGTTAGACGTGGGGGCACAGATCGGCATGGGGGCGGAGATCAGTGTGGAAGCAGAGACGCATGTGGCATGGCCGTTGTACAGGGAAGTGACATCACAGGGGGCAGAAGTAGATGCGGCGACGGCAACTCTGGGGCGGAAGTGGCTGCGGCGATGGCAGAAACGGTGTTGTTTCCGGTGGCTGTGGACTCCACAGACGCCACAAATCTGTCAGTGATGGTCTTCCTGGCGATCGTGGAGGCCGTTGTCTGGGCGGCAATCGCGGAGGCTGCATGGTAGGTGGGGGCAGAAGTGACCTCATGGCCCTCTCCGGCCTATCACCCTCACCTTAACCTCCTTCCACCTATCACATTCCCAACGCCCTTCCCCCAAGTCCCTCCTCCCTATATTTTATCTTAGCCTGCTTGGCATACCTGCTTCATTCCTGAAGAAAGTCTTATGCCCGAAACATTGATTCTCATGCTCCTTGGATGCTGCCTGACCTGCTGCGCTTTTCCAGCAACACATTTTTCAGCTCCCCCACCACAGGGAAAAGATCTTGTCTATTCACCCTATGATAGGAACATGGATAAGACTCCCATGAACTACCAGCTGCTCAAACCAAGAGCACTGTTTGAGGGGGAGACATTGCTGGTGAAGGTAACTGACTGTGGAAATATTGGGTTCATCATGAGGCTGTTGTGTGTGTCCAATGGACATATCTATGACAAAATCTGAGCCATTGGTGACATTCAGTGAAAAGAAAACTCCCAATAAAAGCAATTCCTAGTCAATGGCCGAGTGGTACAATTGTGAGACTGTTAATGCAAAGACCCAGGTAACATCCTGGGTTTGAACCGTGCCATGGCAGATGGAGGAATTTGAACTCAGTAAAGTCTGGAAGTGAGAGTCTAATGGTGACCATGAATTGATTGTAGTTTCATGGTCATCATTAGTGATGTTTGTTGGAAAAATCCATCTGATTCACTAATGTCCCTTTAAGGAAGGAGACTGCTGATGTTTACCTGGTCTGACCTAAACGTGACTCAAGACTGACAACGAGCTGCCCTCTGGGCAATAAATGTTGACTTTGACGAAGAAGCCCCTAATTCTGTGATTGAATAAAGAAGAAATTTCCAGAAGGCTGTCATGATCATGATGAAGGTGACTTGAAATATGGCTGAGGATCTAGCCAGGATGATGATGTAAAGAAAATGGTCTTCATGTCTCGGATATGATAACAGCTCAACGATGGTACACTTGGATATCAAGGTAGATCACGGAATTTGAGGAGAAATTGACCCGAAATTGAATCAGTTGTTGATCCTCCATGTGGCCATTCAATTGAACAATATTTATATTGAGGCAAATAAGTTTTTTTTAAAAAAGGATAATAATTGGACAGAATAATACTGTAAACCTTGCAGTATTTGAAGTATAAATATTTTGCCTGTTTATCGTGAGTGCAAATTCATAAAGTGTTGGTTAAAACAAAGTTCTTACCTTCATCCCCACCAGGATATTTGGGTTTTGCCTGTTTTCAAGGGATTGTCCCTGGCTGGATCTATGAAAAGCATATGTTAAGAGTCAAAGGTATTGGAATCTCTTTAAGGCTGGTACAAAATCGAACACTCAACCAGCACGCTGTACTATGTGCTATCTTGTTTTCTAACACTGCCTGCCTTCTGTTAATGAACACTGTTCAATGGAACACATGCCGTCATTTATCCCACCCCTGCTTTTGTAATACCACTAAATCAAAATGCACAAAGAGCCTGGTGCTGTTATGATGGAATGGATGACTTCTGTGATAATGCTGTGTGACCTTGTCTCTCAGAGGCTGGAAGATGCGACCCCGGGTTGATTCTTCCAGTGCAGTGCTAAGAGAGTGCCTCATTGTCAGAGAAGCCATTTTTCAAACAAGCCCCTCAAGTGGCCGTAAAATATCCCACAGCACTATTTCAAAAGGGAAAGGTGACTTCACCCTACTATGCCAATAAGAAAAAAATGAATATTATCAGGCCAGGATTATATTACTGCTTGTGGGAGCCTGGTGTGAGGAAATTGGCTGCTGAGTTTCTTCCATTGTCATTGTCATTGTCACTACACTTTAGAAGTACCTCATAGATTGTCAAGCGCTTTGGAACTTCCCAAGGCTGTACTTTTATAATTGCAAACGGTCTTTTTCTGCCCTTACCATCATTAATCAATGCAATGGTTAAAAATAACGAATAGAGAGGCATTTCCAATTATTGGGTGTATGAATGCAACTATACTGGGACGTGAAATTTAAACGATACAAATGTGGGGCATTCCTGCCTTTAATTGGTGGTGTGCCATTGAGGAACCAGAATTGGCCTCAGTATCTTTCAGCTGGCAGAAGGAGAAGTATCACCATCTAGTGGCTGGAGTTGGAAATCACACATCTGGATGATAGGAAGAGTCAGGACTGGGTTGACGTTTGATGGTTGCTATGGGTGGATTTGCTTGCTGGCCCCCATTTGCAAACCTCACCCATGATAGTCAGCTACTTACAAAGCCACAGACTATTGACAGCGCAGAGGCAGCTCTACTGGGCCATTGGTTTGTGTCCCCTCCTAGTTCTCTTCATCTCACCCTGTCAACATACCCTTTTGTTTTATTACCCCCTTGTGTGCCTATACAGCACCCTTGTGAATGCATCTACACGATTCACCTCAACCATGTTGAGAAGTTTTCTACATCCTCGGCTCCCATGAGGAACAATAGATCTTGTCCAGTTTCTGTAAAGTCAGCGTCACACATTCCTGGAGCACCTGTAACATGTTCTTCAGGTGCTCGGGAAATTTATACATGTGTAGAATGGGCGAGGACCAGCAGAACAACATTCCATTGAAATGTTATGGCATGCCTTCCAGAACTATTTCCCAGTCGGAAGGAGGGGATTTTAATGACAATCTGCTGGGCTCATGGAAGGAAGCATGCCTGAGTAGAAATATGGCTAGGTACAAGGACTGTTGGAGATGGGCAAAGACAGAGAGAGAGAGAGAGAGAGATGGCTGGCATGGCCTTTCAAGAGGCTAAGCCTGTCCAGTTATGGAATTAGTTCAGCCCTCAGGATGTGGTATCACAGTCTCTGGTCTAATGAGGTGGGATTGGCATTGTACCAACTCTGCCTTAGGTTCCCTGACAGGACAGACTGCCAGGAACCTCAAGGCAAAAAAGGTCCCTTCGCTGAACCAGCTGCATGCCTTCAACACCCCCACCCCACCCTGTGCCGCTCCGGCACCCAAACCTGATTCCCAGAAATTTGCTACTTTTCCGATTCCAATGCCAGCTGATCATGTGGGAGTTCTCGGGGAACTGGCTAATTAGTTAGGGCATTGACTCATTAACTGCAGTGTGGCCCATGTCCATATATAACAGGATATGAGAAAATCTAAAAGGTGTGGGATGCATTCCCACCAACAAACAAAGAACACTCTCATGACATCAGGTCCAGGATACTTTCAAACTCCAGCCTACAATCTGTCAACCCATGGTTTCCGTACAATCACACTTACTAATTAGGGCAGAACGCTTGTGCAGTCAACCCCCCTCCAGAGACTGTAGGGACAACATTTAGGCTAAAATTTTGCATGCAGTCCTGAGGGAGCACTGTCATATCCAAATGACTTACGAATTTTTACTTTTATTTTTCCACTTAATATCAGGAAGACTATAATGTTAACTTTTACCCTTATTTCTTCATTTTCCTTCTGATGCCAAGAACAGAGGCAATGCCTTATTTTTAACTTTATTTCTCCAGGTTATTACTTGTTTTGTACCTAGGTATCTTCATATCTAAGATGGCAACGTGCGTAATGACATTGTGTGCTTTCCACTGTATTCTTGTATTTCTGTACTTGAATATACGTGACAATAAAGCTTAAAATCAAATCACAGGGACCCAATCCGCCTTTTATCCTAAGCATATCTGATTTGCAATTATTTTGCTCTCTCGTCCCGTCTTCCCCATTCCCTTCCACCACCACCATCCCCCCTCCCCCTCCGCGCTCCCTCCCTGCCCCCCATTCCCCCCACCACCCCAATGTTTCCAATGGAGGGCCTGAATCACCATCCACTTGCTATGCATCCTGCCAACTGATTTACTTGTGCTGCCATTTTCCCACACTCTGACAGCAGCCCGAGGTGGGAAATATCAAGAGGCTGCGGTCCATTGATTCTACACCCGAGTGCAAAGAGTCAATAAAGACAGAGTGAAGACTCAAGGGGCTCTTGTGGTGTGACAGCATTGAGAAATTGGACACCAAGCTGGTGTTTTCAAATGGAAAACCATTTCTTCTCATGGTGGTGCCCGTGGGTGGGGGAAGAGTATGAACGACAGGAAGGAACTTGCACTCATTTCTCATTGGCTTTTGCTAATGCCTATGTGTCGAATAATTGAGCAATGGAAGTCATTATTAACCTGGCTGAGGGGTTTCCAATTTTTTTTTTCTCAGTTGTAAGTATTCCTAGAAATGGAAGAATTTTTTTTTGTGTCATCAGCAAACCTCCTAGCCTGGATTGGCGTAAACCATTTTTGGTATGAGGAGGCGTAATCACGTATAAAACATCATCTCCTGTCAATACATTGCTGCTGAATATCACCAAAGCAGGCTTGACTTCAACAGGGGCAGACAAAAAGCAGTAAGGGTAGGTTAAATGATGCTTTGACTTTGGCAGTATCTGGTGTACATGTTTGTGTTAAATGTATCTCAATTTATTTTCAGTGTGTTTACATTTTTAAGTATATGTTCTTGCATTTTTTTGTCTGCTTGTTGTCACAGTCTTTGAAGTTCTTTGAATTTATATTTGTTTTCGATGCAGTTGCAAAATAACAGAAAAGTAATTGCCTTAAAATTGCACTTTTGTTTGAAAGACATCAACAAGATCTCCAAATCTAATAAGATAGGATCATCTGGCGTACATAACTGTTTGTTGCATGGGCAAAATTATTGATAGTTCTAACAGTTCTATAATTGATGTGAATGACAGATCAATGACAGTTTCTGGTTGATTTCTGAATTCACTATCTTATATATTTACCTATACCACAGACTGAATCGATCGCTTGGAAAATTGCAGCAGTTTTTTTTTGTCTGTCATTTGCCCAGAATTTTTAAACTGTTGTTAAAGATCTAGGATGGAGGTCTCATGGAGTAGTGTGGTAGTGTTGTGGTGGCACGGTGACACAGTGGTTAGCACTGCTGCCTCACAGCGCCAGAGACCCCGGTTCAATTCCCGCCTCAGGCGACTGACTGTGTGGAGTTTGCACGTTCTCCCCGTGTCTGTGTGGGTTTCCTCCAGGTGCTCCGGTTTCCTCCCACAGTCCAAAGATGTGCGGGTCAGGTGAATTGGCCATGCTAAATTGCCCGTAGTGTTAGGTAAAGGGGTAAATGTAGGGGTATGGGTGGGTTGCGCTTCGGCGGATCGGTGTGGACTTGTTGGGCCGAAGGGCCTGTTTCCACACTGTAAGTAATCTAAGCACTGTCCTCTCGGATGGTCTGGGTTTGAGACCCGCTCTAAGGCTTGATGGCATGTTCTCAATGTGACCAAATAGGTTGATTGTATCCTTCGATCATGCCTATGCCAAGCAGCAGGATTGGGAGAGACTGCCTAATGCTCTCCAAACTACAGCCTCCAACAGGGGTCCCCAATTTGTCCGAGGAGAAACAAGCCCTTGAGAACAGACATAAGCATCTGCTACATCTGCCTCACCACCTGTAGACATAAGAAGTATCTTCTAAGGTGAAGTCCAAAGCTGTAGTCATCTTCATCGCTGAATGATCAAGAGTAAAATAGGAGTTGGACAACTTGATTGATGAACTTAGTCCTTCAGCATTAAAAAAGCCTGGCAGGAAATCGCTGATCTGCATAGGGAAAGTTAAATCTGTGCACACAGATACGCTATATTTTTGTCCTGAGCAGAATGATTTGGATCCACTGTTAGCAATTGAGCACAAAGACCACTGAAGGCATTCGTTATCATTTTCCTGCATGTGTTATTTTAATCGAGACTTAGTGAAAGGCAAGATCTATTAAAATAGGTGCCAGTAATTGTTGTCTTAAGGAGTTCAACCCACCCTTCAATATAGCCAACAGTGTTAGTTAAGCTGCAATTCTTAACTCACTTATTTCAAAGAAAATGATTGAAAAGCTTGAGAAGTTTAAGCAATTAGTTCATGAATTCTTAGTAAACAGTCCACCTTGCTTAGTTCTTCCAAAAGTTTGTATTTATGGGCGGCACGGTGGCACAGTGGTTAGCACTGCTGTCTCACAGCGTTTGAGACCCGCGTTCAATTCCCGACTCAGGCGACTGACTGTGTGGAGTTTGCACGTTCTCCCCGTGTCTGCGTGGGTTTCCTCCGGGTGCTCCGGTTTCCTCCCACAGTCCAAAGATGTGCGGGTCAGGTGAATTGGCCATGCTAAATTGCCCATAGTGTTAGGTAAGGGGTAAATGTAGGGCTATGGGTGGGTTGCGCTTCAGCGGGTCGGTGTGGACTTGTTGGGCCAAAGGGCCTGTTTCCACACTGTAAGTAATCTAATCTAAAAAAAATTAGTATGAATATGAAACTATTATCCTCCTTTTGCCAGATACAACTGCTTCTTGCTTTGTTGTTTAGTTTTTTTAAATCTTCTAATTTTTCATGTTTCAATATCCTCTCACCTTCACTCTATCTCTTTACCTCTCTCACTCTTTCCATTCCCACTTCCCTCCTTCGATTAGCTGTGCTCTTTCTGGAAGTTTGATTACTCTTCTGAGTTATTTGCATTAGCATTCCACCTTTGATTTTATTTTTCTTGTTGCTTTTGGTCAACTCCATTTCTTTAAAAAATGTGTTTTTAAATGATTTCGCTCCAAAGGGATCAGAGTTATATAGTGGCTGTACTGCTTCCCCTGACTTAGAAGGCGCCATGATCAAGCTTCACTCTGGAGCCTTGAGCCAAAGATCTTGAGTGATTCTTCAGTGTGTGCAGAGTAAGGAACGGTCAGTGGCTCCAACTCGCTGTTGAGAAGATGTTGTGATTAGTGGCCACAAAAGATTTCATTCAGCATCACCCAAAACACCTTAGGGAAATTCTCCCCGAACCCTGGGCCAATCCCTTTTTTTTAGAAAGAAGCGTTGATGTTGTCATTTGTTGACCCCATTTTATGACCTTTTGCAAATTGCCCAGCAGGCAATTTGTGACAACAGTGACCACTCTTCGAAAATACTTCATTGTCTGTGGAGTGCTAAGGCACATCCTGAGGCCACAAAAGGTGTTACGTAAATGCAAGAAACAAGAGCAGAAATTACTGGTGAAACTCAGCAGGTCTGGCAGCATCCGTGGGAAGAAAGCAGAGTTCACGTCTCGGGCCTGGTGACCCTTCACCAGAATGATGCTGTCTCTGGTGAAGCGATACTGGACTTTAAACCTTTACTCTGCTTTCTTGCCATAGATGCTGAGTTTCCCCAGCAATTTCTGTTCTTGTTTTAGACCTCCACAGTTCTATGTTTTATTACAACGTAAGTACAAGTTGTTTACTTTGCAGTAGTCTTTTTCTCACTTTTGCTTTCTCAGGTTTGCTTCCTCCAGTCCCTGTGCTTTTTTAAAAAATCTCAGATAAGGGGATGTCTATTAAAAACAGGGATGAGGATATACTTTTTCTCTGTGAATTTTCAGAAGTCCCTATCTCAAAAGTGATGCAGATCCTTTAAATATTTTAAGACAGAGATGGATAGATCCTTGATTACCGAGGGAGTGAAAGATTAAATCGGGGATATGCAGGAATTTGGAGTTGAGGCTAAAATCAGATCAGCCGTGGTCTTATTGAATGGCAGAGCAGGGTTGAAGGGCTGAATGATCTCCTCTTATTCCTTTATTATATGCTCCTGTGATAATAAAAGCATCATGAGGTCCATCTTGGGTGTGTAAAAATCTGTTGATACAAAGCATCCGGCTGTAGGAACATTGAGTGCAATTCATGGCCTTTTTTCTACAAAAGTGGTCAACATTGGGAGAGGGAAGTTCTGTTCCCTTTGAGTTTGGTTGCAAAAACCAAATCATGAAGGTTGACATTTCCTGATGATGAAGAACTTTTGCCCGAAACGTCAATTTTCCTGTTCCTCGGATGCTGCCTGACCTGCTGGGCTTTTCCAGCACCACTCTAATCTAGAATCTGGTTTCCAGCATCTACAGTCCTTGTTCCTACCTAATTGATTTCCTGATGAAGGGCTTATACCCGAAATGTTGACTCTTTTGCTCCTCAGATGCTGCCTGAACTGCTGTGCTTTTCCAGCATCCCACTCTCGAGTCTGATCTCCAGCATCTGCAGTCCTCACTTTCTCCAGGTTGACATTTCTCCCAAGTGTTGTTCGCTTTGATTAGAGACAGGGAAGAGCAAAGGAGCTGTGTCATTTAAAATAGTAGTTTCATTTTCAAGCTAAATACAAACTTCTGGAAGAACTAAACAAGATGGACTGTTTATTAAGAAGTTATTTGACCTGCTGTGCTTTTCCAGCACCACTCTAATCTAGACTCTGATTTCCAGCATCTGCAGTCCTCACTTTTGCACTGTTTATTAAGAATCCATGAACTCATTATTTAATTGTGAATTAGGAAATTAAGGAATTGGGTTTTATTGTCCTGTGTACTCAAGTACAGGGATACAGGAGTACAATAAAAAGTTGCTATTCCTGGTGCTACCTTAGATACAAGGTACCTTGGTACAAAATTTTAGATTCCTTACAGTGTGGAAACAGGCCCTTCGGCCCAACAAGTCCACACCGACCCGAAACCCTCCACATTTACCCCTTTACCTAACACTACGGGCAATTTAGTATGGCCAATCCACCTAACCTGCACATCTTTGGATTGTGGGAGGAAACCGGAGCACCCGGAGAAAACCCACGCAGACACGGGGAGAATGTGCAAACTCCACACAGTCAGTTGCCTGAGGCGGGAATTGAACCTGGGTCTCTGGCGCTGTGAGGCAGCAGTGCTAACCACTGTGCCAGCGTGCCACCCACAAAAATCTTAGGTACAAGTAGAAAATTAAAGAAATAAATTTAAAAGTTCAACGTTACAGTTCTTCTCAGAATAAAGTAGTAAATAAAGAAATTGTGACACTATTGTGGGAGAGGTACAGCACTAATTTACTTAGTAAGGTCCCTCAAACACAATGTTTGTATTTACTTTCTGGTTTGACTTGATTAATTTATTGTCAGGTGTATTTTGTTACTAAATATAGTGAAAAGTGTTGTATAGTGTCATCATTCCCCTGCGCGGTCTTAAAACACGGAAAATTAAAACGAGATACAGAATATAAAGGCAGAAAATGAAGAAATAAAGAAAAAAAGTCCAACTTTACAGTCCTTCTTGTTAAGTGCTCAGCTACGGGCCATGAACCTGGTGGACAGCTCCAGTCCCCTTCACTGCAGCCCTGGAACACAAGCTGCTCGGTCTTCGGTACCACCACCCTTCCACCAACTCCCTCATCACTCTGAGTCCTCACTGGAGGCCTAGGTAATGTTCTTTATAGTGATGACAACTGATTACAGATGGTTCTGATATAATGCAATAGGTTCGTTCTCGTACGACCTCGCGTTATAAGAAAATCACGCGAAACCCATGCCATTTAAACTAATGGGGTTTGGAATCGTGTTATTGCCAGTACAGGTAAGGAAAGTTCATGTTGTGCAAATAATGGCCTAAATTCTTCAATCTCATTAAAGCCAATTTGTGTTGAAGAAAGGCCTGTTATTGCAGAACCGACTGTATACACAGCTCATCAGGACTCCCCCTCCAATACACCACCATGCTGTCTCCAACATGCCTCAGTTTAATGTCTCATCTGAAAGACATCAACTCTAACAGTGCAACACTCCCTGAGTTCAGCAATGGAGCAGATGGAGATGTAGATCAGATTTGAGAGGGTGTTGCTGAAAAAGCACAGCAGGTCAGGCAGCATCTGAGGTGCAGGAAAATCAACGTTTGGGGCTGGAGCCCCTCATCAGGAATGAATGCTACCTGTTGTGTGGTGATCCAGGATGCCAGGTCATGGTTTTAGGGTAAACTGCGGCATCAGAAATGAGGAGGAATTAGTTCTTTCAAAGGGTCATGAATCTGTGGAATTCCTTATCCCAGAGTGCAGTGGACTCCAAGACAATGAATAAACATAAGGAGGAGATAGACAAACAGATATTATGAGGAATGAGCAGGAAAATGGAGTTAAGGCTAACCTGGGATCAGCCGTGATTGCATTAAATGGCAGAGTAGGCTAAAGGGCTGAATTGTCTGCTTCTGCTCCTAGCTCTTAAGTGAAACCTTCTCTAGCCCCAGGTGAGCCTTGAACCCATGACCATCTGATCTGGAGATGAAGGATTCACCACTTATTCCTGCTGCCTAAACTCAAGACTGGGTACCCAATCGCAGCAGCTTAGTGGCAGGGTACATTAGCATCTAACTGGTCGGAGTAAAAGACTGAAAGTGTACAGGCAGATTCTCTGATGGGATAGTTCCTGAATGGGGGAAGTGGAGTGGGATGCTGGTACCTTGGGTTTTCTTGGTTAGGTATTATCAGTTACTGTGGATGGGAGAGCTCAGTGGGTTAAGTTGGTTTAATTGTACTTGTTTCTAGATGGGTGAGTGCTAACAATTGATTGGAGGCTAGAGTAGTGTCTTTTTTGAGTACGGAGAGTCCCTGATTTATGAGCACCGGACCAATAAACTCATGTACTTGCAAACATGATCTCATACAGGGATATAATTTTAATCATCTGACAGATGAGCATTCCCTGTACTTACAAATGGGTCCTTTCCATTTACGTGTGTTGTATTCTCACTTGCGCACAGATCGAACTTTAAATAGATTAAGAACAAGACCCATTTGGATTGCTTGCAATTGTATATGATATCTCATGGGTGGGTAGCGAGCTCAGTCTTGTTGCAGCTATAACTCAACTGCTGCTTCCTGAGCTCTCAGGGTCACAGGTTCTGTGAATAGATTATCATTGCTGTTTCTGGGACCTGGCCATATATAAATTGACACTTGGGTTTCCATGCAACTTCACTTCAGAAACGTTTCATTGTCTATAAAGAACCTTGCATTGTTGTTGCGCTATACAAATGCAAGTTTTCCTATCCGTATGGTTTGCTAAAAGCATGCTGACTGGAGAATTGCTCTTGGCTGCCCGTTGGCTATTTTGGACATTGTGCTGTATGTAATCCGGGTACACACTGAATGCACTTGCACAGTATTGCATTGGTCTGCAGCACCACTGTCACACACAGTGTTGCATAACTCCAGCACTGCGTGCATCATCACCGTGGATGCTCGGAACATTGCCCAATTGCTTCAACCATCAAAAGTAAAATTAAAACACGAGAGTGAGCAAAACCTTCCTGCTGGGTCACTACGTAAAATGCAAGAATATAAATAAATAATTTGCGAGTTTCTGCTCCTCCCTCTTAGTTCCACTCAGCCTCACTTTTCTCTCAATGCTTGGGAGCAGGTCAGTTTTAATCCAGTCACCTCTGAGTCATCTGAAGGCAAGGGAATAGCACAAAATGTGGAAGAAGCACATGGTTAAAGTTGGGCGGGTGTAGGAACTGGAGGATATGAATAAGAGGATGAGCAAGAGGTGGGGGATGGGGTGGGTGTAAAGTGGGGGTCAAGTGACAGAAAAAAGAGTAGAAGAACAGGCAAAGAGGGAAACAAAAAACTGACAATTGGAAGGGAGCAGAGTTGAATCTCGAACTGAGGAGGATTTGATTGCCGATTTGGATTGGATTTGATTTATTATTGTCACATGTGCCGAGATATAGTGAAAAATATTGTTCTGTGTGCTATTCAGACAAATCATACCTTAAATATGTCAGGGTGACAGAACAGGATACAGAATGTAGTGTTACAGCTACAGAGAAGGTGCAGAGACAGATCAACTCCAATATGAGATGCCCATTCATAAGTCTGAGGACAGCAGGTCAGAAGCTGTTCTTAATTCTATTTTCAAATGTGGTTTCAAACTTTTGTACCTTCTGCCTGGTGGAAGAGGTTGGAAGAGAGTATAACTGGGGTGGAAGGGGTCTTTGATTATGTTTGCTATTTGCTATATTTGCAGTGGGAAGTATAGACTGTTTGTGTGATGGACTGGGCTGTGTACACGACTCTTCATAGTCTCTTGTGGTCTTGGGCACAGCATTTGCCACACCAAGCTGTGATGCATCCAGATAGGATCCTTTCTGTGGTACATCTATAATAATTGGTGAGAGTCATTGTGGACATGCCGAATTTCTTTAGCCTCCTGAGTTAGTAGAGGCATTGGTGTGCTTTCTTGACTGTAGCATCGATGTGGATTCACCAGGCCAAATTGTTGATGATATTTACTCCCAGGAACATGAAGCTCTCGACCCTGTCCACCTCAGCACCATTGATACAAACAGGAACATAAACTGTGAAAGGGAGCAAGGAAAGTAAAATAAAATCAGTGCCAATGGCAGGAAGTAAAGGTGGAATTCTGAAAATAGCAATTAGGGGGAAAATAAGAGATATAGAGACCAAACTGAGGGAACAGAGCAGAGCAATTAAGAAAAATGCAAAGCAAGACAAGTGAAATACTGATAGAGGAAGGTGAGCAGTGACTAGGTATAGACATGGGAGTATGTGAAAGAAGAAAGGAAATTAAACATGGTAGGAGAGAAAAACATAATGTTTAGGGGCTGTAAATTTGCTCGCTGAGCTGGAAGATTTGTTCTCAGATGTTCTATCACATCATCAGTGAGTCTCTGATGTTCTGTCCCGTTTGCTATTTATCTGTCTTGCTCTGTTGTGGTGAGTGATATCATTTCCGGTTCTTCTTCTGAGAGGTTGGTAAATCTATATATTTGTTGATGGAGTTCCGGTTTGCATGCCAGGCCTCTAGGAATTCCCATGCATTTCTTTGTTTAGCCTGTCCCAGGATAGAGGTATTGTCTCAGCTGAACAGGTGTCCCTCTTCATCTGTGCTAGGTATCACTCATATTCATACACACAGACGAAGAGGGAGATCAGTTATTCTGGGACAATACATCCATCCTGAGACATGCTCAACAAAGACACGGACAGGAATTCCTGGAGGCTTGGCATTTAAACTGGAATTCCATTAACAAACACATCGATTTGGAGCCTCATTTACCAACCTCTCAGAAACAGAACCGGAAATGATATCACCCACTACAACAGACCAAGACACATAAACAGCAAGCATGACTGAACACCAGCACTCCATCGGACGCTCACTAATGATGTTCCCTAGCAAGGTGATTAAACGTCTAGAAACAAATCTACCAGCTCAGCGAGCAAATTTACAGCCTGATCCACAACCTGAGCGACAAATCTCCGAAATCACAATAATTTTTTTTATCAACAGTATAGGTGGAAAACATCCCAGAGGCAGAGATCTGGGATAAGTATTAGCATCTGAAATTGGTCATGGTGACCAACATAATTTGAGTGTGCTGGCCTTGACTGGTTCTAAGTATCTGAGGCTTTTGAAGCCAATGTGAAAGAGTATCCAAAACATGGTTAATTAGAATACAAACAAAGAAACAGAACAATGAACAGAGGTTTTTTTTATTTGACTTTTTGGAAAAGACCTAAAGCAATGAAACATTTGAAAGTAAGAGAGATGTGAAGTAGCAGATTAATAAAATGTAATCCATTGGAAAAATGACAAGAAGATGTCTGAAGTGGTGATCGTGTGTTTAACATATTACAGTGGTAAAGGATCTTATTGAGCACTTCTCTTTCCTTCTATTTTAGATGTGGTTCCTCTTCCTTCGCCTGCTTATTTCCATCGCTACATTGGCCAGTTGCTCTGAGTTGAATGGATTTCCAGACAAATGTAAGTGTCTCAGATTCAGATCTTCAAGCTCTGTGACATATATTGTTGGCTTGCAGTGACTGCCAGCATCAGAAGGAAAATTCATTCCTCTTCAGTCAGGAGGACTTTACTGTAATTTGTTAAAACCAAGTAACATATGGATATACACATTAAAGAAATAGGCCCATCCACCCTTTATATAAATCATTTATATGAATTGTAAATGGCTGATGTCCCCGCACATACCCCTGTGTCACACCACTCATTACATTTTGCCAACCCAAGACAAATTAATTTACATTTGTTGTCTGCTTCCAGATAGCCAACAATCTTCTGTCCTGTTCAGAAGACAAATTAATAAATTTTAATTCTGATTTCTTTCTATAAATGCTGTCAGACCCGAGATTTCTGTTTTGGTTTCAGATTTCCAACATTCTTTTAGCTTTCTAATAATGGTTTTCAATCATTTTTGCAAGCCAATATGCCATCTTCTCCTCCATAATCTTTTGTTCCCCACAATAACCTTTGACGTGAACCTTATCAAACGCTTTCTGGAAATCTAAGTCCAATTCCCCTTTACCCGCAGCATTTTTCTTTGAGAATCCCTACAGTGTGGAAGCAGGCCATTTGGCCCATCAATTCCACACCGACCGTCCAAAGACCATCCCATCCTGTCCCATTATCCCTGTATTTCCCATGGCTAATCCAGTCTACATCATCTTGATTGATTGTCACACGTATGAGTTATGATGAAAAGCTTTATTTCCCAGCAGTACAGGCAGATCTTGAGGCATTAAAAAGAAGACTTAGTCAGAAGCATAAAGGTTATGTCAGACAGGACATGCACTAGGCAAGGTCAGCATTATTTGAAGTTAGACAGTCCATTTATCAGGGTAATAATGGCCGGGAAGAAGCTGTTCCTGAACTTGCTGGTGCATGTGTTCAAGCTTCTGTATAACAGAAGAGGTTATAGGAGATAAGGCCAGTTTTGTATGCTAATCCATCTCTGGACTGTGAGAGGAAACTCAGGCAACTGGAGGATATCCACGCAGACACAGGGAAAATATGCAAACTCTACACAGAGAGTTGCCCAAGGGTGGAATCAAACCCAGGTCCTTAGAGTGTGAGGCAGCAGTGCTAACCACTGAGCCACCCTGTTAGCATGTATTGCCTCCTCTACAAACTCCAATCGTTTGGGCAAATATGATTTCTATTTCACAAAACCATGTTGACTCTTTCTGATTATCGTGAACTTATCCAAGTGCCCTCCAATAATGTCTTTAATAATAGCTTCTAACATTTCCCTATGACAGATGTTAAGCTAACTGACCTGTGGTCCCAGTAACACTTCTCAGCTGATTGTGATTTTCTCTGGGTTCCTTCCTCATTTCCGTTTCCTGGATTGTTGCAATATCCGCGCTATTATTTGGGTCCTGTACAGTGGAGACTGATGCAAGCTACCTATTTAATCCATTTTCATTTCCTTACTTTATATTATTAATTCTCCAGACTCATTATCGATAGAAACAACACTCACGTTGTCAACTCTTTCCTTCTCAAATATTGATAGAAACTCTTACCATCTGGGTTAATTTTTCTGGCTAGTTTTCCCTTGTATTCAAACTTATCATGCTTTATTAATTTTTTTGGACACTTTGCTGTTATATTCTTTACAATCCTCTGGCCTGTCACCTGAGTTTGCATAATTGCATGTTTTTTTTCTTTTGGTTGATGTGATATTTAACATTTGTAGTTAACCATGAAGAGTGGGTCAGTCCCTTGGAAATGTTCTTACTTGTTGCATCGTATTGATTCTGTGTTTTCAGAAATCTCCCCTCAAATGCTTGCCACTGCTTCTGTAGTAATCTATCCTTTAACCTGATCTGCTATTTCACTTTAGCCAGCTCTGTCTTCATGCCCTCATAATTGCCCTTATTTCAATTTAAACAAAGTCATCTCGTTCCCTCAAGTAGAGTGATCCAAATATATTCTGGTTGTGGTAATTTTTGGCCATCTTTGTGATAAATTATTAACTGGTCCTACCTTGCTGCACAATACTGTACACATGCTCTATGGTTGTCTTCAGAACTTGGCTATTCTTGTAAACTATCCTAAAAATATTCTGTGAACTTGTCATCAAGGCTGCCTTTGCCCGTTTGACTTTGCCAGTCTATATGCAGATTAAATTTCCAATGATTATCAACATGCATCTCAGAAAAGCATTCATTATTTCCTAATATGAGAACTGTCATATAGTTACCTGTAGAGTGGTGTGTGCATCACTCCCACAAGTGACTTCTTGCTTTTATCATTTTTAACTTGTACCCAAACTGTTTCTACATCTTCATTTTCTGAATTTAGGTCCTGTCTCCTGACTGAGCTGAAACCATCATTAAGTAATAGAGCTACCCCTCCACCTTTCCCTATTTTCCTGCCATTCCTAAACATCCTGTATCATTCAAGATTCAGGTCCCAATCCATGTTACCCAGCAGCCAAGTGTCTGAAATGGAGATCAGGTCGTACCTGTTTATTACCTGTTTATCTTGCGCATAAGTCTCTCACCTTTGTCGTTAACTAATGATCCTACCCATTATAAGCAAGCAAAGTGGGAATTGTTCTGCTGCAGAGGAATATTCAAGAGAATTAAGATGCTAAAAATACAAGCCAAGCATTTGTTGCAACTTTTGTGAACAACTCCATGGATTTTTGCAACACTTCAATGTAATAAAACATTTCAGATACAATACAGTGGTGTAGTTCAACAAAATGATAGCTAGGTGGGATATTAAGTGTGCTGGCTAACAGCTTCTTCAAAGGTTGTGAGAATTGAATGTTTCTGAATGTGGACAGAAATAGAGAGAGAGAGAGAAAGAGGAAAGATAGGTTTGCAGAGCCAATTTCAGAGCTTTGGACTTACACTGGTGAACACACAACAGGGTGAGGGAAAGATATTGCGGAACCAGGGCGAGGCTGGAGTTGGCGGAGAATGGTATTTTTCTTAAGGGCTGAACCTTAAAGTGTTTGTGGAGAAAGGGAGGGGGCAAAACCATGGAGGGATTTGAATGTGAATGTGAGAATTTTAAATTTGAGGCATCGGTGAGCCAGAGTCAATGTAACTCGTCAAAGTACAAGAGTGGAACTTGAGTGAGGATGAATGTCAGAATGATGAGTCTCAGGTTGTCAAGAAGACTGGGTGATCAGGAGAGTATTGGAATGGATATGTGGAAACATGGATATGAGGAGTAGGCCATTTGGCCCTTTCAAGCCTGCTGTGCCATTCAATATGATCATGGGAATTCCTTGAACTGAACTCAAATTCTTGCTTCCTCCTCATAACCCTGATGCCTTTAAGGATTCGAAAGGTAAAAAGAAAATTAGTAATATGAAGAAAGGGGAGATAGGTGGGAAGTGGACTGGCTGAATAAAATAGGGGAGACACAGGTTAAGCTTACATTCTTAAAGAGCTTGCAGTAATGGTAATGGAATGTCTGCTCCCACCCTATCACTTCTTAACATAAAACTCGGTCAGAGACAACTGAAAAGCCTCACTAAAAACTGTTTTCCTGCAATGTAATATTTTGGGGTTTAGTACCATTCCAAAGATTTATACTTCAGTATGTGTGACTACATTCATGGTTATAGAATGATGCAGCTATAAGAGCAGTGAGATTATGACCCAATTGTTTCTGTTAGTGATATTGGAGAGAGGGCAGTAAGAAGAAGAGCCCCACACTATCATTCTTTTAAATGGTGCCAAGGGATCTTAGTATCCAACAATCAACAACTCTGACAGTGTGACCCTCCTGCAGTATGGTAGTGAGAGCACCAGCCCAGATTTTATTATGCGCTCAGGTCTCTAGAGTAAGGCTCAAAGCCTCAACCCCCCTCTGCTTCAAAGGTGGGATTGCAACTGTCAGAGTGACTGCTTCTGACTGATTACAGTGAGCATCGTGGAACGGGCAGCGGACTTCACTTTGATCTGCGAGGCACCAGCTCTCAGTGAGGTCACCTGGAAACTGAACGGAGTCGCTTTTCAGTCTGGGAGGCAGCACACCCTGCGGAATGTGGATCAGCCAGATGCCGGGAATTACACGTGTTGGCAGAATGGGACAATGGTGAACGACACCTACTTGGTGGTCAGCGAGAAGGACCGATCCCCCATCCTTTCCAGTGCAAGTAAGTGGCAAGGGTGGGGGTGAAACCATGGGAAAATGTGGATCGCCAGCTTCTTTATGAGTTTTTGTTCTTTTTAAAATGTATGCTCTAGCTTGCATTCAGTATTCCCCACTTCTACCTGTGAAGAGCTCGGTTTAATGGCATGACTCCACAAGTATTAGACAGTAAATCCATAAAATAAAGGAGCAGAATTTGGCCATTTGGCCGATCAAATGTGTTCCGCCATTCGATCATGGCTGATATGTTTCTCAACTCCATTCTCCTGCCTTCTCCCTGTAACCTTTGATCCCCTTACCAATCAAACACCTGTCATTCTCTGTCTTATAAATCGTCAATGACTTGCCTCCACAGGTCTTTGCAGCAATGAATTCCCTACCCTCTGGCTGAAGGAATTCCTCCTCATCTCAGTTCTAAAGGGTAATTCCTTCACCCAGAGGCTGTGCCTTATTAATCCTAATCTCTTCTACTAGTGGAAACATCTTCTCCCAGCCATTCTATCCAGGCCTCTCAGTATTCCATAACTTTCAATAAGATTCTCCCTCAGCCTTTCAACTCCAGCATGTACAGATCCAGAGTCCTCAATCTCTCCTCATATGATAAGCCGTTCATGTCCGGGATCATCCTTCTCTGGACCCTTTCCAATGTCAACACATCCTTGAATAAATATAGGGTCCAATCTGCTCACAATATTCCAAATGCAGTCTGACCTGAGTCTCACACAGTCTCAACAATACATCTCACTCTTGAATTCCAGCCCCCTTTGAAATGAATGTTAACATTGCATTTGCTTTCCTAACAGCCAACTGAACCTACACGTTGGCCTTCAGACAATCCTGAACTAGAACCCCCAAGTCCTGTTGTGTTTTCCGAAATGTTTTTCCATTTAGAAATTAAAGTATTACTGTTCCGTCAGTGTAATTGTAGCCGTGAGAAACTGCGCTTGATTGTAGTTACAGCCACAAGGTCAAACCCCACTCGAGAGAATCATAGAATGATGCAATACAGAAGGAGGCCATTCAACCCATTAGCTCTACTGAACTTTCGTTAAAGGACCAATTACTCTCGCGCGCCTGCAGTTTCACCATGGCCTAGCAAATTTTCCCCTTGAAAGTATTTTTGCCATTTTCTTGAGACAGTTTAATGTTTAATCTAATTGCAACACTTTTTTGGGGTGAGACATTCCAAATCACATTATGTAAAAATAATGCACCCGCATCTTCCTCCTGGCTGTTTGCCAAGTTTCTTCAGCGAATGTTTGGTACAGTCTCAATTCGTACTCTGGTGAATTGGAATCTGCAGCATAAAAGTACAGAGCTAAAAGAAGTAAAAACAATGTATCAAATGGCCAGAGCACTTGGCAGTGAGAACACAGGAATTAGGGACAATATAACATATGGCTCATTGAGTTAACCCAGTAAAACAAAGTGCAAGAGCAAGGACCTGATTTTGAGCTTGTTCAGGGCACTTGTTAGACCCCAGCTGGAGTATTGTGTGCCGTATTTGGTACCATAATATAGAGAGATGTGAATGCTTCAGGGAGAAGACAGAGAAGTGGTTTACAAGAATGGTTCCAGTGATGCAGAACTTCAGTTCTAGGGATAGATCAAAGAAGTTGGGACTGTTCTCTTTGGAGAGAAAAAGATCTCAGCGAAGACCTGAAAGAGGTTTACAAAATCATGTGCGAACTGGAAGTAGATAGGGAGAATCCGTTCTTACTCATCAAAGGAACAAGAACAAGAGGGCATAGATTTCAAATAACTTGCAAAAGAAACAAGGGTGAAGTGAGGACAAATGTTTCACAGAGTAGTTCGGGTCTGGCAGGTACTGCCTGGAAATGTGGTGGATGCAGGTTCAAATGAAACATGCATGAGGACATTGGATGGTAATTTGGATACAATTACTGTGTGAGGGTATGGGGAAAAGGCAAGAGATTGGCACTAGGTAATGACTGGTCTGCTTTTCTGAGGAAGGATGCTCTTGCTCTCGTGGGAGTGCAGCAAAGGTTTACCAAGCTGATTCCGGGCAGGTGGGACTGACGGACGAGGAGAGATTGACTAAGTGAGGATTGGAGTTCAGACGAATGAAGGCGGATCTCGCAGAGACCTATAAAATTCTAACCGGACTAGACAGGGTAGATGCAGGGAGGACATTCTCGATGGTGAGTGCGTCCAGAACCAGGGATCAGAGTCTGAGGATTCGGGGTGGAACATTTAGGACAGAGATGAGGAGACATTTCTTCACCCAATGAGTGGGGAGCCTGTAGGAATCATTACCACAGGAAACAGTTGATGCCAAAACATTGAATGTGTCCAAGCAGCAGCTAGGTGTAGCACTTGGGGTGAGTAGGATCAAAGGGAGAAAGCAGGATGAGGCTATTGAGTTGGACCATCAGCCATGATCACGCTGAATGTTGGAGCAGGCTGGAATGGCTGAATGGCCTCTTCCTGCTCTTATCTTCCAAGTTTCTATTTTTCAATGCTCATTAATGAGTTGGTGTTGGCCCAATAGCCTCCTCCTGCTTTGCTAGCACTTCTGAGGTTCTGTGAGTGTGTTATTGGCTGGTCCTGTCCATATCACTTGATCCCCTGTAAGATGAAAGGTCTGTCTACTTAGACCTTAAATCTAATATAATGAGGCATCCACACCCTCAGAGAGTTGATAATTTGTAATACTATGAATGCACTAATTTCTCCTTCTCTTAGTCCTAAATGATTTTGAGACTGTGGCTCCACTTTTTAGATTCCCTAGTCAGAGGTCCTTATCAGTGCCCTTCTTGCTTAATGCAAACGCCTCTTATAAAGACTAGGAACAGGAGTAAGTCATTCAGTCCCTAGAGCCTGCTCCGCCATTCAATACAATCTTGGCTGATCTCATTTCAGCATCAACTCTACTTTCCTGCCTGCTCTCCATAACCCTTTAACCATTAATATTAATCAGGAGAAAGTGAGAACTGCTGATGCTGGAGAGTCAGAGTTGAAAAGTGTGGCACTGGAAAAGCACAGCAGGTAAGGCAGCATCCGAGGAACAGGAGAGTCAACGTTTTGTCATAATGAAAAGCTTATGCCCGAAACATCGACTCTCCTGCTCCTTGGATGCTGCCTGACCTGCTGTGCTTTCCCAGCACCACACTTTTCGTCCCCCCCATTAAAATTAATTAAAAATCTGTCTCCTCCTTAAATTTACTCAATGACCACTGCTCTCTGAGGTAGTGATTTCGACATACTTACGACCCTTTGAGGTAAGTAATTTCTCCTCAGCTCAGCATTAAATCTGCCAATCATTATCCTAAAACTCTTACCTATCGTTCTAGTTTGCCCCACATGAGGGAACACTGCCTTATGTCTACTTTGTCAATTCCTTTTATACAGCTCGAGGAACAGGGTGCTGATTTGGCAAGGGGATGGCATTCTTAGAGATTTTATGTGCATTCAATTAGGGAGAGAGAGTAGTTCAAGCAAGGGAAACTGTTAATATCAGTGAAAAAGTATAGGATAAACTTGGTCAATAAATTTCCAAGCCTACTCTAAAGAGCCGACTACAGAGATAGTGGATGTGCACGACATACCCTTCCAAATTTCTTTAGCATCTTAAATACCTCAAATCCTTCTCAACTCCAGTGAGAATAGACCTGCACTGCGTAATCTCTCATCACGGCAAGTCTATTCCACAGAGTCATACAGCACAAAAAGTGAACCTTTGGTCCAATCAGCCCATGCCATCTGGAATTAAACTTTCTCTGAACTTCCACCAATGTAATTACCCCCTTCGTTAATTAAAGCAACCAAAATACACCATGTTGACATTCCTAATTATCTTTGAGAAGATGGCGGTGCGCTGCCTTCCTGAGCCTTGGGATAGCTGGACACAAACAGTGTTTTTAGGGAGGGAATTCCAGGATTTTGACTCAGCAACAGCGAACAAAC
Source organism: Hemiscyllium ocellatum (assembly GCF_020745735.1). Classification (NCBI taxonomy): domain Eukaryota; kingdom Metazoa; phylum Chordata; class Chondrichthyes; order Orectolobiformes; family Hemiscylliidae; genus Hemiscyllium; species Hemiscyllium ocellatum. The sequence continues at coordinate 19,431,590 of NC_083401.1, forward strand.
AGCTACATTTCCACGTCAGGATGGTGAGTGGTTTGGAGGGGGTGGTGTTCCCATGTATCTAATGCCCTTGAACTTCTAAGTGGAAGTGGTCTTAGTTCTGGATGGTGCTGTCTAAGGATCTTTGATGATTTGCTGTAGTGCATCTTGTAGATAATGCACACTATGTGTGGATGGTGGAGGGAGTGTTTGTGAATGAATGAGGTGCCAAGCAAGAAGGCTGCTTTTCCCGAGATAATGTCAAGCTTCTTGAGTGGTATCATGTACCTCAGTAACATACCCAAATGGTCATGAGCCTTAAATGTAACAGTTTGCAATTCTATAGCGTAAGCAAATTCTAGTAAAGTCGATGTGGGATTGGAATAGTAAAATCAAACTGCTTAAGGAGCCAGGGTTGATCATGTCATTCTAGCCTTTTTGCTGTAAGCTGACCTTTTCCCAGTTTCCTGTCTTATTCATGGATTTTGTGGTCGTGTGTGTGTATGAGAGAGGGTAGGGAGGAGATCTCTCAAGTCTATTGTCAGTCATCAGTGAAATAATGGAGCAAAATAATAAAGTGAAATCAGAATGGCTGGAGGATACGCTCCTGACCATGACACGACAACAGGAATCCTGAAGGAGACCAGTCACTGGAGACTGCTTGAAGTAATAGGGAGTCAAAAAGCATGGTGCTGGAAAAAGCACAGCAGGTCAGGCATCATCTGAGGAGCAGGAGAGTCGACATATTGGGCATAAGCCCTTCATCAGGAATGTGGACAGGGAAGTAGGCTGAGAAATAAACAGGGCGTTGTGAATGGGGCTGGGTGGGAGGTAGCTGGGATAGCGATAGGTGAATACAATACAGGTGGAAGGCGATTGCGATAGGTCATTTGGGAAGGTGGAGCAGATAGACGGGAAGGACAATGGGCAGGTAGGTCAAGTCAAAAGGGCAGTGCTGAGTTGGAGGGTTGGATCTGGAATGAGTTAGGAGGGACATTAAAGTCAATTGTTTGAAAGAAGATGTTTGGAAATAAGTGTCATAATGTTCTGAGTGGCTTCATAGTCGATGCTGGCCCAGAGCGGAGAGGAACTGATTTAGGAAAACTGGAACCAAATATAATGGTTGACCTCGTGACACTGAAGGAATGGGGATATATTTCCAAGTCAGGATGGGAGTGTGTCCTCAACTGCTAAGACCAGCTGACCTGGTACACACCAGCAGTTGGTTTGAACCTGATGTAGGACTTGTCTATGGTTCAATCATTCAAAAACGAAACTCTGTGAGACATAGGAGGAAGCTAATACATGACAGGGACATTTTTGATCAGTAGGTGAATGGAAGGTTGTGGGGAAATGCAGGAAAGTAGAAATGAGGAATGTTGGATCAGCCATGATCCTATTGAATGGCAGAGGAGGTTCAAGGGGCCAAATGGCCTACTTAAGTTCTAACAGGGGCAATCATGTGAGGACACTGTTTTTGTCTCCTAGTACATTGTCGTGCCCGAACGTTCGATGGTAACATCACCTGCTCTTGGCAAACCCGTGGTGCAGCAACCTTCAAGCTGAAGTACTACAGGAGGTATGTGGGGGAAAAACATTGTTGATACAGTATAGTAATAGTCCACCTCGGTCTCACTGCATATAGACCTAATGTTTGACTTAATTAGGATAAAATGTTGAATCACTTAACTCTAAGTTGCACTCTCAATGTAAGTCATGATTTGGAGGTGCCAGTGTTGGACTGGGGTGGACAAAGTTAAAAATCACACAACACCAGGTTATAGTCCAACAGGTTTATTTCGAAGCACAAGCTTTCAGAGCTGCTCCTTCATCAAGGAACAGCGCTCTGAAAGCTAGAGCTTCCAAATATGTTGAACTATAACCTGGTGTTGTGTGATTTTTAACTTGATTAATTTTGCATTTTATTCTCTTAATGCTACATTGTAAAAGTTCATGGAGATTCCAATTCTGAGATCCTACTGCCTGTAACTGGCATCCCGAAGATGGCTGCCTATAAGCTGGGTCTCGAAGCTTGAGCTCACTGCTCTCCTTCGGCTTACTTCCGTTAGAGTCATAGAGATATACAATGTGGAAACAGGACCTTTGCCCAACTTATCCATGCTGACCAGGCTTCCGAAGCCAAACTAGTTTCATTTGGCCTACTGATAGAATCATAGAGTAACACAGCACAGAAACTGACCCTTCAGTCCAACTCGTCCATGCTAACCAGGTTTCCTAAACTGAACTAATCACATTTGCCAGTGTTTGGCCCACAAATTGAGTCCTAGAGATGTACAGCATGGAAACAGACTCTTCAGTCCAACTTGTCCATGCCGACCAGATATTCTAAACTAATCTCGTACTATTTTCCAGCACATGGCTCATATCCCACTAAACCCTTCCTATTCATATACCCATCCAGATGCCTTTTAAATGTTGTAATTGTACCAGCTTCCACCACTTCCTCAGGCAGCTCATTCCATACACGCACCACTCTCTGTGCGATTGCTCTTCAAGGCACTTGTTAGACTTTTTACCTGCATCTTTTTTGTAACCTCTTTTGTTTGGTTACTCATGGAACCAACTTAGCTCTGTTTCATTCCATCCTATCTCAGTCTGCTTCTTCACTGATGATCCCAGGCTTTTCTATCTCTTGCTAGCACCAATACTTTGGAACTGCTCCCACCTCTGGGTTTGCTGTGCTCGAACATTTCAATCCAAACCCTCTCCCAAAAATAACTCATGCCTTTTCAACAAAACACCCTTTAAATCATGTCCGTTCATTTTATTATTTTCTTAAAATCATCAAAGGAAGGAGGACCTTGTGTTCCCATGCCTGTAGAAAGTTCCAAAGACCTTTGCATCTGGTGAATTTTATCATTGAAGTATAGTCACATTTGCATTGGGGAAACACAGCAGCCATTTTGTAGCTTCGACAGATCAGAATAGGATAAACAGCTGGGTCTTAGTCACCCTGGCTGAGGGATAAATAACAATAGGACATCGGCAAGATCGCACATGCTCTTCAAACAGTCCCAGGGATTTTTTTTTGCGCAATTGTTTGGTCTATTGGAACATAAATATTGCTGCAAAAATGCACAGAGTCCAAGACTTGCACCTTGAACTCACCAGGACAGGCACACCAGAAAAAGACTTGGAAAAAGGAACACTAACTTTTACAGGACAGCAAGAGGGCCATGATTGGCATGAAAGACACAGTGAGAGCTGTAAACTGCCAATCTTAATCCTCAAAGCAGACTGGTAGATTCCCATTGGTCAGGCTGTTGCCAGGTGGTTTGCAAGCGGTTGTGTTGCTCCTTTATTTTTACAGTAAGTGGCGCAATGTGGAATCATAGAATCGAATCTCTTCAGTGCAGAAGCAGGCCATTTGGCCCACTGAGTCCACACATACCCTCTGAAGAGTATCCCATTCAGACACACCCCATACCCTATCCCTGTAACTCCATATTTTTCCATGGTTAACCCACCTGTGTAACCCTCTGTGAGCCTAGTTGATTATCTTAAGTTGGTATCTGGTGTAACTCTTAGACTAGTCTTGATGATTCAATGAATGATTTCCAATTGCACAATCTCATATCTAATGGTGACTGTTATGTTCTGAGGCTTGCAAGCACGGAGTGATGCACAAAGACAGCATGCCTGTCTTTGCCTTGCAATAAAAATGAATACAATCTCCGTGATCTCTTTAAGAGTTACTTTAGCAACACTCCATCAGGAATTCTGAGAGTGAGAAATGCATGTACGGTTGTTGTGATCCCAACTTGCTGTGATATTACTCGAGATACTTATTTTTCTTTCTTAATCTCCATTTATTGAGCTAATCCTTTCCCACTTCCTTGTTCCCAGAATACCGAACAGCAGCGATCACCTTATGGATTACTCCAACTCTGGCACTAATCACAGTTACACTTTCTCAGTGAAGAACTACTCGCCTTATGCGGAGGAGTATGACCCCATCACTTTTGTTGTGGAGGCCGTAAACAGTGTCTCTTACCAAAAGCAGCAAGTTGTCCTTCACATGGAGAATATCAGTAAGTCCCTTCATGTGCACTCTCAGTGGCTGGGAAATAGCAGATGTCTGCACAAATTGCAAGCATCAACGCCCCGGGGATATGGTGGAACCACTCGCCTATCTTTCGAACCAAATGGACTTCACGATGTCCCTGACGAATCATGTAGTGCAAAAGGGAGCAATTCGGCCCATCATGCATGTATTATCCAATTGGTGCTCCTCTCCTGTCCTTTCTCTGTAACCCTGCAAATGCTGCTTTTACGAATTGTATCACCAACTCCTTTTTGAAAGTTATTATTGAATCGACTGGTTACCTCCTTTCAAGGAACACATTCCAGGCCAGCATGGTGACTTAGTGGCTAGCACTGCTGCCTCATGGAGTCAGGGACCTGGGTTCAATTCCACCCTCAGGCGTCTGTGTGACATTTGCACATTCTTCCTATATCTGCTTGGGTTTCCTCCCAGGGTGGAGGTAGATTGGCCATACCAAATTGCCTGTAGTATCCACACTGTAAGTAGTCTAATCTAATCTAATCAAATCATCTAATCTAATCCAAGGAGGTGCAGGCTATGTGAGTTAGCCATGGGAAAATGCTGGGTTACAGGGATGGGGTGGATCACTTTGGGTGGTGAGTGTGGACTTGATGGGTTGAATGGCCTGCTTGCACACTGTAGCAATTGTATGGATCATGATATCGCATACCTTGCTGCATGACTTTCTTTCTCTGGCTGTTTCGACGATTGTCTGAATTGTCTAGCTACAGGCCTGCCTGCCAGAGGAAACTGCTTCTCATTAAAAAAGCTCTATTAAATTTCTTCTTAACCTTCCTGGCTTTTGAAAATAACATTGTCTGCCAGCCACTGTACATAACCAATGTAATCTGCTTGTAATTCTCCTCTGTGCAATCTCTGTAACATCCTTTCTGAAGTGTGCTGTTCAGATATCCTGACCCCTTCGAAAAGTTGCTGTCAAGCGGATGCCTGGACATTGAGTACATCGAAGGCTGAGATCGATTGTTTTTTACCCTCGAGAGGAATGACAGGAAGGTGAACGCGAAGGGGAGAAACAACCACAGTCTGATTAGATATCAGAGCAGCCTGAGAGGATAAACAACCCAGTCCATCATGTTGAAGTTGTACAGGACGTTGGTGGGGCCTCTTCTGGAGTACTGTGTCCTGTTCTGGTCACCCTGTTATAGGAAGCATATTATTAAACTAGAGAGTTCAAAAAAGATTTAGCAGATGTTGCTCAGAACAGAAGGTTTGAGACTTAAAAATAGACTGGAAAGGCTGGGATCTTTCTCACTTGGGTGAAACAGGTTGAGGGGTGAGATAAAAACAATGACAGCAGATGCTGGAAACCAGATTCTGGATCAGTGATGCTGGAAGAGCACAGCAGTTCAGGCAGCATCCAAAGTGCAGCGAAATCGACGTTTCGGGCAAAAGCCCTTCATCAGGAAAGGGTGATGAAGGGCTGAGGTTGAGGGGTGACCTTATTGAAATTTATAAAATCGTAAGGTGAGTGACAAGGATCTTTTCCTTGGGTTGGGGAGTATAGTTACAATGTTTAAGAGACATTTGGATCAGTTCATGAATCGGAAAAGTTTGGAGGGATATGAGCTGAGCGCAGGCTAATGAGACTAGTTTCGTTTGGGAACATGGTCGGTTTGATTGGCTGAGCCAAAGGGTTTGTTTCTGTGCTGTATGACTCTACAACTCTAATCTCCTCGTGTTATATTATGACATTGTTTCCAGCACCCCATTCAGGCATAGATAGCAACAAGAAGGTTTAAGGACCTGGTAGTTGTCTATTTGTTTGCTCAAAGTATTGGAAAGCTGTAGGTGAAAATTGGAGGCCATGAGGCAAATAGCATGTTTACAAACTGAATTTAATCAATTGCACAATTGGTGGGATGGAAATAGAGATGAACGATTATGAAAAATCTTCAGTTGTCTGAAAAACAATTATCCTGTTCTAACTCCTACCTCACTTCACCTATCGCCGACTCCAATCTCACCCAATCTTTGGTGACCCTCTGCCCTTTGGGCACATAGTGATGGTTAATGAAATGGCCACACGAGTGATGGCAATCAGAACAAGCAAAAGGATGGTCAGGGAGAATTGGGAAGCTGGATAGATAACTACTTAAGGGGTGGCATGGTGGCTCAGTGATTAGCACTGCTATCTCACAGTGCCAGGGACCTGGGTTCAATTCCAGTCTCAGGTGACTGTCTGTGTGGGTTTCCTCCTACGATCCAAAGGTGTGTAGGTCAGGTGGATTGGCCATGTTAAATTGACCAAAGTGTTAGGTGCATTAGTGAGAAAAATGGGACTGGGTGGCTTACTCTTCTGAGGGTTGGTGTGGACTTGTTGGGCCAAATGGCCTGTTTCCACACCATAGGGAATCTAATCCACCTACAATCAGCACTGTTCCTTTAGCACCAGCTGGTAGGTTAGAAATACCAGAGTATTAGAGTTTTAGAGATGTATAGCATGGAAACAGGCCATTCAGTCCAACTCGTCCATGCTGACCAGATATCCTAAATAATCTAGACCCATTTGCCAACATTTGGCCCATGTCCCTCTAAACCATTCCTAATCATGAATCCATCCAGATCCCTTTTAAGTGGTGTAGTTGTACCAGCCTCCACCACTTCCTCTGGAAACTCATTCCGTACATGTACCACCCTCTGTGTAAAAAGGTTGCCCCTTAGGTCCCTTTTTAATTTTGCCTCATAGTGCTAGGGACCCAGGTTCAATTCCACCCTTGGGTGATTGTCTGTGTGGAGTTTGCATGTTCTCCCATGTTTGCATGGGGGTTTCCTCTATAAAGATCTTTAGGTTAGGTGGATTGGCCAAACTAAATTAACCTGTAGTGTGCAGGCTAGGTGGGTTGGCCACATGGTAAATATGGGGTGTTGCATCATCCCCACGGAATTGGAGGCAGTCCAAAGATGGTTCACTGAGCAGATACCAGCATGGAGGGACAGTCTTCTGAGGAGAGGCTGAGTAGATTGAGCCTGTACTCTTGAGATTAGATCCCCTACAGTGCAGAAACAGGACCTTCGGCCCAACAAGTCCACACCGACTCTCCGAAGAGCAACCCACCCAGTCCCACCCCCTACGTTTACCCCTGACTAATGCACCTAGTACTACAGGCAATTTAGCATGGCCAATTCATTTAACCTGCACATCTTTGGAATGTGGAAGGAAGCTGGAGCACCCGGAGGAAACCCACACAGACACGAAGAGAATGTGCAAACTCCACACAGGCAGTTGCCCGAGGCGGGAATTGAACCCGGGTCACTGGCGCTGTGAGGGACCAGTATTAACCACTGAGCCACTGTGCCGCCCAGTACAGAAGAATGAGAAGTGACCTTATTGAAACAAATAAGATTCTTAGAGGAGTTGACAGGGTAGATGGGGCAAGGTTGTTTCCCTTGCTCGGACCAGACGGCATGTTCTCAGAATAAGAGGTCACCCACTTAAGACATAAATGAGGAGGAATTTTGTCTCTCGGAAGGGAGTCAACCTGTGGAATTCCTTACCACAGAGCTGTTGAGGCTGGGTCATGAAGTGGACTGAAGGCTGAGATAAATTTTTAATCAGGAAGGGAATGAGAGGTTAAGGAGAAAAGACACGAAAGTGGAGTTGAGCATTGTCAAAGTCAAAACATTTGGTGCTGGAAAAGCACAACAGGTCAGGCAGCATCCGAGGAGCAGAAGAATCGACATTTCTCCTTGAATGTTATCAGATCAGGCATGATCTCATTGGAGAGTGGAAGAGCTGAATGGCCTAATCAGTTTCCACACCTTACGGACATCTCTCCATTGTGCACATAATGTACCATGTGGGGGTCAGTGAGGGGCTCCAAATCCCACAGACCCCTCTATGATAGTGTTAGCTATTTCAGAGGGACTTCAGCGGTTCAAGAAGTTAGCTCTCCACCACCATCTCAAGAGCAATTGGGATAATTAGGCTAATCTTGTCAGCAATACTCACATCACCCAAATTTGTCTTTTCTACAGTTCCAGGTACTAACTCATGAGGAGTTGAATCCTTGGTTGACATTTCACTTTCTAAACTAGGCCTGTCAAGCAGGAAGATAAAACCCTGAATGTAATTAATATGAGACAGTCTAAGCAGTTATCCCTAAAAAACTAGATCATCTCATTATGACCATTGCTGACTATGTTAACTGTTAAAAATCACACAACACCAGGTTATAGTCCAACAGGTTTATTTGGAAGCACTAGCTTTTGGAGTGCTGCTCCTTCATCAGGTGGTTGTAGTCCTCAACTGCCTGATGAAGGAGCAGCGCTCCGTAAGCTAGTGCTTCCAAGTAAACCTGTTGGACCATAACCTGGTGTTGTGTGATTTTTAACTTTGTACAACCCAGTCCAACACGAGCATCTCCAAATCATATCTTAACTGTGTGCAAATTGACTGGCACATTTCTTACAATACAACAATGACTTTGTTTACCTCATGGGGTGCAAGGCGATTTGGAACAAAGTGAGGATGTGTAAAGTGCTATGCAAATGCAGTTCTTCCTTTTGCATCGGAAATCATTGAATGCTCATCTGAGCCATTAAGTTGATATTTATGTGTTTTTCCTCTTCTGAAATAGTTACACCAGATCCTCCGCAGAACATCACAGTTACACGAGAAGCTCGGAAAATTTTGAATGTCTCCTGGCTGTACCCCTGCACCTGGATTGAGCCACATTCCTATTTCCCACTGCGGTTTCAGATCCAGTACACATCTAAGAAACGTAGCAAAACAGTAACAAGGGTAAGTGGAGTGTTTTATAATTGGTGGCTAGATGTAAACAAATGCCTCAGAATTCCTCCAGGGTCTGTATCAGGAGATTTGCATTATTGGACATAGATTAATGATCTAGACGATGATTTGAAACTTAGAAGCATTGTGAACTACGAAGGGGCAAGAGGTATAGAGGTGTTGTTGAAATGGGCAGGCAAGTGGAAGGTGTAATTTAGCACAGAGAAATGCAAAGTGATTTATTTTGTAGGAAGAATAAGGAAAGACAACATAAGATTCTAAAAGATCTGGAATGCTGTATCATGTTCTGGGCGATCAGTTATAGGAAGGATATTATTAAGCTGGAGAGAGTTCAGAAGAGATTTATCAGGATGTTGCCGTGTATGGAAGGTTTGAGTTATAAAGAAAGGCTGGATAAGCTGAGATGTTTTTCACTGGAACATAGGAAGTTGCGAGGTGACCTGACAGACTTTTATAAAATAATGAGAGATATGGATAATGCTAATAGTTGTTGTCTTTTCCCTGAGATGGGGAGTTTCAAGACTAGGGGACACATGTTTTAGCTGGGAGGAAAGAGATTTTAAAAAGATGTAAGAGGCAATGTTTTTACACAGAGAGTGTTTCATGTGTGGAATGAACTTCTTGAGGAAGTGGTGGATGTGGGTACAATTAGAACATTTAAAAGATATTTGGATAGATACATGAATAAGAAACATTTAGAGGGATATGGGCTAGGAGCAAGCAGGTGGGACTAGTTTGGTTTTGGATTATGTTCATCATGGACTGGTTGGACTGAAGGATCTATTTCTGTACTGTGTGACTGTATGACTCTAACTCTCTTACAGAAGCAAAAGAGCCTCGATGTATATTTGTATAAATCATTGAAGGTGGCAGGACAGATTGAGCGAGTGTGTAATCAAGTATACAACATCCTTCGCCTTATTAATAGGGTCATAACAGTAAGGAAGTAGCAAAAGTTAACTTGAATAGAACTCTAATTTGGCTTTATCTTGAATTCTGGGCACCATACTTCCATCGGTGTATGAAGGCATTGGAGAGAGTGCATAGCAGAATTGAAAAAAATTCAAAGGATGAAGAATTTAATTTAAACAGAAATCTTGGAGAAATTGGCGTGGTCTTCTTTGGAGAACAGAAGATTAAATGGAGATTTGATAGAGATATACAAAATTAGGAGGTATCCAGATAAAGTGGACAGGGAGAAACTGTTCTCATCACTCTTCACAGAATATGGTCACACTTGACAAGGTCACCTGGAATTGACCCGAAGAATGGTCATTTAGGGACGTAGGTGGGCAGGGAGCAGCTAATGATAAAAATGAGGATTGGTAGCAAGGAAGAAATTATTGCAAAACTGTACAGATGTTGCAGATAAATTAAGAAGTGTGGATACTGCAAATCAGAAATAGAAATCACTGGACAAACTCAATAGGTCAGGCAGCATCTGTGGAAAGAAAGCAGAGTTAACATTTCAGGTCCATTGTCCTCTCTTATCTCTGAGGAGGAGTTCTGATCTTGAGTTTGAAGAGGTTTGTTCATGTGGATTTTTGTCTTTAATTTGCTTTTGTGTTTCTCATAAGGTTCTGGTAGATGGCCTCAGCAAAGTGATCAATCTCCATTCGGGTACAAAGAATTGTAGAGTCCGTATCAGAGCAAAGGACATGTTCTTAAACTCACCTTGGAGTGAATGGAGTGAATGGACCAATAGCATATATGTATGAGTTTGGTTTGAACTTTTGTTTCTCTAGATGACACTTAAAATTTAAAGAAAAAATCACCTAAATCTTTAAAGAGACAGATCTTCTTTAGCCATAGGTCCATAACAGCATTCCAACTGAGCAACGATTGGCCAGTTGTGACCCAATCCGACTGGTCAGAGCTGTGTCATATTGGTAACAGGGCAACTGCACAAATTATATCACCTCTTGAGTGAAACATTGTCCTCTTAACTTCATTCCAATCCATCCACCAATTATTTAAATTTATACCAACAGAAATATTATCCATTTTTCTCACTCTCCATTCTTCCAAGGAAACACTATCCCATCTTTCCTCTCAGCCATTCCTGGCAACATCCTCACAAATCTCTTCTTTACCTTAGTCCAGAGTGATCACATTCTCCTGTAATGCACAGGCCAGAATTGCACACAATACACTAGTTGTTGCTTAATTAGTGTTTATAGAGTTCATGCCTAATTTCCAGGCTCATATACAGTGTGCCTCACTGGTTGACCCATCCTGACCATTTTTACTTGGGGTCATTGCCACTGGTACTCTGTGTCCAGGCACAGAAAGAGATGTTACAGCATTGTTTCTTCAGACCTAGTTTGGAAATCCATACTAGGTCTGAAGAAATGCAGTGTTGAAACTAATCAGCAGTTTGTTTCAGGAACACAAAGAGCAAATTGATGATGTAGCGCTTGAGACAACTCTGGATTCAAAATCAAACTCAGATCCTACACTGAGGAGATGAACATCTTGCTGATGTTCCCTGGCTAGGTGCATGCAATGGTCAGTTGCAGAGTTGCAATTGGATATGGTCTGACTACAAGGTTGTGACCTAAACAAATTCGTTCAACAAGTGATGGGACCAACCTCCCAAAATGTCCATGGAGTTGGATCTTCATCTCATTAAGGGACTAGGAATGAAGAATAGAGGCTGCTTTATCATATTTGCCCATCCTACTGGAATAAGTAGAACAAAATTTTGCCCAGGATTGGCTGGATCATTGCCCTGTGATTGTAATAGCAGACTTGTGTCTTGGACCCCTGAGAGCTTCATATTGCTCCCTAGATTTAAATGTTAAGATTGGGAAGCCCAAAATTTGAAAATCTTGAAACACTGACACCTCTAATAATATGAAGGATTTAATTGATATATCCTACCGTAGACTTCTAAAATCAGTACCAAAGAAAATCTGTCTCTTTAGTAAAATTACAATTAAATGTCAAGGGAAAGTACTAATGAAAACCATTTCAATCAAACTAAATCTGAACCATTAAACTGAGGAGTAATTGCAATTGAATTTAATAATGTAAAATTCCTCAAGGATATTTATTGCAATTCATTTCAATTGAACACACATCTCTTTAGTCTGAAAGAATTGTTATTTAACTGAAATATATTTAAAATTTATCTGTGTTATATTTATTTTGTTTTGTTCCAGAATAGCCATTATTTAATGACCATCCATAAGTTTTGCTTAGAACTGTTTGGTTTAATGATATTTATTCTGATAGATAAATTCTTAATGCAAGGTTTCAAACAGTGTCACTATTCCACATGTCATAGTGAGTATAATACTTTTGCACTGCAAGTCCTGTGTAGAGACATGTGCCTTACATCAGAGTTGGCAACACTGAGTTACATTGCCAGCTGCTCAACCCTCACACACAATGCAGAGCTCTGCCCACCTGAGAGCTGTGGTCATTGTGATCACTGATTGCTTGGTTGGCTGTGTGCCAATGTGTATACAGTCTAACAAGACAGAACACAGCCTTTCATTAAGTTGTAATCCAGCCACTTCTCTCCCACGCTGGGCAGATTAATCTCAGGTGACTTAAATTATGCCACAATATGAAACACATGGACCGGCTCCCTAGCTTTGATCCCAGGCAGACCGGATCCCGAGGGCAGAACCTATAAGAGAGAAGCTACCTTCCTATATTCAGTGAAAGGGAGACCAGTAACATTTCCCCTGTGATTTAATGTTGCCCTTTAGAATCGCAAGGTTGCCCATGGACAAGGCATCATGAGCTCCCATTCCTGGCATTCCCATAGTTTCATACTAACATATTCAGCAACTTGAAAACAATTTTTTAAAATGTTTAATCTAAAACAGAAATTGCTGGAAAAGCTCAGCAAGTCTGGCAGCATCTGTGAAGAGAAATCAAAGTTAATGTTTCGGGTCCAGTGACCCTTCCTCACAACTGAGTTTTTAAAATTCTTATTTGACTAGGGTTTCTCCAAAAGTGAAGAATTAACATTAATTTGAAGATATTTATTTTATTTCTATTGAAGCGCGAGCAGGTTTGAGGGGTCAAATGGCTTCTTCCTGCTCTTATTTCTTATTGGTTAGAGCTATTTTATCAGTATTTAAATATTATTTATGAAGCACTATAGTGGTATTAATATTAATTTATTAAGGAGTATAGGGATAATTATTCATTTACTATGGTAATTAACTAATTAACTGTCAAGGATTACACTGCCAGTGATAGGCACAATCTGGAATTATAATAAGCTCTTTTTTTACATAGTAAATTATCTTTTTGATCACTATTTATGTATTTTACACTATGTATTTATTATGCTAATTATTTATTCAATGTTTATCAGGTTGTTTACCGTACTATTTAAATTGTAGTGAAGATCTCTGACCAGGACATAAATTATTGAATAACAAAAATTTGAGATTAAAAGAGTAAATTTCAGTGTTGATGTTGACCTCCCCATGAGAAAAGCTTGCTTTCCCTGTTCATTCCTTATATAGTTGTACAGTGTATAATCCAGTCCCTCCGAAATATATTGGTTTTGTTTTGCTCGTAAAATTTTAGTACTCATCCAGGAAGGTTTCTCTGCTCTTCTTCAGCAATATATCAAGGCTGCATGCTCAACATAACAGCCATAACTCCACTAGTGACCTTAATTTCGATTCTCACATCATCCATCCTGTGCCTTTTGCAGTGACAGATTCCCAGCTAGTGCCAAATTGGGGGTAGATGTTCTCTGTTAAATCTACACCTGCCAAGCATTGGAATTGTTACATTGGGGACTGTAGATACCAGCAGCAGTGAAGAACCAGCTAATGTATGAACCTCGCTGAAGAGTAGGTGAAAGTGAGGATGGCAGATGCTGGAGATTAGAGTCGAGAGCATGGTGCTGGAAAAGCACAGCAGGTCAGGCAGCTCCTCATTCCTGATGAAACATCAATTTTCCTGCTCTTGGATGCTGGCTGACCTGCTGTGCTTTACCAGTGCCACACCCCTTGCTGCTGAGTGCCCATCATCAACGTGCGAAAGTCCACACTCAGTGGTCACATTGCAACCCAGCCAAATTTAACCCTTACCCGACATCATGAGAGGTTTTGACAAAGCAGGCAGGGTGAAACCGAAGGGCACAAGTTGCAATGGTGACAGCAGAACCAAAGATGACAGAAGTTTTTATTTTAACACACCGAGTTCTTGTGATTCGAACCGTGCTATGTGAAACGATGGCGGAAGCACATTCAACAGGAACATTCAGAAAGAACTTAGATAAATAGGGGAGGTGATGCCTGGTGGCATTAGTGATGGACCAGGTAATGTTCTGGGGACTTGGGTTTGAATTCCACATGGCAGATGGTTGAAATTGGTTCCAATTAAAAGAAAATCTGGAATTAAGAGTCTAATGTTGGGAAACTCCTGATTCCCCTTTAGGGAAGGAAACTGCCATCCTTACTTGGTCTGCATGTGACTCCAGACCCACAGCAATGTGGTTGACTTTTATCTGTCCCCTGGGAAATTAGAGGTAGGCAATAAATGCTGGCCTATCCAGCAATGTCCACATCCTTTGAATAATTAAAGAAAAAAATACTTAGAATGGAGCTTGTTGGATAGCCAGCTCAGGAACAATGTGCCAAATGGACTCTTTTGCTGTGATCTTTCATATCTAAGTGCATTCCTTTTTAAGAACAGAGCAGTGTTTGAATCCTGAATATTCCCAATTTATATGCTTGACCAGTTGCTGCCTCAGCCTACAGGGTAAACAGTAAACAGAGACGATTAGTCCACAGCCCCATTAACTAGTAGTTTCACTTCTTCCTCAGCCAGACTGAGATAGATTTTGCATGTGCAAAAAAAAGTCAAAGGTTTGCAAATCTTTACTCCTGTTTCTCTTTTGCTTTTTCTCCTTTAGAAGAAGAAAGGCAAAAATAGAAAAATAAAATCCCTGGGCCCATCAAGGCGACTGCATTAAAATAAACCCATGGACTGTTGTGTAAAGTGTAGGGGAGCAGAGATTGTGTTGTCTGTTTAGAGTGATCACAGCCCCAGTCAACACTAGGATTTATGGTTAATGGAATTGGGCAGAGCCTCTTGAGCAAAGTTTCTTCTGCATAGTCTTCTTGGTGTAGAAAAGTCACTATTGTACTGTTGACTAAAACCATGCCCTATCAAAGCTTCTTCGTGAGAATACTTAATCTTTCTGGTGAGAACTTTTGAAGTGCATTAAAGATACAAGTTTTCCAACAAGTACTTATGATGTTGACAATCTGACTAAAAATGTACGTACACTGTTTTCAAGGAATTATGTCAAATTCGGACTGTTTTAAGATCTCTTATTGTAATAATGGAGCAAGCCATATTATTTATTTATTTAATGTTATTTATTTATTCATATCCTCCTTGAAATATAATATTGTTTTGTAAGTACAGCAGATAAATCTGTACATTATGTATCCCTTAATAAAATAAAGGATTGATGACAATTTCCAGTTTGGGGTCTGATGTCTTACATGTTCAATGCAACCTCTTAATAATGGTTTGAACTGTGGTCGGCCATTCACCTGCCACGCACACCTCCTACCTTCCCACCCTGTATATTGTTTTAGATCTTGATTTCAACACCAGATGGCAGTGTTGTGGGAGTTCAGCATCATCAAAAGTTAGAAGCTTTTCTAACGCAGTATGTAGATTGTCCAACCAGAGGGGAGACCATATTGGATTTGGTACTCGGTAATGAACCGGGACAAGTGGTGGGCTTGGTAGTGGGTGAACATTTTGGTGATGGTGACCACAATTCTGTGACTTTCACCTTGGTTATGGAGAGAGATAGGTGCGCACAACAGGGTAGATTTTACAATTGGGGAAAGGGAAATTACGATGCTGTAAGACAGGATTTGAGGAGCATAAGTTGGGAGCATAGGCTGTCAGGGAAGGATGTGGTGGAAATGTGGAACTTTTTCAAGGAGCAGATACGACGTGTCCTTGATATGTATGTACCTATCAGGCAGGAAAGAAATGGTCGTGTGAGGGAGCCTTGGTTGACGAGGGAGGTTGAATGTCTAGTAAAGAGGAAGAAGGAGGCTTACATAAGGTTGAGGAAACAGGGTTCGGACAGGGCAGTGGAGGGATACAGGATAGCCAGAAGGGACCTGAAGAAAGGGATTAGGAGAGCTATGAGAGGGCATGAAAAATCCTTGGCAGATAGGATCAAGGAAAACCCCAAGGCATTTTATGCGTATGTGAGAAACATGAGAATGACGAGAACGAGGGTAGGTCCGATCAAGGACAGTACTGGGAGATTGTGTATTGAGTCGGAAGAGATAGGAGAGGTCTTGAATGAGTACTTTTCTTCAGTATTTACGAACGAGAGGGACCGTATTGTTGAAGAGGAGAGTGTGAAACGGACTGGTAAGCTAGAAGAGATACTTGTTAGGAAGGAAGATGTGTTGGACATTTTGAGCAACTTGAGGATAGACAAGTCCCCGGGCCTGACGGGATATATCCTAGGATTATGTGGGAAGCAAGAGAGGAAATTGCAGTACCGTTGGCAATGATCTTTTCGTCTTCACTGTCAACGGGGGTGGTACCAGGGGACTGGAGAGTAGCGAATGTTGTGCCCCTGTTCAAAAAAGGGAATAGGGATAACCCCGGGAATTACAGGCCAGTTAGTCTTACTTCTGTGGTAGGCAAAGTAATGGAAAGGCTACTGAGGATTTATGAGTATCTGGAAAGACACTGCTTGATTAGGGACAGCCAGTACGGATTTGTGAAGGGTAGGTCTTGCCTTACAAGTCTTATTGAATTCTTTGAGGAGGTGACCAAACATGTGGATGAGGGTAGAGCAGTGGATGTAGTGTACATGGATTTTAGTAAGGCATTTGATAAGGTTCCCCATGGTAGGCTTATGCGGAAAGTCAGGGGGCATGGGATAGAGGGAAATTTGGCCAATTGGATAGAAAACTGGCTAACCGGTCGAAGTCAGAGAGTGATGGTAGATGGTAAATATTCAGCCTGGAGCCCAGTTACAAGTGGAGTTCCGCAGGGATCAGTTCTGGGTCCTCTGCTGTTTGTAATTTTTATTAATGACTTGGATGAGGGAGTCGAAGGGTGGGTCAGTAAATTTGCAGATGATACGAAGATTGGTGGAGTTGTGGACAGTGAGGAGGGCTGTTGTCGGCTGCAAAGGGACTTAGATATGATGCAGAGCTGGGCTGAGGAGTGGCAGATGGAGTTCAACCCTGCCAAGTGTGAGGTTGTCCATTTTGGAAGAACAAATAAGAATGCGGAATACAGGGTTAACGGTAGGGTTCTTAGTCAGGTGGAGGAACAGAGGGATCTTGGGGTCTATGTACATAGATCTTTGAAAGTTGCCACTCAGGTGGATAGAGCTTGTAAGAAGGCCTATGGTGTATTAGCGTTCATTAGCAGAGGGATTGAATTCAAGAGTCGTGAAGTGATGTTGCAGCTGTACAGGACTTTGGTTTGGCCACATTTGGAGTACTTTGTGCAGTTCTAGTTGCCTCACTTTAGGAAAGATGTGGAAATTTTGGAGAGGGTGCAGAGAAGATTTACCAGGATGTTGCCTGGAATGGAGAATAGGTCGTACGAGGATAGGTTGAGAGTTCTCGGCCTTTTCTCGTTGGAACAGCGAAGGATGAGGGATGACTTGATAGAGGTTTATAAGATGATCAGAGGAATAGATAGAGTAGACAGTCAGAAACTTTTCCCCGGGTACAACAGAGTGTTACAAGGGGACATAAATTTAAGGTGAAGGGTGGAAGGTATAAGGGAGATGTCAGGGGTGGGTTCTTTACCCAGAGAGTGGGGGGGGCATGGAATGCGCTGCCCGTGGGAGTGGTAGAGTCAGAATCATTGGCGACCTTTAAGCGGCAATTGGATAGGTACATGGATGGGTGCTTAATCTAGGATAGATGTTCGGCACAACATCGTGGGCCGAAGGGCCTGTTCTGTGCTGTATTGTTCTATGTTCTATGTTCTATGTCCTATAAAACTCAATTTTTGAGGTAACGAAGCCCAGCTATCCATAGGAACACAGAACATAGAAAAGTACGGCACAGAACAGGCCCTTAGGCCTATGATATTGTGCTGAGACTTAATCCTAGTAAAATATAGTAACTTAACCTACGCACCCCTCAACTCACTGCTATCCATATGCATGTCCTGCAGTCGCTTAAATGTTCCCAATGGCTTCGCTTCCACCACCTCAGCATTCCATGCATTCACAACTCTCATGTAAAGAACCTACCTCTGATGTCTCCATTATACCATCCTCTTAATATCTTCAAGCTATGACTTCCCGTCCCAGTCAATCCTGCTCTGAGGAAAACTCTTGTAACCAAAATG
Organism: Hemiscyllium ocellatum; assembly: GCF_020745735.1. NCBI lineage: Eukaryota > Metazoa > Chordata > Chondrichthyes > Orectolobiformes > Hemiscylliidae > Hemiscyllium > Hemiscyllium ocellatum. The sequence continues at coordinate 19,449,748 of NC_083401.1, forward strand.
GCAACGAATCGATTGAGCTAGTCACCAGCCCCATTGACATTGTTCTCCATTGCTCACCAAATGAGGACATTCCCATTGGGAAGTGAAAACTAGGTCTATTTCAATAGTTGGTAACATAGCTGGAATCTTTTATCTGGGAGATAGAATGCAGTGGAGACATGTTTAGTGACTGGAGTTAAGAGTCCCACTGATATGGGACACAGCCTTTGAGAAAAGAATGAAGGTTTTAGTGAAGGATGAGACAGTGACCAATTAAGGTAATCGAATGAGCTGGATGACAATGCCTTGCTGTGTCCATAGTGATTCAATGAGTAGCCCTGTCAAGCCTGCATTAGAACTGAGTTGAAGACTTACTCTAGAAATGGGGGTAGGCCACTTTCTAGATGTAATTGTTAAATACAGTCCAAGAGACTTCGAGGTTTAGGTGCATTGATCTTTAAAATACCACAAATATAGTATTGAGGATTGGAATACAGGGATGCACAGGCACAAGGTTATGGGGTGATCTGATCAAAACTTTCACGATATTAACAGGAAACAACAGGGTCAATAAAAAATTTCCACTGGTTGAAGATTCTAGAACTAGAGGCATAGTTAAGAATTAGGGTCAGACCTTTCAGGAGAGATGTTGGAATGCACTTCTACAACAAATGGCAATGGAAACAGGATCTGAAATGGATAGAGTTTTGTTAGAAAATGTTTAAGATGTATGAGCCAAAGACAGGTGTATGGAGGCTGGCTACAGATCATCCATGATCTCATTTAATGAATGAACAATTTTGAGGGACTGAATGGCCTACTCTTGTTCCTATGTCCCTGTGTCTAATGTTCCCTGGTGCGTCCACGCCGTTGTTCTGTGCGTGCTGATTGGTGGGCTGAAGCCATTCCCAGCATTGACTACTGGTTTTGCCATGCTTGGATCTCGGAGATCCACACACATTTACTAGAAGGAACATAGGACCAGTGAAGAAATTTTAGCCCCAAGTTTGAATTTGCAAACATTGTGGCAGAGCTGGGGATGCTACGTTTTGCAGGGGATGCGACTTCTCAGATGAGCTGTAGAACCAAAGACTTAACTGCCCTCTCAATTGAATGTAAAATATTCCCCTGGAATTATTTAGGAAAGAAGCTGGGGACTTCTTCCAGTATCATCAGCGAATTTAGCCCGTCATTAACTCATTCGTGTTCGTGTGAGAGTTTGCTATCTATAAGCTAGGGAAGCAACAGCCTAGTGGTATTATTACTGGGCTGAGGCTAGTTGACCTAGGTTACTAAGAAATGGGATCTTGCATTCAAATCCCACCAGTCCAGATAATATTGTTAGAGTTTGATTTTTTTTTAAAATCTGGAAGTCAGAGTCTCATGACTATGAAGCTGTTGCCAACTGTATCATGGCAGGGAAGAAAGCTGCCATTCTTATCTAGTCTGGCCTACGCGCGACTCCAGACCCACAGCAACATGTTTGACTCTTCACTGACAGATGGGCAATAAAACATTCTGTGAATGAATAAAAACAAAATTGGTTGCCGCATCACAATAATCAGTAAAATTCAAAACCTCACTTCACAAACAAAGCGTTTTGCGACATCTTGCAGTTGTACAAGGCACTATATAAATGCAAGTCACAAAGAGACAACAGAACCTGAAGGTATTGTGATCATCATGAACACCACAGGGACTTTTAGCATGGACTATGTCAGCTGTCCGATTTGGAAAACACCTCAAAAAACAAAATATTAGATAAAATTCTGAAAATAGAATAAACTTTCCAGATTTGGAAAAAATAAATCAACAAAACAAGGACTCAAAAGCCTTTTTTTCACAGAAAATAGTTGGTGAAGTGTTTAGTGATCAGAATTGATGGACTACAGTCATAGAGTCACGGAGATGTACAGCACAGAAACAGACCCTTTGGTCCAACTTGTCCATCCTAAATTAATCTAGTCTAATTTTCCAGCAATTGACCCATATGCCTCTAAACCCTTCCTATGCATATAGCCAGAAAAGATCAGTGAAGAGCAATGGGTAAATCACAAAACTGTAATTAGACAATCACAAAGTACAACACAGCTATGCAACCAGATAAAATTTGATGGCAAGACATGGAAGTAATTATTATTTTAAAAGAGGAGTAAGCTAGGGAAGTTGTAGAAAGGCAATTCCAGATCTTGGGGAGTGTGTATAGATCTCAGAGGCTTCAATCTTGGGCTGTCTTCCTTCCTCAGTCAAAATAACATGTGCTAACTACAGATTCCATTCCTCTTCTGGGCAACAGTCTGAGATGAAACAAGATTCCTCAGAAGCTCGGTGTAAATCTGATCCCAAAATTATCTTTCAATGATGCAATCTCTCCTGCCTCAGTCCATCTACTGTACAACCCCTCATTCGCACATTTGCTATCTCCACGGTTGTTGAATCTAACACATCACACTAGGCTTCCACATCTTACCTTCTGTAGCCTTGTGTTCAATCCTGATGAAGGGCTTTTGCCCAAAATGTCGATTCTCCCGCTCCTCGGGTGCTGCCTGACCTATTGTGCTTTTCCAGCACCACACTCTCGAATCATGTGTTCAATCAAAGCACTGCCCTTGTTTTCTGGACCATTTGCATCAAATCCTATTCCCCTACCAACCCTGTGTTCACTCTGTTGCTGATTAGTTTTATGCCCACATCCATAGGTTTGGGTTTAGGATAGACTGGTCGAGGAGGAGACAAGGTCAAGCATTGTCTTTAGGGTTAAACTGCTTTATGATATTGTTGATTACAAAGAGACACAGTGCTCAGACCTGTACAAGGTTCCATTATTACATGTTTCTTTGTATGAACACAAAACATATAACAGTGTATATCTCAGACTGGCCCTTCGGCCCATGCTGTTGTGATGAACATGGTACTAAATTAAACTAATCCCTTCTGCCTGCACATGGTCCATTTCCCCCCATTCCTTGACTATTCATGTGCTTACCTAAAAGTTCCTTAAACATCCCTATCATATCTGCCTCCATCACCATCCTTGGTAGCGTGTTCCAGGCTCCTTCCACTCTCTATGCCTCTCACATTTCCTTTGAACTTGCCTCCTCTCACCTTAAATGCATGCTACCTAGTCTTAGACATTTCAACCCGGGGTTTCTCTCTTTCTTTCTTTCCCACCACCCACCCTGTGCTATTTATGCCTGGTGAGGTGAAACTATGTGACATTAGCACTGGGTTGCATCAAAGTTCTAAGCTGCTTACACAGTATTACTCCCTGACCTGCAAACGTTCTCAGTCAGATAATACTTCGATTTTCAAATTCTTATCCTTGTTCTTAAATGCATCAATAATCTCAGCTTTCCATATCTGTATATTTCACCATTGGCAACTCTGCCTTCAGTTGTCATGACTCTCGGCTCAGGAAGTCTCTATCTCTCTCTATGGTCCTTTGATTGTATTAGGTTTTGTTCATTTAAGGCACTTGCTAAAACTACTACTGTTAACGGGACATCTTCCTTAATATTGCCTCAATTTTATGATCTGGTGGTCTATAAAGAGCATTAGGACATTATTCCAAGATGACAACACCACGTTTCCTTCTTTTAATCAAGATAGCTCTCATATTCAATAAGAGAAAATACATAGACATTGCAAAATTAGCTATACAGACAGGGATTACAGCATCTATAAGCACACAAGTTTAAGATTCTATATATTGTTTTTATAGTTTGGGAAATAGGACAGGACTGGTGGTGGAGGTGACAGTGGGGGAGCACCTTGGGACAAGTGACCACGGTTTTATTAATTTTAAAATAAGACTATAAGGCCATAAGACATAGGAGTGGAAGTAAGGCCATTCAGCCCATCGAGTCCACTCTGCCATTCAATCATGGCTGATGGACATTTCAACTCCACTTACCCGCATTCTCCCCGTAACCCTTAATTCCTCGAGACATCAAGAATCTATCAATCTCTGCCTTGAAGACATTTAGCGTCCCGGCCTCCACTGCACTCTGCGGCAATGAATTCCACAGGCCCACCATTCTCTGGCTGAAGAAATGTCAAATCAGAACCCCTCTAATTTTAAGGCTGTGTCCACGGGTCCTGGTCTCCTCGCCTAACGGAAAACATTTCTTAGTGTCCACCCTTTCCAAGCCATGTATTATCTTGTAAGTTTCTATTAAGTCTCCCCTTAATCTTCTAAACTCCAATGAATACAATCCCAGGATCCTCAGCCATTCCTCATATGTTAGACCAACCATTCCAGGGATCATCCGTAGGAATCTCCACTGGACACACTCCAGTGCCAGTGTGTCCTTCCTGAGATGTGGGGACCAAAACTGGACACAGTACTCTAAATGGGGCCTAACCAGAGCTTTATAAAGTCTCAGTAGCACAATGGTGCTTTTATATTCCAACCCTCTTGAGATAAATGACAACATTGCATTCGCTTTCTTAATCACGGACTCACCCTGCATGTTTACCTTTAGAGAATCCTCGACTAGCACTCCCAGATCCCTTTGTACTTTGGCTTTATGAATTTTCTCACCGTTTAGAAAGTAGTCTATGCTTTTATTCTTTTTGCCAAAGTGCAAGACCTCGCATTTGCTCACGTTGAATTCCATCAGCCATTTCCTGGACCACTCTCCCAAACTGTCTAGATCCTTCTGCAGCCTCCCCACTTCCTCAGTACTACCTGCCTGTCCACCTAACTTCGTATCATCAGCAAACTTCGCTAGAATGCTCCCAGTCCCTTCATCCAGATCATTAACATATAATGTGAACAGCTGTGGCCCCAACATTGAACCCTGCAGGACACCGCATGTCACCGGCTACCATTCCGAAAAAGAACCTTTTATCCCAACTCTCTGCCTTCTGTCAGACAGTCAATTCTCAATCCATTCCAGTAGCTCACCTCAAACACCATGGGCCCTCACCTTGCTCAGCAGCCTCCCATGTGGCACCTTATCAAAGGCCTTTTGGAAGTCTAGATAGACCACATCCACTGGGTTTCCCTGGTCTCACCTATTTGTCACCTCTTCAAAGAATTCCAATAGGTTTGTCAGGCATGACCTCCCCTTACTAAATCCATTTAGTAAATCTGTTCTAATCAGACTGTGCTCTTCCAAGAATTTAGAAACCTCATCCTTAATGATGGATTCTAGAATTTTACCAACAACCGAAGTTTAGGCTAATTGGCCTATAATTTTCCATCTTTTGTCTTGATCCTTTTTGAACAAGGGGGTTACAACAGCGATCTTCCAATCATCCGGGACTTTCTCTGACTCTAGTGACTCTTGAAGGATCTCAACCAACGCCTCTGCTATTTCCTCAGCCACCTCCCTCAGAACTCTAGGATGTATCCCATCGGGGCCAGAAGATTTATCAATTTTAAGACCTTTTAGCTTTTCTAGCACTTTCTCTTTTGTAACGGCAACCATACTCAACTCAGCCCCCTGATTCCCTTTAATTGTTGGGATATTACTCATGTCTTCCACTGTGAAAATTGACGCAAAGTACTTGTTAAGTTCTCCTGCTATTTCCTTATCTCCCATCACTAGGCTTCCAGCATCAGTTTGAAGTGGCCCAATATCCACTTTTGTCTGTCGTTTGTTTCTTATGTATTGAAAGAAACTTTTACTATCATTTCTAATATTACTGGCTAGCCTACCTTCATATTTGATCCTCTCCTTCCTTATTTCTCTCTTTGTTATCCTCTGTTTGTTTTTGTAGCCTTCCCAATCTTCTGATTTCCCACTGCTCTTGGCCACTTTATAGGATCTCTCTTTTTCTTTAATACATTTCCTGACTTCCTTTGTCAGCCATGGCTGTCTAATCCCTCCCCGGATAATCTTTCCTTTCTTGGGGATGAACCTCTGTACAGTGTCCTCAATTATACCCACAAACTCCTACCATTTTTGCTCTACTGTCTTCCCCGCTAGGCTCTACTTCTATTCTATTTTTGTCAGTTCCTCTCTCATACCCTCATAATTCCTTTATTTAACTGTAACACATTATATCCGATTTTGCCTTCTCTCTTTCAAACTGCAGACTGAACTCTACCATATTATGATCGCTGCTTCCTAAGTGTTCCCTTACTTTAAGATCTTTTATAAAGTCTGGTTCATTACAAAGCACTAGGTCCAGAATAGCCTGCCCCCTTGTGGGCTCCATGACAAGCTGTTCCAAAAAGCCATCCTGTAAGCATTCCGTGCATTCCCTTTCTTTGGATCCACTGGCAACATTATTTACCCAGTCCACCTGCATATTGAAGTTTCCCATGATCACTGTGACCTTGCCTTTCTGACATGCCTTCTCTATTTCCCGGTACATGTTGCACCCCTGGTCCTGACCACTGTTAGGAGGTCTGTACATAACTCCCATTATGGTTTTTTTGCCTTTGTGGTTCCTCAATTCCACCCACACAGACTCCACATCATCTGACGCTATGTAATTCAGTGCCATAGATTTAATTTTGTTCTTAACTAACAAGGCAACCCCACCCCCTCTGCCAACCTCCCTGTCTTTTCGAGATGTTGGAAATCCTTGGATGTTTAACTGCTAGTCCTGACCCCCCTGTAACCACGTCTCTGTGATGCCTACCACATCATAATTATTCACTATGATCTGTGCCATTAGTTCATCTGCTTTGTTATGAATGCTACGAGCATTCAGGTAAAGTGTCTTAATGCTAACTTTATCATTAGAGATATTGGAAGTCATAAGATGTCCTAAGTTATCCTTCCTTTTTGCTGCATTCCCAGTCTGCCTTGGGTTTAGATCCACCTGCACATACGCTATCCTCTCCATAAATAGTTGTGGAGAGGGACAAAACTGGTTCATAGGTTCAAGTTCTAAATTGGGGCATGGCAAATTTTGATGGAATTAGACAGGAGCTTGCAGGAGTTGATTGGAGTAGTTTGTTTGCAGGCAAAGGGACCTCTGGCAAGTGTGAGGCTGTTAAAAGTGAGATAGCTAGAGTTCAAGGTCTATATGTTCCTGTGAGGGTCAAAGGTAAGGTTGAAAATGTGTTGCTGGTTAAAGCCCTGGCTCTGGCCCGAAACATCGAATTTCCTGTTCCTTGGATGCTGCCTAACCTGCTGTGCTTTAACCAGCAACACATTTTCAGCTCTGATCTCCAGCATCTGCTGACCTCACTTTTTACTCAAAGGTAAGGTTGGCAGGAATAGGGAACCTTGGATAACAAGAGATATTGAGGCTTTGACCAGGAAAAAAGAGGCATCGCTCAGGTACAGGCATCTAGGTTCAAGGCAATCCCTGGAGGTAGAGAGAGGATACAGGAGTTTAAAGAAGGAAATCAGGAGGGTGAAAAGAGGCATGAGATAGCCTTGGTTGAGAAGATTAGGGTGAATCTAATGACATACTTTAAGCATATTTAAGGGAAAAGAATAACTAGAGAGAGAATAAGGCCCCTCAAGAACCAAAATGGACATGTATGTGTAGAACTACAGGAGATGAGTGAGGTTCTCAATGAATATTTCTCCTCTGTGTTTACCATGGAGAAAGACATGAAGGTTTGGGAACTTAGGGAAGTTAGTGGTGAAATTTTCCAGGCAGTCCATATCACAGCAGAGCAGGTGTTGAATGTATTAGAATGTATGAAGATGGATAAATCTCCTGGTCCTGACCAGATATATCTGAGAACATTGCAAGAGGCTAGAGAAGAAATTTCGGGGGCCCTGGCTGATATTTTTGCATCATTGTTAACCATGGGTGAGGTCTCAAAAGACTGGAGGGTAATGAATGCCATGATCTTATCCACAAAGGGCTGCAAAGAAAAACCTGGGAACTATAGACCAGTAAGCCTAACGTCTGTAGTAGGTAAGCTACTTGAGAAGATTCTGAGGGAGAAGTTATACGTGCAATTGGAAAAACAGGGTTTGATTAGGAGGCACCAGCATGGCTTTGTGAGTGGGAGATCATGCCTCACAAATTTGTTAGAGTTCTTTGATGAAGTGACCAGGAAGGTTGATGAGGGCAGGGCAGTAGACGTAGTCTATATGCATTCTGGTAAGGCCGTTGATAAGGCTCCACATGGTAGGCTGCTCTGGAAGATTAAATCGCATGGAATCCAGGGCGAGCTGGCAAATTGGATACAAAATTGGCCTGATGGTAGGAAGCAGAGGGTAATCGTGGAAGGATGCTTGTCTGACTGGAGACCAGTGACTAGTGGAGTGCCTCAAGGGGCCATTACTGCGTATTCTCTATATCAATGGTTTGGATGAGAATGTACAAAGCATGATTAGTAAATTTGCTGATGTTACTAAAATAGCTGGTACAGTGGACAGTGAGGAAGGTTGTCAGAAATTGCAGCAGGACCTTGATCAGCTGGGGAAGTGGGCTAAGAAATTGCAAATGGATATTAATATAGATAAGTGTGAGGTCTTACATTTTGGAAAGTCAAATCAAGGCAGGAGTTTCATGTTGAATGATAGGGCCTTAAGCAATGTAATAGAACAGAAGGATCTTGGAGTTCAGGTGCACAGTTCTCTGATAGTGGAGTCACAGGTAGACAGGGCAGTGAAGAAGGCTTTTGGCACATCAGTCACGGCATTGAGTACAGAAGTTGGGAAGTTTTGTTGCAGTTATACAGGATGTTGGTGAGGCTGTACTTGGAGTATTGTGTTCAGCTTTGGTCACCTGGTTATAGGAAAGAGTGCAGCAGAAATTTACAAGGATGTTGCCTGGACTCAATGGTCTGAGTTATCATGAGAGATTGGACGAGCTAGGACTTTTTTCTTTAGCACGTAAAAGACTGAGGGGGATCCTTAGAGAGGTGTATAAGATCATGAGAGGCATAGATAGGGTGAATGCACTCAGTCTTTTTCCCAGGGTTGGGGAAATTGATGACTAGAGGGCATTAGTTTAACATAAGTTGAGACAGGGGTGGCAACTTTTTTACACAGAGGGTGGTACGTGTATGGAATGAGCTGCCAGTGGAAGTGGTTGAGGTGGGTACATAAACTGCATTTAAAAGGCTTTTAGACTAATTCATGTATAGGAAAGGATTAGAAGGATATGGGCCAAGTGCAGGGAAATGGGATTAGCGTGGATGGATCTTTTGTTCAGAATGGACCAGTCTGGGCCAAAGGGCCTGTCCCCATGCTGTCGGACTCTATGACTCTATAACCCCTCCAGACCTTGTTACATTGTAACACTATGGCACTTTCAGGGGTAGCATAGTGGCTCAGTGGTGAGCAATGTAGCCTCACAGTGCCAGGGAACTGGGTTCGGTTCCAGCCTTGGGTCACTGTGTGGAATTTGCACATTCTCCCTGTGCCTGTGTGGGTTTCCTCCATATGCTCCCATGGTCCAAAGATTAGGTGCAGGTTTTGTGCTTGACCATGGTGATTGCAGGTTTACAGGGATAGGGTAGTGTGTATATCTCGGTGGCATGCTTTTCAGAGGATCAGTGCTGACTCAATGGGACAAATGGCCTTTTCTTCACCCTGAAGATATTCTATGAAGTGTGGATTTCTCCTGTGTTTGCCCTCGGTCTGCAGACGGGACACCAGTGTGTTGATTATTTTACACGTGTTCAATCACACTTTCATCACCTGAGTGTGTATGTTCCTGTTTCCTGGGTATAATTAGTAGGTTGAGTATTTCCCTTAGCTGATTTCTGTTCCTCCTCACTGTTGCTCTATTAGGTCTCATGGCTTCACAAGATTTGGACTCACTGGTTTCGAGTTATGCGCTAATGCGTATTCATCCATCATCTCTGCAGCTGAATTCTTATCTTTTCTAGAAGTGAGTTTTTAAACTCCTCCAGCAGCATAATATCTCTAAGAACCTCATATGTTTTTTCTATCTTTAATGCTCTCGTCCATCTATCAAAGTTGCTCTGTTTAATTCTTTAAAACTCGATATAAGTCCGACCTGGTTCCTTTCTTATATTTCTCAACTGTTGTCTATGTGCTTCTGGTACCAGTTCAGAGCTAATCAAAATAGCCCTTTTTGCTTATTCATATTCTCTTGACAGCCCCTCTGACAGCGTTGCAAACACCTCCCCAGCCCTACCTATCAACTTGACATTACCCACACAGTCTCTGGCTTGTTCATCTGTTTAGCCAATTTCACAAAGAAAAGACTTCTAAATCGTTTTCATCCAATTTGGTAATGTTTTCACATACTTGTAAATAATCCTACCAGGTATTTGGGTTTGTTGTTCTCCATTATCCTTCTCACTAAGTCTACCCTCTACCTTCACCTTCATCCTGTGGCCATCAACTTTCCTGTTTAATTGCCAACGTTTGTAGTTCGAACTGTCTCTCTCTCTCTTTCTTCCTTTCTTCTGCTCGGGTCTTCCACTCCTTTTTGTTTTCATTTGCTTCTAACCGTAGTTCAAGAGGTTTCAGTTCCCTTTCCCTTTCCTTGTCCTCTAACTCCAGTCCTCTTATTCGTAAATTAATATTTTCGAGCTCCACTGTTTCTCTGGTATACCTAAATGCTTGACCAACTCCGTTATAATTTCAACTTCCCCCTTATTCATGGCTAAACCCAATTCTAACCTGTCTGCTAATTCTAAAAGTGTCTCCTTTTTCTGTCTTTCTAAACTTTCTTGGCAAATTTGGGAAGCATCTTCAAACTCCAGAACCTCTTTAGCAATGTTAAGAGCCATTTCCCTCACTTTTGATTTACCCAACCACAGATAACAGAAGTTAAACGGATTTTCCACCCTTCACTTAAGTTTTATTGAAAGAGATCGGACATTAATCCCTAAGTCTATTTAAATCTGCTGGGATCTCTCATTCACATCTGTCCAGATCCATTCAGGTCCCCTACATGAACCGTCCGGATCCCAGACCTGTCCAAATCTGTCCAGATTCCCAGATGAGCCCCCAGCCTGTAATAAAGTGGAGGTCCGCACCACCCTCTTCCCCCCCCCCACCCTCCCCCACATAACTCCCCGCCATGCCATAACTAAAACTGAAATACGCAGAGAGGTTGCCTCACCTCATAATTTGTTAAAAATAGTGTTACAAGGGGTATAACCTATCTCTCACACCCCTCTCTTATAAACTAGTGGTTAAATGAAACGAATTCCTTTCACTCATTCTGTAACCAACAAGTTACAATTTATTTATCTAACTCCAACAGTGAACAAAGTAACAGAACCATTCCGCTCTATCAACTATTCCCTAATAAAACAAAATTTGAATGGTCTGCTTTTTCAATTTAAAAAAAAATTATTTAACAAGACAATAGAATTTAGTCTCACAAAATTACGACAATGATGCTTCTCCTGAAAAGTGCCCTATCCACTGATCTTCTTTCAGGAATGGCTCTCTGCATTGAATTCTTATGTCAGTTCTGCCAGGAATGTTGTCTCTGTGAATTCGGCGGTCTAGAATATTAGCTAAGGGTGCTGCGGTATCTTTGTTAATTCAATGGTGCTTTCTCTGAGAGCTGAGAATTGTTAACTCTTCAGATGGCACTTGGCTCTGCTGATTTTCAAATGTCCTCATCTTTTATACCCTTGATGACCTATAAATTTCTTTACTTTCGGTTTGGTTCTAGTTTGTCAAAACAATCAGATTTAACTTTAATTGGTCCTTAGTCTCCAAGTGCCTGGTTTAAACTCTGATTCCTCTCTCACAGATGCTGCCAGACCTGCTGAGTTTATCCAGCGTCTAGATTAGAGTGGTGCTGGAAAAGCACATTGGTTAGGCAGGATCTGAGGAGCAGAAAAATCGACATTTTGGGCAAAAGCCCTTCAACAGGCCTGAAGGCAGGGAGCCTCCAGGGTGGAGAGTTAAGTGGGAGGGGCATGGGGATGGGAAGAAGGTAACAAAGAGTACAATAGGTGGATGTGGGTGGGGATGAAGGTGATGGGTCAGAGAGGAGGGTGGGGAAGGGTAGCGAAGAGTGCAGTGGTTGGTTGGGGGTGGGGATGAAGATGATAAGTCAGAAAGGAAGGTGGGACAGGGTAGCAAAGAGTGCAATGGGTGGATAGGGGTGGGGATGAAGGTGATAGGTCAGAGGGGAGGGTAGACCGGATAGGTGGGAAGGAAGATAGGCAGGTAGGACAGGTCATGAGGATGGTGCTGAGTTGGAAGGTTGGAACTGGGGTAAGGTGGGGGGAGGGGAAATGAGGAAACTAGTGAAGTCCATATTGATGCCCTGGAGTTGAAATGCTCCATGGCGGAAGATGAGGCGTTCTTCCTCCAGGCGTCAGGTGGTGAGGGAGCGATGGTGGAGGAGGCCCAGGACCTGGATGTCCTCAGCAGAGTGGGAGGGGGAGTTGAAATGTTGGGCCACAGGGCAGGGTGGTTGATTAGTGCAGGTGTCTTGGAGATAATCTCTAAAGCGCTCTGCGAGATGGCGTCCAGTCTCCCCAATGTAGAAGAGACCGCATCGGGAGCAACAGATACAATAAATTACATTGGTGGATGTCTCAGGCTCACGTCCTTACTGATGGACTCAGCAACCCTTATTCCAGACTAAACCACCGTGACTCTGAACCTACTCTCTGCCTCTGCAGGCACTACTCTCACACTTTACCTCAACCTCTGGCGCATCACTTCATAGGATCACCACAGTGTGGAAGGATACTATTCAGCTCATCGAGTCTACATCATCCCTCTGAAGAGCATCCCACCACCTTATCCTTTCCCTTGGCCAATCCACCCAACCTGCCCATCTTTGGACTGTGTGAGGAAACCCACGCAGACACAGCGAGAATGTGCAAACTCCACACAGATAGTCATCTGAGGGTGGAATCAAACCCGTGTCCCTGGCATTGTGAGGCAGCAGTGCTAACCACTGAGTCACCATACCATGCTTCTGATACATTGCATCACCACTTACCACCACATGTTCACTGGACATCGCACACTGCTCTGACTATTTCCTTATTCTCCTTCTTTCAGGAACAATCCCTAGCCAGCACCTTGGGAGTCTGATTTCTGGTTCAAACCATGATGGTTCGTGTACACAAACTGGCTCAACTCATTCAATGGAGTCACTGTAACTGCATTGTTTAAAGATCTCCCAGAATGCTTTTATTTGACTACTGGGAGATTGAAGCTAAGTTCAGTGGGTTCCCAAACATTCTTGGTGACTTGGACATTCGTATGGAGGATGTGCGGTAAGCACTGGCAGATATTAGTGAACCAGATGAGTTTTTTTGTTGCAATTACTGATTGAACTATAGGCACCATTCTTGAGATTAACTTCCAATTCCATGCTTCTCGAACTGATTTGAAATTCCACCATCTGATGGGATATGAACTCATGTCCACCAGGGCAATAGGATTACAATATTGCTGCCAGTTCGCAATCTCCTTGTAATCATTTAAGTAGTGGAGTCTGTTCGGCCAAAACGTTTCACAGTGGATTCATGAAGGGAGGGATCTCTCTCAAAGCCATGGTGAACATTCAACCCTCAGACCACAACCAAAGCAGGTGGATTGAACTTGCACTTATATAGCACCTACAACATTGCAAAACAGGCCATGGCTCCGACATTGCTTCCTTCATCATTTTTGGGAATATACAGTGCTTACTGAGTTGCTGTTTTTCCCTGGAAAGGAACAGAAATCACCGTTGAACCACAATTAATTGGCCAGGATGCAAATTATAATCTGGTGAAGGTGCTACATGAATGGAATTTCTCTTTCTAACTGTTAGTATATTTCCTTGGATTAATTACGACCAGCAGTATCTTTGATTGCTCAGAGAACCATTTTGAACTTTATATTTCATGCAGGGATTCCCCTTGTTCCTGTTTATAATTAGTCAATGTGTCTGCTGCTTGAATAATCGAGATATTGTACAGTAACCGCCCCCATAAACCAATTGAACTCTCTGACATCCACTGTCCTCTGTGGTTTTCTTGTTATATTCCGCAGCACAACCGAGCTGTCATGTGGTTTACTGAGCTGAACTGGGAACTGCTGTACAGGCAGTAGAAACTCTGAAAAGGAGTCTGACAGAAACTCTTTAGCTCGTTTTTAACGTATTATGTCAATCTCAATCATTGTTTGAGCACATGTTTCTCGATCTGCAGTTCATTTTAAGTGCAGAGTCATATAGCACAGAAATAGACTCTTTGGTCGAATTGTGTGTGTGACAACCAAATTTCCCCAAACAAAACTAGTCCCACTTGCATTTGGCTCATGTCTCTTCTAAACCTCTCCTACACATGTATCTGTCCAAATATCTTTTAAATGTTGTAACTCTATCTGCATCTGCCACTTCCTCTTGCAGTTCATTCCATATACAAGCTGTGTGAAAACATTGCCCCTCAGCACCCTTTAAATCTTTCCCCTCTCACCCTAAAAAACCTGTTCTCTGGTTTTGAGCTTGCCCACCCTCGGCAGAAGAGCTTTCCCATTCACCTTATGTATGCCCTTCACGATTTTCTAAATGTCAACCTCCTACGCTTCAGGGACAAACGTCACAGTCTATTCAGCCTCACCTTATAACTCAAACTGGGAAACAGTGAGGTTTGCTGGTGCTGGAGATCAGAGTTAAGAGTGTGTAGCGGGAAAAGCACAGTAGGTCAGGCAGCATCCGAGGAGCAGGAAAATTGACGCTTCAGGCAAAAGTCCTTCATCAGGAAGGGCTCCTGATTAAGGGCTTCTGCCCGAAACACCGATTTTCCTGCTCCTTGGACGCTGCATGACCTGCTGTGCTTTATCAGCACCACACTGATCTAGACAAAGGAGTGAGTAAAGGTCCGCCTGGGAGAATGAATAACTGCTAATGGGAACCATTGGTGGCAAATAATAGGTTGTGTGTGGTAGCAGCCCTTGTGATGACAAGGCCTAGTCATAGAGTCATACAGCACGGAAACGGACCCTTCGGTCCAACCAGTCCATGCTAAACATAATCCCAAACTAAGCTAGTCCCACCTGCCTGCTCCTGGCCCAAACCTTTCCTGTTGATGTAACTGATGAATGGCTCCAACCCAAAACATCAACTTTCCTGTTCCTCGGATGCTGCCTGACCTGCTGTGCTTTTTCAGCAATACAGTCTCAACTTATAACTCAAACCCTCTATTGCCAGCAACATTCTGGTCAATCTTTTCTGAACCTTCTTCAAATTTAATTATATCTTTCCTGTAGCAGGGTGATCAGAACTGCATGCAGTACTCCAAAATTGGCCTCACCAATGTCCTGCATCACCTCAACATGACATCCCATATTCCATATGCAATGATCTAAGCAATAAAGGCAAACATGATAAAGGGCAAATTCAAATTTGCTACAATGGCAAAACCATCAGCTTGGTTCACTCATCATCTATTTGAGTCCATATTGTGGTGTTTATGAACTCAAAACTTATTCAGGATTTGAACTTGCCTCAGTGCAGTACTAGGCTGGAGCTGCACAATCAGAGGTACTGTCTCTCAGGTGACACATTAAATTAAGGCCTAGTCTCCCCTCTCAGTCTCCCCTCTCAGTCTCCCCATACGAGGATCAACAACATTATTCTGACTAACATTTTATCCGTCAATCTCTGTCTCCAAAATCAAAAGAAAAGGTATTACAGCATCTGAAATAAAATCAGAAACTTCACGAAAACAGGCCAGGCAGTGACTGAGTCATACAGCACAAAACAGGCCCTTCGGCCCATCTGTAGTATCAGTGGACAAGAAATTTGTCTCTGATCAATGACCCAGTTGTTGGAAAACTGTAGATATCAGCAGTTTTTAAGCAAATACCGAGCTCAATAAAAGAGGCAGTCAGGAAACGGACATATGACTGGACACAAGTGGTCAAATGGCAGCGAGCAAAATATTTTAAAAATTCTTTCAGAGGATATGGTCAGGCTAAATCATATTTATCGTCCATCCCTCATCGCCCTGGAGAAAATGGTTGTGAGCCACCTTCTTGAACTATCGCAATCCTCAGCTATAATGACACACAGTGCTGTGTGGGTATTCTTGCACTCTGACCCAGCAACACTGGAGGAAGGACAAATCACTTCCAACTTGGAAGGGAACTTCCAGGTGGTGGTCTACTCATGCATCGGCTAATGCATTATGTTTCTAGGAGGCAAAGGTCACGGGGTTAGCCTGCACTATCGAAAGATCATTGGTGAGTCCAATACTTCCTCTGGTTATCTGTCCATTCACCACATCACTGGCTTTAGGAACTTCCTGTGTGCAAGTTGGCTACTGCATTTACTATACTAAAAAAAACATTGAATTGATTGTAACGAGCTTTGGAACATCCTGAAATTTGTTTTGGCAACAATCTACACCCTTACCCCTGATTCAGAACCAGGCGAAAGTGAGGGCTGCAGATGCTGGAATGTTGTGCTGGAAAAGTGCAGCAGGTCAGGCATCATCCGAGGAGTAGGAAAATTGATGTTTTGGGCAAAAGCCCTTCATCAGGAAGGGCTGAAGATCCCTTTAGACATCAACACTTTCCAATCTCTCACTATTTATTCCTCCCAGCAAAGTGCATAACCTCTGTGTGACCCATGTTGTTTTCCTTCTCTATTCTACTGCCTGTTTGCTCAGCCTGTCTAAATCTCCTCTAAGCTACTTTCTAATACTCCCCACTGGCCATCAACACTCAAAAAGCTTGACACCATCCAAGACAAAGCAACTGCTTGACTGGTGCTACATCTGTAAACATCTATTCCCTCTACCACCAATGTTCAGTGTGTTCAAGAGGCATTGCAGAAATTCACCAAAGATCCTCAAACAATGCCTTCCAAATCCACGGCCACCTCCACCGAGAATCACATGGTAACACCACTGTCTGAAAAAATCCTCCCCCCAAACCATTCACCATCCTGACTTGGAAGTATAGCGCTGTTCCTTCAATGTCAATGGATTTAAATCCTCGAACTCCCTCCCTCATGGCATTGTGGGTCCACCTCCAGCACATGGACTACAGTGGTTCAAGAAAGCAGCTCACCTCCCACATTCTCAAAGGCAACAAGGCTCTTTCTATTGTCTGAAGTGAATGCAAGTGACCCCCATGATTTGATTGGATTTGATTTATGATTGTCACATATACCCAGGTACACTGACAGGGGTGGCACAGTGGCTCAGTGGTTAGCCCTGCTGCCTCACACCGCCAGGGAACTGGGTTTGACCCCTGCCTTGGGTGAGTGTGTGGAGTTTGCACATTCTCCCTGTGCCTACATGGATTTCCTCCTAGTGCTCCGGTTGCCTCCCACAATCCAGAGATGCACAGGTTAGGTGTGTTGGCCATGCTACATTGCCCATTGTGTTAGGAGCATCAGTGAGGGGTAAAGATAGGGTCTGGTGGGTTGCTCTTTAGAGGGTCAGTATGGACTTGGTTGGGCTGAAGGGCCTGTTACCATACTGTTGGGAATATATTCTAATCAGTGAAAAGTCTGTTTTGTGTGCAGTGCAGGCAGAGCATGCCATACAAATTGCATTAGGGCAACAGAGCGTAGAGTACAATGTTACAGCTGCAGAGAAGGTGCACAGAGAGCAAGACCAACATAGAACATAGAACATTACAGCGCAGTACAGGCCCTTCGACCCTCGATGTTGCGAAAACCTGTGAAACCAATCTGAAGCCCATCTAATCTAAACTATTTCATTTTGGTCCATATGCCTATCCAATAACCATTTAAATGCCCTTAAAGTTGGGAAGTCTTCTACTGTTATAGGCAGGTCATTCCATGCCTCTACTACTGTCTGAGTAAAGAAATTACCTCTGACATGATTAGATTACTTACAGTGTGGAAACAGGCCCTTCGGCCCAATCAGTCCACATCGATCCTCCGAAGAGCAACCCACCCACACCCATTCCCCTACACATAACACTACGGGCAATTTAGCACGGCCAATTCACCTAACCTGCACATGTGGGAGGAAACCAGAGCACCCGGAGGAAACCCACACAGACACAGGGAGAATGTGCAAACTCCGACAGACAGTTGCCCAAGGCAGGAATTGAACCCAGGTCTCTGGCACTGTGAGGCAGTGGCTAACCACTGGACCACTGTGCCACCATCTGACCTATATCTATTACCCTTCAATTTAAAGCTATGTTCCCTCGTACTAGCCATCACCATCCCAGGAAAAAGTCTCTCATTGTCGCCCCATCTAACCCTCTGACTATCTTATGTGTCTCAATTAAGTCACATCTCAACCTTCTCTCTGACAAAAACAACCTCAAGTCCCTCAGCCTTCCCTCATACCAAGCAATATCCAAGCAAATCTCCTCTGAACCCTTTCCAAAGCTTCCACATAATGTGGTAACCAGAACTGTACACAAAACTCCAGGTGCGGCCCGCACCAGAGTCTTGTACAGGTGCAGCATGACCTCATGGCTCCAAAACTCAATCCCTCTACCAAGAAAAGCTACCACACTGTATGCCTTCTTAACAACCCCATCAAACTCGGTATCAGCTTACAGGGATCTATGTACATGGACACCGAGATATCTCTGTTCATCCGCACTACCAAGAATCTTATGCTTTGCCCAGTACTCTGCATTCCTGTTACTCCTTCCAAAGTGAATCAACTCACACTTTTCCACATTAAAATTAAAACTTGAGAAGTCCATTCATAAGTGAAATAACAATGGGGATGAAGCTGTTCTTGAGTCTATTCGTTATGTGTCAATAAATATTCATATCTTAGCGAGTTTTGAGAAGGTTTGTAGCTCAGGTTGAGGTTCTGGATGTAGGTTTGCTCACTAAGCTGGGAGGTTCGTTTCCAATGAAATATACCTTCCAGTTCAGCAAGCAAACCTACATCTAAATATTTATATCTTCTGCCTGGCAAAAGATGTCTGTGCTGCAACATTAAGAAGTGCAGGGATGTTGTTCCTTGTCCGGGTCAATATTTATCCCTCAATCACAGAAACAGATTATCTGGTCATTATCATATTTCTGTGTGTGGGATTTGGTCAGTGCAAATTTGCTGCTGCATTGCCTACAATCCCCCTTGTGAGCAGACACTTCTGTTGCTTGCTTGTTTGATCCTTAACTGTCTGTCAAACAGTTTCTTGTCTTCAATCTTGTTACAGCCAGTCAACAGCAGTAAAAGCAATCCAGGTGGAACCCTTTCTGAAACATCAGTCTTTATTTTTCCCCTGGTTTTGGGGATTAAAGAGTCAGAACCTGGAAATGAATCTTTAATCATGCCGAAGACGCTGGATGAATCCTGAAGGGTGGTGGCCCTGATTCACTGTCCATCTGTGTTGCTTGAGAAACATCTTGAGATGGGGCTGACTGCATTATAGGCACTATGTGAAGGCAAGTTGTTGTTGAAATGGACAGCATTATTAAGACCCATATGATGATGGTGGGTGGTCTGGTAAACGAGGTTATGGATATACAGCCGCCTTAGTTGATGACCAAATGGCAAAAGATTGCATGAGTTTATTCTGATTCCTGGAGTTAAGCCGACAGCTAATCTTTCTAGTAGTTACACATAGAGATACAGGAAGTTGTGGCTGACATGGGCACTGGGCAGGGTGATGAGATGGCAATGCTCTTACTGAGGATTTGATGATTTGTTTTGTCCTGTCAGCATGAGAGACACCGCATTGTTTTACACAGATTCCAGTATTCTCCCCTGCCCACCACCCTCATGGGGCTTTTTTTTTGTGCACAAAAACATTATTACGGACAGCAGAAGTGGTTTTCCTCTTCAACCGCATCTAGTAATACTAGTAATATGGCCAGGCCAGCTGCCAAGTCGTAGAGTGGAAACCGTGATGAAGTTGAGTACAAATCTGTGCATGGGTTCAATTTACTCACTCACAGGGAACACTCACCTGAAGCCACACACAGTGTTCCGCAGACGGGCATTGGCATCGGAAAGAGATTGGCATCAGGGATCGCGGCATTGACTTCCGGCGCTGGAAGTCCTTCCCACTGCCAGAGGCTCAGGCAGCCATACGGAAATTAGAGGGAACACTGCACACAGTGTGTCGCAGGCTGGGCCGGCATTTATTGCCCCTCCCTAACTGCTCCTTGAGAAGGTGGTGAGCTGCCTTCTTGAACCGCTGCAGTCCATTTGCTGTGGGTTAACCCACAATGCCACTGAGGACAGAATTCCAGGATTCTGATCCAGCGACACCGAAGGAACGGCAATATATTTCCGAGTCAGGATGGTAAGCGGCTTGGAGGTGGTGGTGTTCCCATGTGTCTTCTGCCCTTGTCCTAGATTGAAATGGACATGGATTTGGAAGATACTGTCTGAGGATCTGGGGTGGAATCCTCTTCAGATGGCCGATGCCAGCTCAATGGGTCAAATGGGCTCTTTTTGCACGAGAGGGATTCTATGATTCTGTCAATTTCTGCAGTGCATCCTGTAGATTGAACACACCATAGTAACTGAGCATCAGTTGGTTCAGGGAGTGGACCTTTGTGATGCCAAACAAGTGGAGTGCTTTGTCCTGGATAGTGTCAAGCTTCTTGAGTGTTGTTGGAGTTACACTCATCCAGGCAAGAGTCGAATATTTTACCACACTCTTGACTTGTGCTTTGTAGATAGTTGACAGACCCTGGGGAGTCAAAATGTAAGTTACTCTAGTATTTTTAGCCCCTGACCTATTTTTGTTGTCACTGCATTTATATGGCTAGTCCAATTCAGTTTCTGGTAAATGGTAACCTGCAGGATGTTGATAGTAAGGGAGCCAGTGACAGTATTCTCATTGAATGTCAATGGGAGGTGGGTGGGTGGATTTTCTCTTACTGAAGATGGTCATTGCCTGGCATTGGTGTGGCACAAATGTAACTCAACATTTTTCAGCCCAAGCTTGGATATTGTCCAGATCTTGTCGTGTTTGGACATGGACTGCTTCAGTATCTGAAGAGTCACAAATGTTGTTGAACATTGGGCAATCATCGGCGAACATCCCTACTTCTGACCTTCCGATGGAGGGAAGGCCATTGATGAAGCAGCTGAAGATGGTTGGGCTGCCCATTCTCTGCTTGATGTTCACCCTCAGGTTGTCCCACACATGAGGAACTGGTGCAATACATACCCCCAGCACGTTGTGAAGTTGCTGGCCTGTCACTCCGTTGCTTTGTGAGGTCTCTATGGTTACATCGTTTGCTAGTAATTTGCAGTCAACCTTCACACAGCAAGTTCCCAAACACAGCAAAGGAAAGGAATGGCCAGGGAGTCTGTATTTCCTTTCTGAAAAAAAATCACTATAAAACTGGGCTAACCTAATGACATTCACAATAAAGCATAATTAATAACAAATGTAGATATTACAGGAAATGTTTAGTAATGATACATGTGTACAGTATGTGCACACCATCTACTCACTACTCACCAGCCATAGGAAGCCTCAAGTGAAATTGGGGCCAAGACAGGAAAGGGTAGGAAGTAGCACGTGGAATTGGTTACTTAGTCCCTTATTTCCATCATCGCATAAGGTCCTGGACCATCCTCAATTTCACTTTTCCACTTTACCCCAAAAATCCTTGATTCCCTTACAGCCCAAAGTATATGAGGCTTGTGTATGCTAACTTAGCAATATATCCACAGCTCACAGTGCTTCCTACTCATCACCATCTTAAGAGTCATCGAGTCATAAAGCAATAGAGCACACAGACTTCAGTCCAACTCATCCATGCTGACCAGATATCCTAAATTAATCTAGTTCCACTCACCAGCATTTGGCCCATATCCCTCTAAACCCTTCCTGTTTACATACCCATCCAGATGCCTTTTAAATGTTGTAATTGTACCAGCCTCCACCACTTCTTCTGGCAGCTCATTCCATACACGTACCACCCTCTATGTGAAAAACTTGACCCTCAGATTGATTTTAAATCTTTCCCCTCACCTTAACCCTATGCCCTCTAGCTTTGGACTCCCCTTCTCTGGGAAAAAAAGACATTGGCTGTTCACCCTATACTGAAAGCAGTATACCAAAAGTGACCTCACCAATGTCCTATACAGCTGCAACATGGCCTCCCAACTTCTGTACTCAATGTGCTGACCAATAAAGGATACCAAATGCCTTCTTCACTATCCCATCTTAAAAGAGGATTGATTAGTTCAGTTGGCTGGAAGGCTGGTTTGCAATGCAGAGGGAGCATCTAACAGTGCAGGTTTAATTTCTGTACCTGTAGAAGTTATGCTGAAAGTCCCACCTTCTCAACCTCACCCCTTGCTTGAAGTATGGTGACCCTCAGGTTAATCTCACCACCAGCTGTCTCTCTCTTTCTCTATCTCTCTCTCCCTCTTTCTCTCTCTCATTCTCTACTGAGAGACCAGCCTTTTGGTCCTCTGGGACCAAGGCGACTTTACAATCTTAAATGGCTCACACCTTATTTTGTGATTGTGAGACCCTGGTTCAAGGCATTCCAGTCAATGGGAAACAGTTGCTATTTGTCATTTTGTCTTCTACCTGCCCTGTCAAATCTTCCATGATTGCAACACAGATGAGAGCCAGAAAACTAGACTGGATCTCCACTCCCACGTAAATATGACATGTCCGCAATCTACAAATGACCAAATTTGTCTCTGATCTTGTGGAACTCTTCTAACCCGTCTACAAATTGCGACACAGGATCTGTTATGAGACTAACTGCAGTTATTTTGAGTAAGTTCCTGTTTATTTTCCAAAGTCCATTATTGGAAATCTTATATCATAACCCAGAGAATACAAGATGGAGGTTGAAGATATAGGTTGTTCTCTAAGATATGAAGTCTATGTTTGTGCAAACCAATTAATGACCCAGCAAGTTTGAGTGAAGCTAGGAAACGACTCTACCACAGTAGTCTATCTGTGCCAGAACTACACCCTCCTGATCATTGGCATATATTTCAGGAACTGTGAGTATTTTCTTCTATTGAAAACTGGAATGGGTATATTTAGCCATGATAATGAAACACTCTTCAGAAATGGATGAGGTAACTAATTCTAAGCTCGGGCATCACCATACCTTTCACTGCAGATATACATAGGCTTTCATCTCAATTCACTGAGAGTCCTTCAGAGACACTTTCCCAATCCACCCTCAACTACCTAGAAGGAAAAGGGCAGCAAATGCAAGGCAACCTCATTTCCTGCCAGCTCCACTCAAGCCACACACCGTCCTGACATTCCATTAATTCATGGAATGTGGGAACCAGCCAACATTTATTGTCCTGAAGAAGGAGGTGGTGAACTGCTACAGTTGGTTTGCTGTAATCATACTCACAATGCCATTAGGGAGGGAATACCAGGATTTTATCCCAGTGCCAATGAACGAAGGTTTATTTCCAAGTCAGGAAAGTGTGTGACTTGGAGGGGAACCTGCAGGGTGGTGGTGTCCCCGTGTATCTGCTGCCCTTGTCCTTCTAGATAATGGTGGTCATGGATTCAGAAGGTGCTGTTTAAAGAGACTTGGTAAGACATTGCAGTGCATCTTTTGGATTGTACACACTGTTACTAGGCATTAGTGGAGGAGGGATTCTTTGTGGATGTGATGCCAATCAAGTGGATTGCTTTGGCCTGGACGGTGTTGAGTTCTTGAGTGTTGTTGGAGCTGCATCCATCCAGGCAAGTGGGGAGTATTCCATCACACTCCCGACTTGTGCCTTGTAGGTGGTGGACAGGCTTTGGGAGCCAGGAGGTGAATTCCTCACCACGGTATTTCTAGCTTCTGACCTGCTCTTGTTGCTACAGTTTTTAATATGGCGATTCCAATTCAGTTTCTGGTCATTCACAAGCCCCGAGATGACTTTGAACTGTATTGCTGTCCCTGCACTAGGTTAAAATTCACAACCCACTGTGGGCATACCTATAGAAGCTGCGATTGTTTGAGAGGGGATAGCTCACCACCATCACCCCAGGGCAATCAGAGATGGGGAAAGAAAGGTTGGCATGTGAACCAAAGAGAGAAAAATCTTTAATTCTGCAGAAAAGTTTCAAGAAACCCACAGCTTTTAGTGCAATGCTTCTCACATTTTCTTTTTCTGTGATCCCATTTCAATGCTTGGTCCCTCAGTGATATGTGAGAGAGTGGAGGACAGCTACACAGTTGTCGATCAGAATCCCGTGTCAATGCTGTCTCAGCCCATTAATTCAGCCTGTCGTCCCACATGGGGTCCTGACCCCATTTTACGGAACTCTGTTCTCATGGGATTAATTGACTGAGGGGTTTCTTGATTCATAGATACTGAAGACTTTAGTTAAACATACAGCAGAAATCGAGGACTAAAGACTAGTTTAAAGGCAAACAGAGACAGAAAGTGCTGGAGATTCACAGCAGAATGCAGCTTCTGTGGAGAGAGAAACAGCTTGACATTTCAAGTCTGATATGACTCTTCCTCACATTGGCTAAAAACATAAACTCTGATTCCTCTCTCACAGATGCTGCCAGACCTGCTGAGTTTATCCAGTGTCTCGATTAAAGTGGTGCTGGAAAAGCACAGCAGGTCAGGCAGCATCTGAGGAGCAGGAAAAATCAATGTTTTGAGCAAAAGCCCTTCATCAGGAATAGAGGCAGGCTGCCTGCAGAGTGGAGAGATAAATGAGAGGGGGGGTGGGGGTGCGGAGAAAGTGGCATAGAGTACAATAGGTGAGTAGGGGTGGGGATGGAGGTGATAGGTCAGAGAGGAGGGTGGTGTGGACATGTGGAAAGGAGGCAGGTAGGACAGGTCATGGGGACGGTGCTGAGCTGGAAGGTTGAAGCTGGGGTGAGGTGGGGGAAGGGGAAATGAGGAAACTGTGATGTCCACATTGATGCCAAGGTTGTTGAAGTGTTCCGAGGTGGAAGATGAGGCATTCTTCCTCCAGTCGTCGAGTGGTGAGGGAGCAGAGGTGGAGGAGGCCCAGAACCTGCATGTCCCTGGCAGAGTGGGAGAGGGAGTTGAAATGTTGGGCCACAGGGCGGTGGGGTTTTTTCCTGCGTTTATCCAGCACCTACTGTGGGTTTTCTTTTTCAGATTCCCAGCATCCCGCAGTATTTTGCTTTTAGATTAAAGCCAAAATGTTGAATTAAAGCTAAACATTCCACAGTGTGAGAAGTGGAGAGTGCTTCATCAAGACTGGGGAGGCAAGAAATTTGGAATTTCTTTTTCAGAGACTTGTGTTGGCGATGACCTGAAACTGGGCCAGGTTTCTGTTGCATCATCTCTGTATGTTCCCACTGCACCCACATTAAATCAAGAATTACATAAATGGATGAAGTGACTGAAACCTGGTTCCTGTTGAGAGGCTAGGCTGTGGGAATGACCTTTAGTTTGGAACTAGGCCCAGTGATATCCTCTGACGTAGTGTGAGAGTGAAACCACCCGTGGAAACGTGACTACAATAAGCTGCGCAGTGCTCTAGGAAGGAGCAGCTAAGTCACAACTGACAACACTTCCATTTTCTTTTTGATGGAGAAACGTAGCGATTTTATACGGTCTTCTCATCGACACACTGATCAATATGGACTGCACACTGCACGCGAAGAAAAACATCTCAAATCGATTTGTGGACTGGAACGGGAGGCAAAACCAAAGCAGGGAAGGCGAAAACTGAAGGTTGGAAATTGCAAGTGAAACTGACCAACTTTTCCAATCCCAGACAAAACAGGGAAACAGCACCAATGATGTCATCGATGGACCAGACAGTGAGTTCGGGTTGGGGGCCCGAGTAGGACTGGAACAGGGAAGGCTCTGCGTACCCCATTAAGGGACAGGCATAATTGTATCCCATGTGGGTACCCATGGCCACAACTTTGATCTGAAGATGTAATCCCTGCCTTTTTACTTGCCGGCTCCTCACTATCTCAGGTCCCAGACAAACCTTCAGGTGAAGCAGCGTTTTATCTGCACTTCAGTCTAGTCTACTGTATTCACTGCTCACAATATGGCCTCCTCGACATTGAGGAGATGAAACACAAACGAGACAACCACTCAGTGGAACACCTACATTCTGTCCGTAAAAAAGTCCCTGAGCTTCCAGTTTCCTGCCACTTTAACACCCCACCCTGTTCCCTGGCCAACATCTCTGTCTCGGCCTTGTTGTAATGTTCCAGTGAAGCTCAGCAGAAGCTGGAAGAACAGCATCAATATCAAATTCAATAATTTTAGGGCTTCAGCACCTTCTTCCATGTTCTTACCTCAATCCCACATAATACATCAACAGGAAAGGTTTGGAGAGATATGGGCCAGGAGCAGGCAGGTGGGACTAGTTTAGTTTGGGATTATGTTCAGCGTGGACTGGTTGGACCGAAGGGTCTGTTTCCATGCTGTATGACTCTATGACCAGGCCTGGTCATCACAAGGGCTGCTACCACACACAACCCATTATTTGCCACTAATGGTTTCCATTAATTAGTGGAAGGGCATCTGATGAAGGGGTTTTGCCTGAAACACCGATTTTCCTGCTCCTTGGATGCTGCCTGACCTGCTGTGCCACTCTAACCTTGAATCTGATCTCCAGCATCTTCAGTACCACTGTCGCCTTACTCCTTTATCTGCCCAACTGTGTTTTGCTCTATCTGGATTCCATCTTCACTTTTCAGCCCCATTTTCAGCCTTCTGTGCTGAGAAGGTTTTACTCAGATGTTGCTGGAAATGGAGGGTTTGAGCTACAGAGAGAGGCTAAATAGGCTGGACTGTCTTCCCTGGAGCATCAGAGGCTGAGGGGATATCTTACGGAGGTTTATAAAATCATGAGGGGCATGGATGGGTAAATAGACAAGGTATTTTCCCCAGGGTGGGGGAGTCCAAATCTAGACAGCATAGGGCAAGACATAGGTTCAGGGTAAGAGGGAAAGGATTTAAAAGGGACCTAAGGAGTAACCTTTCCATGCAGAGCATGGTGTGTGTGTATGGAGTCAGCTGCCAGAGGAAGTAATGGAGGCTGGTACAATTACAACATTTAAAAGGCATCTGGATGGGTACGCAAACAGGAAGGGTTTAGAGGAATATGGGCCAAGTGCTGGTAAATGGGATTAGGTCAGATTGGGATATCTGGTCGGCACAGACAGGTTGGATTGAAGAGTCTGTTTTCGTGACTCAATATATACCAATATTTTCCAAGCTACCATCAGTTCTGAAGAGTCACAGGATACGAAACATTTACTCTGCTTTCTCTCCACAGATGCAGCCAGACCTACTGAGTTTTCCCAGCAACCTCTGTTTCTGTTCCAAATTACCAACATCTGCAGTTCTTTGGGTTTTTTTTGTTACAGTAAAAGTGATGCTACGCTTTGATTATGAGGCTCTTGATAGATTGCACCTGGAGTATGTGTCAGGACTATTGTTTTCTTTATTTAAGAAACGTTATAATTGCATTGGTGACAGTTCAGAGAAGGGTTACCACACTTACACCTCAATGAAGAGGTCATCTTTTGAAGAAAGCTTGGACTATCTAGGTTTGTAGCATTTGAAGATTAAAGAGGTGGGATGATCGAAATATATAAGATCTTGACGAGTCCTGACAGGGTAGAACTGGAGAGGGCATTTCTCCTTATGGGAGAACCTAGAACTTGGGGTCACTGTTTAGAACTCAGGTATCAACTCTTTGAAACAGAGATAAGGAGACATATTTTCAAAGGGTTGATCACAAATCAGGGCAGGACTTATACACTTAATGTTAAGGTCCTGCGGAGTGTTGCTGAACAAAGTGACCCTGAAGTGCAGGTTCGTAGCTCCTTGAAAATGGAGTCGCAGGTAGATAGGGTAGTGAAGAAGGTTTTTGGTATGTTTTCCTTTATTGGTCAGAGTATTGAGTACAGGATGGGGAGGTCATGTGGCGGCCGTACAGGACATTGGTTAGGCCACTTTTGGAATATTGTGCGCAGTTCTGGTCTCTCTCTTATAGGAAGGATGTTGTGAAACTTGAAAGGGTTCAGAAAAGATTTACAAGGATGTTGCCAGGGTTGGAGGGTTTGAGCGACAGGGAGAGGCTGAACAGGCTGGGGCTGTTTTCCCCGGAGGCTGAGGGATGACCTTATAGAGGTTTATAGAATATGATTGATTTAGATTACTGATTTGGATTACTTACAGTGTGGAAACAGGCTCTTCGGCCCAACAAGTGCACACAAACCTTCTGAAGAGCAAGAGGGATATGAAGAGGATAAAAAGAAAAAGACTTTTCCCTGGGGTTGGGGCGTCCAGAACTGGAGGGGACAGGTTTAGGCTGAGAGGGATATAAAGGGTACCTTTTTCATTCAAATGGTGGTATGCGTAATGAATGAGCTATCAGAGGAAGTGCAGGCTGGTATAATTACAACAGTTATAAAGCATCTGGATGGGTATATCAATAGGAAAGATTTACAGGGACGTGGGTCAAATGCTGGCAAATGGAACTAGATTAATTTAAGATATCTGGTCAGCGTGGGCTGAAGGGTTTGTTTCCGTGCTGTACATCTCTATAACTCTATGACTTTAAAAGTTCCCTTCCTGAGAAAGGTGATGGTGACCCACTCCTTGTATATTTTTAAGGTAAAGAATCTTGTTAAGAAATGGGGTGAAACAGCAAGTATAAATGTGGAACTGACTGAAGAAAAACAGAAACAAATTAAGAATGGATTTCATTTATTTATTTTCCAATATGACAAAATAAACACATTCTGAATTGTACTCCATTGTACATTTAATGCATATATCCTCTGAGTCATTCCATATGTGGCAACACAAGCAGATCCCACTCAAAACTTTAAAAGGACAGACATTGTAGAAGTTCCCTTCACATTTTAAGTTTAGCTCCCAGAGGGGTGTAACATTTACAAGCAGAATACTGAAGTACTAAAATAAAGAGGGAGAGCGAGAAAGATCAATCTTCAGGTATAGGTACACTTTGCAAGTTACTTCACAGCTTAGCGCGCACAGCATCGTTCAGGAACACACCCTGGCTGTTGTGGTCGAATGGAGCTGAGTGTTCGGGGGGGTCAGCTAATCGAATCCCTGCCAGTCGCTTTGCTCGGAGTCGTATTCTGGTTCTGAGCCGATGCATTTGACACCTTCCAGCAACATAGGGGTCCCGTGCAGCCGGTCTGAAATACAAGGCAAGAGGACAACAGTAAATCCACACACTGTTTTCACAAACTGGTCGTGACCCTGCATCCTGCCATATAAACCTAGAGAAACGTCATACACACGTTGAGAAAGGCCTTTCTGCCTGCCTTCTTTCTGTTGGCTCTGTGAAATGAACGACCCACATTTCTGTCGCACTTGGGGGTGTCTCCAAGTGCTCTGCAGCCAATCGGGTATTGTTTGAACTTTCGTGGTCACTGTCACAATGCGGCCGATCTGGACCACCAAGTGGTAATTTGCACGGGATCTTGTGTGTCCCCCTTTGAGGAGTGAGTAGGCCCTGATTGACATCTCATGTGAAAGACAGCACCTCAGTATTGCAGGGGGACACACAAATTTGGTCTAAAGTGTGGGGGCAGCTCTGAAAAACATATCTATGTACAGGCAGTCTCCAGGTTGTGGGTTCTGTTCTTTCATCTGGTTGCAAGTCAAATTGTGTGCAAGTCAGAACACAATGCAAGAGAATATAAAATAGCCTGTGCAGGAAACATTCTTATGTTGGATCTGTAAAATTATACACCTGCATGGAATTGTGTTCATAAATACAAACATTCATATGTTGGATGCTTGTAAATTGGGGAACCTGGTAATGTATTACATCTAAAAAAGCACACAAATCTAACACAGGGAAATCCAGTGATATTAAATATTTAAATCCTTGTACGTGGTTCCCATTCCCAGACTTTATCTTCTACGTTGAGATTTTTAGTGTCACATCTCAGGTCAATACGTAGAACTGGAAAATTCTACTCCAACATTTTATCATCTACAAATCTTGTACCTCACCATCACACTTTGGTAATGAAATGATTCCAAATTGCAATGATTTTAACATTACTTGACCAATTAACTTATAATTTCAGTGTCAAAAGTAAGCTCTTAAACAATTCTTTTTCAAACAAAAGAAGCCATCACACATATCACAATAGCATGGTTAAGCTTGTCTGATTACCAAATAGTCAAAAGGTGTGGCGCTGGAAAAGCACAGCAGGTCAGACAACATTCAAGGAGCAGGAGAATCGATGTTTCGGGCATGTGTGGTCACATTCCTGATGAAGGGCTTATGACCGAAACGTCGACTCTCCTGCTCATCGGTTGGTGCCTGACCGGCTGTGCTTTTCCAGTGCCACACTTTTCGGCTCTGATCTCCAGCATCCTCTCCTGATTACTAAACAGCCTTATGTGGCTTTATAAATCTCACATGGAGATACTGGCCCCAGTTACCAATCCTTCTGTTGTCAATCCTATTTGACCATTCTGAATCTCTGGAGTAGATAAAGCTGCCGGGAATTCATCACTAGGTTTCTGATCACCACTGAGGATTTGAAAGCTGCTTTCCTTCCCCACAAAAAAAAACTTGGAAATAAATGGAAGATTGACTTTTCAAACCTTCAGTTTACAAACAATTTACAGCAGCAAAATGGGGTTTACAGGGCCACAAGAAAGGAGTGGAGTGCATTCCTCACAGAATACAACTCTAAAGCAAAGACCTGTATCGAACCTTGACCATGTCACTCAGAGCAGTTGCTGTGCTTCAAATAAAACACAGATAAGCAGGAGACCGGTCGAATCCCAAGTTGTCAAAACGGAACCATGCTTGGAATCCTTGCTTTAGACAATGCAAGACTGAGAAATATCCTCAGGAAAGTCTTTAACTCATAAAAGGATCCGACAGATTAGATTAGATTCCCTACAGTGTGGAAACAGGCCCTTCAGCCCAGCAAGTCCACACCGACCCTCCGAAGAGTAACCCAGCCAGAACCACTTCCCTCTGACTAATGCACCTAACACTATGGGCAATTCAGCATGGCCAATTCACCTGATCCATACATCTTTGGATTATGGGAGGAAATCGGAGGAAACCCACACAGACACGGGGAGAATGTGCAAACTCCACACTGACAGTCACCTGAATCGGGAATCGAACCTGGGACCCTGGTGCTTTGAGGCAGCAGTGCTAACCACTGAGCCACTGTGCCGCCCCAAAGTTTGAGAAGGTACTTCAGACTTTTGCGCATCTCACTGAGGGGAGTTCACACTTAAGGATTTCACGTGCTTGGCGCATACAATATTGTGATTCTGCCCGGCAATCTGCTGCAAACTGCAGTCACTACAGCGTGGAAGCAGGCCATTCAGCCCATCGAGTCCACACCGACCCTCAGTGAGCATCCCATCCAGGCTGCACACCTCCCCCCCGCATTCTTGCAACCCTGCACTTTCCATGACTAATTCACCGAGCCTGCACATCCCTAAAAGATGAGATCAGTTAGTCAGTTATAGTGTTTGCTTCATAACTTGTAATATGTTTCCAATAAAGGGACATGCAAAGATCAGCCATGATCTTATTGAATGGCAGAGCAGGCTTCAAGGGCCAGATGACCTACTCCTAGTTCTTATGTTCTTATTACACATGGAGTTAATTTATCTGATTCGAGAATGTGGTGCTGGAAAAGCGCAGCAGGTCAGGCAGCATAGGGAGAAGGAGAATCAAGCTTTTGCCCGAAACATCACTTCTTCTGCTCCTCGGATGCTGCCTGACCTGCTGCTTTTCCAGCACCACACTCTCACCTCTGACCTCCAGCATCTGCAGTGCTCACTTTCTCCTAGTTAATTTATCTGATGCATGACTGATGAGTAAGCCCATTATCTTTCATATGACATGTTGAAAAGCAGCAGCAAACATTGTGCTGATGAGGTCTACTGTACTTGCAACAAGCAAGTTAATCTACATTGAAATAGATGTCAAGCAGCAATGCACCATTTTTAACATCTGTGGGGTAGCAGAACAGGCGGTGCACCAAGGAATTGTATAAGTATCATGAAAATCAATAGTAGTTCAAAGTTAAAACTAATGAGTTGACAGCACAAATAAAGACAAACTAAAGATTTAGTGGTGATGACTGAGATTTCATTACAGTGAGACTGGGCCTGGGAGGTTTGGAAGGATTGACAGAAAGGGGAAAGAGGTGGTATAGCTTCATAATTAAATGTAGGGATCGGGGAAGGGATGGGATAATATGCTCGTAAGGCCACAGTTAGAGTATTGTGTGCAGTTCTAGAATCCACATTACAGGAGGGATGTGATTGTGTTGGAGAAAGTGCAGAGAAGATTTACCAGGATGTTGCCTGGAGAGGTTTCGTTATGAAGAGAGATTGGACAAACGGGGGTTGATATCCTTTGAACAGAGAAGACTGAAGGGGACAAATAATTGAGATGTATAAAATTTTGAGGGGCATAGAGAGGATACATAGAAAGGAGCTTTCCCCCTTGATAGGGGAACAATAACCAGAGGCCATGGATTTAAGGTAAGGGGCAGGAGGTTTAGAGGAGATGTGAGGAATTGTTTTCACCGAGAGGGTGGTGGGAATCTGCAACTCTCTGCCTGCAAGGGTGGACAAAGTTAAAAATCACACAATACCAGGCTCGATTAAAACTGGTATATTTGGAAGTACAGGCTTCCAAATAGACCTGTTGGACTATAACCTGGTGTTTGTGATTTTTACCTTTGTCTACCCCAGTCCAACACCAGCACCTCCACTTCACGCCTGTAAGGACAGTAAGGCAAAAATTCTCATAACATTGAAGAAACAAAAAAAAGAGACCTTGGAGTGCAGGTTCATAGCTCCTTGAAAGTGAAGTCGCAGGTAGATAGGATAGTGAAGAAGGTGTTTGGTATGTTTTCCTTTATTGGTCACAGTATTGAGTACAGGAGTTGGAAGGTCATGTTGAAGCTGTACAGGACATTGGTTAGGCTAGTTTTGGGATATTGCATGCAATTCTGGTCTCCTTCCTATTGGAAGGATGTTGTGAAACTTGAAAAGGTTCAGTAAAGATTCACAACAGCATTGCCAGGGTTGGAGGGTTTGAGCTACAGAGAGAGGCTAAATAGGCTGGGACTGTTTTCCCTGAGGCATCAGAGGCTGAGGGGTGACCTTATAGAGGTTTATAAAATCATAAGGGGCATGGATAGGATAAATAGACAAGGTCTTTTCCCTGGGGTGGGGGAGTCCAAAACTAGAGAGCACAGGTTTAGGATGAGAGGGAAAAGAATAAAAAAGGACCTAAGGGGCAACTTTTTCACGCAAAGGGTGGTACGTGTATGGAATGAGCTGCTAGAGGAAGTGGTGGAGGCTGGTACAATTGCAACATTTAAAAGGCACCTGGATGGGTATATGAATGGGAAGGGTCGAGAGGGATATGGGCCAGGTGCTGGTAGATGGGTCTAGATTGGATTGGGATATCTGGTCAGTCTGGATGAGTTGGACCAAAGGTTTCCCTGCTGTACATCTCTATGACTCTCAGTGTTTAGATGTGCACTTGTGACACCAACACACACAAGGCTATGGGCCAGGTGCTGGAAAATGGGATGAAAATGCTTGGCTCTTGTTTTTGATCAGCACAGACTCAATGGGTTGAAGGGCCATTTTTTGTGATGTAGATCTCGGTGACTATGACTTGACATCTAGGGAAAAGTGATCATATCATGCTGGAATTTCAAGTTCATTTTGAGGATAAGAAACTTGAGTTTCACACTACTAGATTAGATTACTTACAGTGTGGAAACAGGCCCTTCGGCCCAACAAGTCCACACCGACCCGCCGAAGCGCAACCCACCCCATACCCCTACATTTACCCCTTACCTAACACTACGGGCAATTTAACATGGCCAATTCACCTGACCCGCACATCTTTGGACTGTGGGAGGAAACCGGAGCACCCGGAGGAAACCCACGCAGGCACGGGGAGAACGTGCAAACTCCACACAGTCAGTCGCCTGAGGCAGGAATTGAACTCAGGTCTCTGGCGCTGTGAGGCAGCAGTGCTAACCACTGAGCCACCGTACTGTTCTGGTACTGAACAAGGATAGGTCTGAGGACAGATTTGCCCCTCATGGATTGGACAGACAGATTAAAAGATAGGATAGTTGATGGGCAGTAGACGTTTAAGGGGATATTCAGTTTCTCCCAACTAAAATACATTCCAGAAAGTCATAAAGATTGCAAGTGTGGGGTAAAAGCATCTACAGCTAAGCAAGGAAATTAAAAGTAATGTAAAGGGAAAAAATAGGGGCCACACCATATTGCAGAGGGCCAATGGCAAGCTGGAAGGTTTGGGACACTGCTGAAAAACTGCTGAAACAGTAACGTAAGGAGCAAAGGTAAATTGTGAAAGAAAGCTAATGCAAAATATGAAAATGGAAAGCAAAAGCTTTCATAAAAGGAACAGAACAGCTTTAGATGACACAGCTGGGTAGTTAATATAATAGGGAACACAAAGAAATGGCAGAAATGCTCAATCAATATTTTACCTCAGTTTTCATGATGGAGGATATTGAAACTATTCCGATATTAACAGACAACGCAGAGGTTTTAGCGAAAAGGAGGAACTTAGAGTAATCACCATCACTAGGGGGAAAAAGCACTGAACAGAAGGCACCTTCAGTTGAAGGGTCAATAACAAGGGAGCATAATTTTAAATTGAAAGGCATTAGATTTACAGGGAATTTGAGGAAAACCTTCTTCAGCCAGAGGGTGGTGATGGACTAGAAAGCATTGCCTGGGAGGGCAACTGAGTTGAGAAATCTCACAACCTTTAAAAAGTACCTGGATGACATGCAAGGCTATGGGAAAGTGGAACTGGCTTCACTGTGGTGTATTCTTGGCAGCACAGACTTGGTTGTCCAAAGTGCCTATTCAACACTGTGCGATACTGAGCAAACAATTGGAATTAAAGGCAGACAAATCACCAGGGCCTGGGAGAAAGTGAGACCTGCATACGCTGGAGATCAGAGTCAAAAAGTGTGGTGCTGGAAAAGCACAGCAGGTCAGGCAGCATCCGAGGAGCAGGAGAGTCTACATTTTGAGCATAAGCCCTTCATCAGGAATGTGGGGGGCCAGAGAAATCCCAAGGGCCTGACTGCCAGCATTCGAGGTTCTTAAAGGAAGTGGAGATTGTAAAAATTATCTGGCTTCTGGAAATATTCCAGTAAATTGGAAAAATGCTGATATGACATCCTTATTCAAAAAAAAGGGAAGGAGAAAGAAGGAAAATACATCATCAGTCCATTTAAGTTCCCTTAATCATAGAATTTTGCAATCTGTTTTTAGGAAATTAATAAAAGGACATTGGAAAATCAAAACACAATCCATTAGAGTCAGAATGAAGGGTAAACTGTGTTTGACTAATTTGCTAGAATTCTTCAAAGTTGTAGCAAGTGAAGAATGAGTGTCCTATAGGTATAGTCCATTTGGATTTTTGGAAGGCATTTGATAGGGGACCACACGCAAGTTTAAAATGCAGGGTAAGATCACATAGGGTTTGGGGTAATAGCTGAGAGGGAGGATTGGCTAACTAACAAGAAGCAGAGAGACAGGATAGATGGGTCCTTTCCTAGTTGGCAACCCATACCTAATAGGGTGCCACTGGGGTTGCTCCTCAGGCCCTAACTATAAACAATCTACATCAATGACTCGATTCAGGGAGGAAGTGAGGTCTGCAGATGCTGGAGATCAGAGTTAAAACGTGTGGCGCTGGAAAAGCACAGCAGGTCAGGCAGCATCCGAGGAGCGGGAGAGTCGACGTTTCGAGGGTTCCTGATAAAGAGCTTATGCCCGAAACATTGACTCTCCTGCTACTCGGATGTTTTGACTCAGATTCAGGGATAGCAAGCACTATGGCCAAATGTGCAGAGGACAGTAAAATTGCAATTAAGAAACAACAAATTTAAAAATGGTTCAGTGAATGGGTCAAAATGTGGCAGATGGAGTTTAACATGGATAAGTGTGAGGGTTATACATTTTCGATGGGAAGAATAAAGAAGCAACTGATTACCAAAATGAATAGAAACTTCAAAATGCTTTCATGCAGAGGGATCTGGGAGTCCTTGTACATACATTGAAGAAAATAAGTATGCAGGTATGGTAGGTAATAGGGAAGGCAAATGGAATTTTGGCATTTATTGCTAAAGAAATAGAGTCTAAAAGTAGGGAGGTGTTGCTGCAACTACAAGGCATTAGTGAGACCGCAATGGGAATACTGCAGACAATTCTGGTCCCCTTACTTGAGCAGGGGTCTAACTGTATTGGAGGCGGGTAAAAACAATGACTGCAGATGCTGAAAACCAGATACCGGATTAGTGGTGCTGGAAGAGCACAGCAGTTCAGGCAGCATCTGAGGAGCAATAAAATCTACATTTCGGGCAAAAGCCCTTCATCGGGGATAAAGGCAGAGAGGCTCGCTTCAGGCTCACTGCCTTTATTCCTGATGAAGGGCTTTTGCCCGAAACGTCGATTTCGCTGTTCCTCGGATGCTGCCTGAACTGCTGTGCTCTTCCAGCACCACTGATCCAGCATCTGGTTTCCAGCATCTGCAGTCATTGTATTGGAGGTGGTTCATTAGATGAATTCCAAAAAATGAGGGGTTTGTCTTATGAAGAGAGATTGAGCAGCTTAGGTTTATAACTCTCTGGCGTTTAGAAGAATGAGATGCGATCTTATTGAGGTATAGAAGATGCTAAAATGGATTGACAGAGTAGACGTAGAGATTATGTTTCCTCACGTGGGACAATTGAAAACTAGAGGTCATAGTTTTCAGATAAGGTGCGGCAGATTTAAACCAGAGATGAAGAGAAATTTCTTCTCTCAAAGGGTCATGAGTCTGAAATTCAGTCCCCCTAAGTGCGGTCAATGCTGGCACTCTGAGTAAACTTCAGGAGGAGATGGATTTTTATTTAGTAATGGGTTAAATGGCTATGGGGGGAGAGCAACTTGCAGGCTTGTCACTTTTGCCTGGGTTGATTGTGGCATATGTCCACCCTGGATATGGCCAGGTCAGTGGTGCAGAGCAGTAAA
Organism: Hemiscyllium ocellatum; assembly: GCF_020745735.1. Lineage (NCBI taxonomy): Eukaryota > Metazoa > Chordata > Chondrichthyes > Orectolobiformes > Hemiscylliidae > Hemiscyllium > Hemiscyllium ocellatum. The sequence goes on from NC_083401.1 coordinate 19,486,523, forward strand.
GGAGAGAAACAACATGGTAAACAAAGGTTTTCAGGCAAAACCGGCGGCAAGTCAGCCAGTCCACTTGGTGTCACAGAGGGCAGACATATAGTGTCATGTTGTATACAGTGAAGAGGATCAGAATAAAGGCTGGTGTTTTTGCATCGGGTCCAGCAGGTGGCAGCGCAGGCTGCTGAGAGTAAGTGTATCAGCCTCTGGGCTGAGACAGACACACACACCCACTCACATACACACACCATTGCTCACAGAGAGACACACACAGAGTACACATACACAGACAACACGCTCACACAGACATTCACACACAAACTCATACTCACTCACATATACATGAACGTTTACACAGAGGGACGCATATGGAAACACACACACACACACACACACACAAAATGTATGCAAAATACTTGCAATTTTTTTTTGCATTAATTCACTGTTCTCCCATTTTACCGAGTATCTTTTGGGGAATTGCAGTGTTGCTGACTGCAAATGTGGAGAGTTAATGTTGCCAACTCTAGTTGAACACATTTCTGGAAGTTTAAACACGTGATCCATCCCCATCACTGGATCACAACCTGTAGCCTTGCCAGAGACGCCCCTGAACATATGTTTAAACACATTTTCTTCCATTAACTAACAAACAGCTTAATTGAGTACAAACAAGAAACCAAAGACAGTGATTTTCTCAACTACTATTCCTTAACTCACAGCAGTGGGATGGAATGTGCCAAAGGACATGGTCAGAGAGTAAGCCTTCGTAACAGACTGGCTAGAGGTAATGACCAAGAGAGAGGGGAGCACAAATAGGATGTTCCTACACATAGAGGCAAAAGTGGGTATTGCAGATGCTGGAGATCAGAGTCTAGATTAGAGTGGTGCTGGAAAAACACAGCAGGTCAGGCAGCATCCGAGGAGCAGGAAAATCGACATTTCGAGCAAATGCCCTTCATCAGGTTCCTACACATAAGAGTCTACTCTGCCATTCAATGGGATCATGGCTCATCTGAGTGTGCCCTTAAACTCCACGTTCCTGCTTGTCCTCCCCCTTCCAACCCTCGGCTCCATTGTAGATCAAAAATCTATCTACCTCAGCCTTGAATATAATCCATGACCCAACCCAGACACAGAGTCCAAACACCTCTGAGACTCTCCTCCTTGCCTCCTTAAAGGAGAAACCATTTGTTTTTATACTGTATACCTAGTTCGAGACTTCTCCACAAGATGGGACATTGTCTCCAATCACTCCTGATGAAGGGCTTATGCCCAAAACGTCGGCTCTCCTGCCCCTCGGATAACTGCATGACCTGCTGTGCTTTTCCAACATCACACTTTTCAACCCACATTCTCTCCAGGGTCTACTTGTGTGTGACCTCTCAGAATCCTGGTTTCTAAATGCTATAAATGATTCTGCCACCAGCATACCCCCAGGGAATGCATTCCAGGTCTTCACCACTCACTCGGAAGAACATTTTCCCTCGTGCCACCATTAGGCCGATTACCCTAAATCTGCAAATTCTTCTTCTTGGTCCTTCCATGCAGAGGGAACAACTTCTCCATTGGACATAGCCCAGAGAAGGCAAACTTGGCTGATCCCAGGTATGGAGGGACTGCCTTATGAGGTGAGGTATGGGAAGATAAATGGGAAGTAGTGGTCTAATGGTATTATCGCGGGAGTATGAATCCAGGGACCCAAGTTCGAATCCCACCATGGTAGCTGGTGTAATTTGAATTCAATAAAAAGAAAATCTGAAATTAATGGTGTGGAATGGTGGCTCAGTGGTTAGCACTGCTGCCTCACAGTTCGATTCATGCCTCGGCCGACTGTCTGTGTGGAGTTTGCACATTCCCCCTGTGTCTGTGTGGGTTTGCTCCAATTTCCTCCCACAGTCCAAAGATGTGCAGGTCAGGTGAATTGGCTATATTAAATTGCCCATAGTGTTGGGTGCATTGGTCAGGGGAATGGTCTGGGTGGGTTATTCTTCAGACGGTTGGTGTGGACTTGTTGGGCTGAAAGGCCTGTTTCCATACTGTAGGGAATCTATTCTAAATTAAGAGTCTAGCGATGACCATGAATTGACTGTCGGGAAAAACTCACCATCTGGTTCACTAGTGTCCTTTAGGGAAGGAAGTTGCCATCCTTACTGGTCTGGCCTACACGTGACTCCTGACCCACAGTTAGGCAGTTGACTCTTGATTGTGCAATCGGCAACAAATGCTGGTCTGACCAGTGACACCCTCATCCAATGAATGAGTTAAAAAAAAGATTGGGCCTGTACTCATCAGACTAGGAAAGAATGAGCAGTGATCTTATTTAAACATATAAGATTTTTAAGGAATTTGACAGAATGTAGATGCAGAAAGGTCGATTTCCCTTTGTAGGACAGTCCAAGACCGGTGGGTCTTAGCTCAGAAGAAGGAGTTGAGGATCATCAGATCAGCCATGAACTCATCGGATGGTGCAGCAGACTCGATGGGCTGAGTGGCCTACTTCTGCCTCTACATCTTATGGTCAATCTACACTTTCCAGACCCTTTATGATGTTGAAAATCCTCATCAAATCACACCCTCAGCCATATCTCTGAGGTAAAGTCTCAGATTCTCTAAGCCAGCTACGTCACTGAAGTTCCTCAACCCCTGAGCCATTCTCTGTTTTCTGCATTCTGCATTCAGTTCGAGGGCTTCATATTGTTCCTTCAGAATAGGACACAATCCTCCAACTGAGGTCAGACCAGTGCTTATAGTATGGTGACCAAAACTGCACACAATACTCCAGATGCAGTCGCACCGGAGTCTTATACAACTGCAACATGACCTCAGGACTCCGGAACTCAATTCCTTTACCAATATAAGCCAGTACGCCATATGCTTTCTTCACAGCACTATTTACCTGGGTGGCAACTTTCAGAGATCTGTGTACATGGACACCAAGATCCCTCCGCTCATCCACACTACCAAGTATCCGACCATTAGCCCAGTACCCCATCTTCTTGTTAATCTTAGCAAAGTGAATCACTTCACACTTACCTACATTGAACTCCATTTGCCACCTTTCTGCCCAGCTCTGCAGCTTATATATATCCCGCTGTAACCTGCCACATCCTTCCTCACTGTCAACAACTCCACCGACTTTCGTATCATCCGAAAACTTGCTCACCCAACCTTCTAGCCCCTCTTCTAGGTCATTTATAAAAATGACAAACAGCAATGATCCCAAAACAGATCCTTGCGGAACACCGCTGGTAACTGCACTCCAAGATGAACCTTTACCATCAACTACTACCCTCTGTCTTCTTCCAGCCAGCCAATTCCTAATCCAAACCTCCAACGCACCCTCAATGCCATACCTCCATATTTTTTGCAGTAGCCTACCATGGGGAACCTTATCAAACGCCTTACTAAAATCCAGATACACCACATCTACCACTTTACCCGTGTCCACCTCCTTAGTCACCTCCTCAAAGAATTAAATAAGGTTTGTGAGGCACGACCTGCCCTTCACAAAACCATGTTGACTATCCTTGATCACATTATTCCTATCCAGATGTTCATAAATCCTATCCTTACAATTCTCTCTAAGACTTTGCCCACAACAGAAGTGAGACTCACCGGCCTATAGTTACTAGGGTTATCCCTACTCCCCTTCTTGAACAAGCGAACCACATTTGATATCCTCCAGTCTTCTGGCACTATTCCTGTAGACAACGAGGACATAAAAGTCAAGGCTAATGGCTTTGCAATCTCCTCCCTTGCTTCCCAGAGAATCCTAGGATAAATGCCATCAGGCCCAGGGGACTTACCTATTTTCACCCTTTCCAGAATTTCCAACACCTCTTCCCTACATATCTCAATGGAGGTATACAAAAGGCAACGGGCAATAATTCTAAAAAGAACATTGCACTGGTTACAGGGAGAAGAGTAAGAGATAGTCCAGTCGGAAAGCTAGTACAGACATAATGGGTTAAATGGCCTCGATCTGCTCTGTTAAGGATTCAGTGATTCTGCAAACGCACTAAAGTGGATGCAGCAATAAAATATTCGCACTGCCAGCTAGCTTTCCTGTCTACACAGGAGACTGGTACTTACGGCGAATTTGTATGAGCAGTGCACTGTGACTTATTTATTTCCTGCACTGATGAAGCTACTCTCGGAGATTGCGATCTCGTGGCCTTTAGCATCAATGTCAACGATTGAATTACATTCGGAGTACTCTGAGGGACATCGTTAGTGCTGAGATTGAGTTTTAGCCTTTCCAAATTACAGCAATCTACATCAATCCTTTGAATTGCATTAAATGCAGCCTGTGGTGAGAATTACGTCACCACAGCAACTTTGCCTTTTAACTGGAAGCAGCAAATTAGTCTGTTGATAAATCAAAGTCATTTGCCGCACTAAAAATAATGAATTACTCAGTAATTTGTGCGTTAAGACACATAATTAACACAGCAGCCTGGCAATTAGAGACCAGCATAAAAAACATAGGAAGCATCAGTTAATGTGTTCTAAACAGCTTAAAGTTAAGAAACTTCGAATTAAATGGGTGTCTATTGTATACAAAAGCATTCAATGCCACACTGTCACACTCCATAATGAGGATTTTTGGTTTTATAAATATAGGGCAAGAAGCAAGGAAGTTATGTTAAGCTTTTATAAGTCCTTGGTTAGGTTTCTTAGTTTTTTTCTCACTTATCGTGTGCGTCCTTGAGAAGGTGTTGGTGAGCGGCCTCCTTGAGGAACTGCACTCACTGAGATACAGGAACTCCCACTCAGCTGTATTCCCAATTCCTCCGCCATATCTGCTCCCAGGAGGACCAGTTCCACCACAGAACACACCAGATGGCCTCCTTCTTTAGAGACCGCAATTTCCCTTCCCACGTGGTTGAAGATGCCCTCCGACGCATCTCGTCCACATCCCACCCCTCCGCCCTCAGACCACACCCCTCCAACCGTAACAAGGACAGAACGCCCCTGGTGCTCACCTTCCACCCTACCAACCTTCACATTAACCATATCATCCGCCGACATTTCCGCCACCTCCAAATGGACCCCACCACCAGGGATATATTACCCTCCCCTCCCCTTTCCGCCTTCCGCAAAGACCGTTCCTGCCTTGACTACCTGGTCAGGTCCATGCCCCCCAACAACCCACCCTCCCCTTCCGACACCTTCCCCTGCCACCGCAGGATTTGCAAAACCTGTGCCCACACCTCCTCCCTCACCTCCATCCAAGGCCCCAAAGGAACCTTCCACATTCATCAAAGTTTTACCTGCACATCCAGCAATGTCATTTATTGTATCTGTTGCTCCCAATGCGGTCTCCTCTACATTGGGGAGACTGGACACCTCCTCGCAGAGCAGTTTAGGAAACATCTCCGGGAAAACCGCACCAATAAACTCCACCACCCCGTGGCCCAACATTTCAACTCCCCCTCCAACTCTGCAGATCCTGGTCCTCCTCCACCGTCGCTCCCTCACCACCTGACGCCTGGAGGAAGAACGTCTCATCTTCCGCCTCGGAACTTCAACCCCATGTCATCAATGTGGACTTCACCAGTTTCCTTATTTCCCCTCCCCCCACCTTACCCCAGTTCCAACCTTCCAGCTCAGCACCATCCTCATGACCTGTCCTACCTGCCAATCTCCCTTCCCACCTCTCCGGTCCACCCTCCTCTCTGACCTATCACCTTCATCCCCACCCACATTTCACCCATTGTACTCTTTGTTACCCTCCCCCACCCTCCTCTCTGACCTATCACCTTCATCCCCATCCCCATCCACCTATTGTACTCTTTGTTACCTTCTCCCCACGCCCGACCCCTTCCCATTTGTCTCTCCACCCTGGAGGCTCCCTGCTGAAGGGCTTTTGCCCGAAACATGGATTTTCCTGCTCCTCGGATGCTGCCAGACCTGCTGTACGTTTCCAGCACCACTTTAATCTAGACTCTGATTTCCAGCACCTATAGTCCTCACTTTTGCCCTGTTAGAAGTTAGGACCAACCTCTAGAATTTAGACCCAGCGAGATTGAACGAAAGGGGTAATTTATTTCCAAGTTAGCATCGAGAGTGGCTTGTTAGGAAACTTGCCAGTGGTGGTGTTCCCACCCATCTTCAACAGGTTTATTCGGAAGTACAAGATTTCATTATGATGAAGGAGCAGCACTCCGAAAGCTAGTACTTCCAAATAAACTTGTTGGACTGTAACCTGGTGTTGTGTGATTGTTAATTTGGTACACCCCAGTCCAAAACTGGCACCTCCTCATCATTGGTGTACTGGTCTCCCTTGGTGAGCTGTAAATGGCACATGCTACCGTCACCTTGTGCTATGGGTGGAGAGGGTGGATGTTGGAGGTTGGTTTCACTCAAGCAGGCTACTTTGTCCAGGGTGGTGTGGAGCTTCTTGTGTATTGTTTGAACTGCACCCATCCAGGCAAGTAGGGCGTGATTCAATTCAATCGCAATTTCAACACAACTGATATCCATCGGAATTCAATCACTGACACTGATGCATCACACTCCAAACTACTACCTTGGAGATGGTCGACAGGCGTTGGAGAGACGGGAATTCTTTTTTCGGGTAGTTAAGAGTCGGCTACATTGCTGTGGGTCTGCAGTCATATGGCGATTAGGCCAGACTGGGTAAAGGTGGTAGTTTCCTTCCCTGAAGGGCGTAGTGAACCAGATGGGTTTGTTTTTTCCTGACTGTTGAAGAAAACTCTCGAGACTCAGACCTTGAGAATTGAGGATTTTTCAGCATGATAGCAGGGTTGAAAGGTTTTTAGATCCAAGGAAAGAAATAAGGAGGGAGAAGATTAAGTGTGAGGGTAAGCTAGCCAGCAATATAAAGGAAGACTTTAAGAGTTTCTTTAGATATATAAAGGACAAAAGAGAGGCAAAGGTGGACATTGTGTTGGTGGAAAATGATGCTGGAGTGATAGTAGTGGGGAACAAAGCAATGAGAGTGTGGTGCTGGAAAAGCACAGCAGGTCAGGCGGCATCTGAGGAGCAGGAGAGTTGACTTTTCGAGCTAAAGCCCTTCATCAGGAATGTAGCAGCTGGAGTACAATATGGGAAAGTGTGAGGTCAAGCACTTTGGTCGGAGGAATAGAGGCATAGCCTATTTTCCAAATGGGGAGAAAAATCAGAAGTCTGAAGTGCAAAGGGACCTGGGAGTTCTAGTCTAGGGTTCTCTCAAGATAAACTTCTATGTTCAGTCAGTAGTGAGGAAGGCAAATGCAATGATGGTGTTTATCTTGAACGGACTTGAATATAAAAGCAGGGATATACTTCTGAGGGTCTATAAGGCTCTGGTCAAATCACATTTGGAATACTGCGCACAGTTTGAATGGGTATATGAATAGGAAGGGTTTGAAGGGGTATGGGCAGGTGGGACGAGATTGGGTTGGGATATCTGGTAGGCATGGACGGGTTGGACCGAAAGGTCTGTTTCTAAGCTGTACATCTCTATGATTCTATGACTCTTTTGGGCCCAATATCTCAGGAAGGATGTACTGGCCCTGGAGCGTGTTCAGAGGAGGTTCACAAGAATGGTTCTAGGAATGCAAAGCTTAACATATGAGGAACGTTTGAGGACTCTGGGTTTAAACTTGATGGAGTTTAGAAGGATGGGGGTGATCTAATTGAAATATACAGAATACGGAATGACCTGGATAGAGTGGATGTTGGGAAGATATTTTCATTTGTAGGAGAGACAAGGACCTGAGGGCACAGCCTTAGAGTAAAGGGAAGATCTTTTTTGAGCAGAGAACCTCTTCAGCCAGAAAGCGGTAAATCTATGGAACTCACCGCCACAGAAAGCAGTGGTGGCCAGGTCATTGAGTACATTTAAGATGGAGATAGATAGGTTCTTGATTGTCAAGGGGATCAAAGTTACAGGGAGAAAGCAGGAGAATGGGATTGAGAAACTTATCAGCCATGATTGAAAGGCGGAGCAGACTCAATGGGCTGAATGGCCTAGTTTCTGCTCCAATATCTTATGGCCTTACAGGCTTGTCCTCCTCGTCTGCATTTTGTTTTTTTTCCCTTCTTCTGTTTCTTTTTCTCAAACTTACCCGATAAAGAGAGCATGTCAGCATGAGGCGGTTTCAATGGTCTCCAGAGCGGAGGTGGTGTCTTGAGTTGGCTGGCCGGCCTTTGAAGCCTGGATGGAACACTCGGTCCCACATGGGGTGGGGCCCTGGCGATGGTGTAGCCAGGAGTGGGGCCCTGGCGATGGCGTGGCCTGGTGTAGCCAGGAGTCGGGCCCTGGCGGTGCTCTGGTGTAGCAGCAGGAAGGAAAGGTTTGACTCTTTTTAAGTTTTTGTTTTGTTTCAGTCTAAGTTCATGTGAATGGTGGGGAGAAAGTGAAGACTGCAGATGCTGGAGATCAGTGTCGAAGAGTGTGGTTTTGGAAAAGCACAACCGGTCAGGCAACATCCGATAAGCAGGAGAGTTGACATTTTGGCATAAGCCCTTCATCAGGAATGAGCTTGTGGGCCGGGGCTGAGAGATAAATGGGGAGGGGGGTGAGGCTGGAGGAATGGCACCTATCCAAGGTGATGGTACGCACTTTTCACTGTATATCATGTTGAGTATACATGACAATAAAAGGTATTCTAAATTCTATATTACGCTCAGATTCAACGCTCAAGAAGCTGGACACCATTCAGCACAAAGCAGCCCACTTGATTGGCATCACACCCAGTCTCTTCACCACCGACGCTCAGTAGAGGCAGTGTGTACTGTCCACACGATGCACTGCAGAAATTCACCAAAGATCCTCAGACAACACCTTCCAAACCCACAACCACTTCCATCTAGAAGGACAAGAGCGGCAGGTACTTGGGAATACTACCCCCTGCAAGTTCCCCTCCAAGCCACTCACCATCCTGCCTTGGAAATAGACCACCGTTCCTTCACTGTCGCTGGGTCAAAGTCCTGGAATTCCCTCCCTAAGGGCATTGTGAGTCAACCCACAGCAGGTGGACTGGTTCAAGAAGGCAGCTCGCCCCGACCTTCTCAAGGGGCAACTAGGGATGGGCAATAAATGTTGGCTCAGCCCACAACATTCACATCCCACAATGAATTTTTTTTTTAAATTCTATGTATAATTTGAAACCTGATATCTGAAACCTCAGTTGCAGCTCAGTTTGGTCTCTCACTGTTGTCTAAGGGTTAGGTCTTGGGGTTAGAGTCCACTTCAGGCATTTCAGCATTGATCAGAGTGTACTTGAAGGAAATCAGAGTTCTGCTCCGTGTCTGGGCCAACACTTATCCCTCAATCAACATCAATCAAACAAATTGATCAGTTCGGCATCACATAAGCAGTTCAACTGTTCAACTTGGCTGCGCCCATGAACTGGAGCAGAGATTTCCAACTTTGCAACTGGCTTGGAAATGCTGAGCTCGCGAAAGGCACGACACAAATGCAAATTATTTCTCTTTAAGCTGCTGGTTGTCATAACGTGGGGATATAATTGAGTCAGCAGAGAGGCAAAACAAGATAGTTCTGCTTTCTGTTGAGTGGGACCAATATATCTGAAAATGCCATTCTCTGATGAGGTTGGAGCCTGCAGCCTGAGCTGTGCGAGAGATCTAATAAAACCAGAATAAGTGCCTGTGTTGTATGACTAATGAAGGATCTGCCCACTGCTAAAAGTCATCATTGCTTTTTAACACCACTTTAATCAGAGCGGTCTCTCGCTAATGTCGTGAGAAGGAAATTAATATTCTCAAGGATTCAAACCTTTTCAACATCTGGAAAATGTCATCAGTTGTGCAAAAACAGAGATGCGAAGAGTGGAAGCAAAATAAAGCATGTTTTGGAAATTGGTAATGGAGCACGGAAAAGTCTGGAATTATAATAGGTTTACAGAGAGGAAGGAACCTTCTCAACAGCTGCACAAAATGCCGATCCAATACTAAAAAAACACACACTATAGATACCCATTAACACAGAATCACAGCGTTTTACAGTACAGTGAGGCCACTCGGCCCACCATGTCTGTACCAGCTCCTGAAAGAGCTGCCCAGCTAGTCCCACTCTCCGACCCTATCTCAATAACCCTGTAACTTCATCACATTCAAATATATATCCAGCTCTCTTTTGAAACCTCCTCTGGAATCTGCTTTCACCTCTCTCCCAGGCAGCACATTCTAAATCCTCACAACCGTCTGAGTAAAGACTTTTTTTTCCTCTCATCTCACTCCTAGCTCTCTTGCTTGAAATTGTAACCCCTAGTTACTGGCATACTAACTAGGGGAAACAGAATATCCTTTTTTACCCTACCAAAATTGTTCATAACTTTGAGAATCTCAACAAGGTCACCTCTTAATCTTCCCTGATCCAAGGAGAATAAACCTAATTCCTCCAATCATATTCAAACCGGAGCTACATTTACATCTACAATGGGGTATGAATAAGATTGTCTCCAACTCAAAGGAATGGGTCAATATGGCACACCTAGCTAATACAAGCTGATGAACTGAGGTGAGAATCATAGAATCCCTACAGTGTGGAAACAGGCCCATCAGCCCTACAAGTCCACACTGACCGTATGAAGAATATCCCACCCAAAACCCATTCTGCATTACTCTACATTTACCCCTAACCTCCACATCCCTGTTAGACTACGGGCAATTGAGCACTGCCAATTCACCTTTGGATTGTGGGAAGAAACCAGAGCACCCAGAGGAAACCCGCACAGACAAGGGGAGAATGTGCAAACTCCACACAGTTGCCCGAGGCTGGAATCGAACCCGGGCCCCTGGCGCTGTGAGGCCACAGTGTTAACCACTGAGCCATTGTGTCACCCCTTGTCCAGATTGTCCAGATAACATGCATGATCATGTGTGTTAATACAAGGACAGAGTGATGTATAAGCTGACCTCTGCAGTGGCGAAATATGAGGGGAGAGAGTGCAAGGACCTGTACTAAAGCATGGAGTTAGAGAGAGGTCAGTGGGATGTATAACAGAATGCCAATAAAAAGAGTTTGCTACAGATCCTAACAGTCAAGCAATAGTCACACTGTCAAAATCAGTCTGCTGGAAAAACTCAGCAGGTCTGACAGCATCTGTGAAGAGAAATCAAAGTTAACGTTTCGGGTCTGGTGACCATTCCTCAGAACAGAGGACTAGTCACACTAAGGTAAGACAATGCCACATGCTACAAGTGGAGATTGTACAATCAAAGAGAGCAGTGCTTGATCCATCCCTAACTGCCCAACCCCTCGGCAGCCTAACCTACGGAGACTGGTCAACAAATGATTGCACGCGACAAACCTGTCATTCAGGAATCACTCGGGTGGACGTTCACTGCACTCTCTCTCTATGGCAAGTTTATCTCTTCTTGGGTAAGGAGACCAGAGCTGTACAGAATACTCCAAGTACGGTCTCACCAAGGATGCAGGATGACTTCCTTGCTCCCAGACTCAAACCCCTTTGCAATGAAGGCCAACACACTATTTTCCTTCCTAACTGCTTGCTGTGTCTGCCTGTTTGCTTTAAGTGACCGTAAGATGTAGGAGCAGAATCACACCATTTGGCCCATCGAGTCTGTTCTGCCATTCGATTATGGCTGATACAGTTCTCAACTCCAATCTTCTGCCTTCCCCCTCACAACCTTTGATCTCCTTACTAATCAAGAACTTATCTATCTCTCTCCCTCGTAGCCCTACACACGGATGAAAAACACCACCAATTCAACTGGGACAACACATCTATCCTGGGACAGGCTAAGCAAAGACATGCCAGAGAATTCCTAGAGGCCTGGCACTCCAACCACAACACCATAAACAAACGCATAGATCTAGATGCCATCTATCAACCCCTCAGAAAACGGACAGGAAATGACATCACCACAAACCCCGGGAACTCTATCTAGGAGAAAGATATAAATAGAAAGCAGGAGAAAACAGCTTCGCTTCACTTGGAGGTTGCCACTGATGATGTTACCTAGCCAGGTAATGAAACGTCTGGATATCAAACCTACAGCTCAGCGAGCAAACCTACACCCTAAATAGTTAAGGTCTTTTCCTCAGGGTAGGGGGGTCCAAAACTAGAGGGCATGGTTTTAAAGTGAGATGGGCAAGATTTGAAAAGGACCTGAGGGGCAACTTGTTCACACAGAAGGTGGTGCGTGCATGGAATGAGCTGCCAGAGGAAGTGGTGGAGCCTGGTATAGTTACAACATTTAATGGACATTTTAACAGGTACTTGGATAGGAAAGGTTTAGAGGGGTATGGGTCGAATGCAGTTAAATGACACTCGTCGTCCATGCTGACTGGGAAACCTGGCCGGCATGGACGAGTTGGTCCAAAGGGTCTGTTTCTGTGGCATACGACTCTGTAAGATTCCACAGTAGACAGGCTCTCAAGTTGACATCCCAACTGCGAGATGACACTACTTTGGGTTGCACTGGAGTGCCAGTCTAGATCTGTGTCCTGTAGCCTCTGGAGTGAGGTTTGATCCCATGACATTTGGACTGAGTGGAATGTGCAGAATGTGTACACAAGGTGGCCTCACCCCATCATATTCACTACAATAATTCTCAACCATATACTGGATACACAATTTGCACTTATCGTAAGGAGAATGGAATATTAAAGGAGGCTTTGGTGAGACTGCCTCTGAGTACAGTTTCGGTTTCCTTATTTAAAAAAGAACATAATTGCATTAGAAGTTTGCAATTCTTCTAATTCATTTGACTTATTCCTGGGATGAGGGGATTTCCTCTGAAGAAAAGTTGGGTTACAGCTGTTCAGAAAAACTGAAAGGTAACCTTATTAAAATATGAGATCATGAGGGGATTTGACAGAATGAATACTGGGAGAATGCCTCACTTTAGGGGCGGATTAGAAATAAGGAATACAGAGTGTAAAAAATAACAGGTCTCTCTTTTAAACTGGAAATGAGGAGGTAAGTCATAGCTCGATTCTTCACAGAATTGTTACGATGCATAAGGAGGTCAATCAGCCCATTATACCTGATCTGGTTCTATTAGCTTGAGCCAATCTCCTGCCTGTTCTCTACATCCCTGCATGCCATTACTATTCAAAAATTTGAACCTGCCTCCACCACATTTCCAGGCAGTACATTCCAGACCCTAACTACGTGCTGCGTGAAAATGTTTCTTCCTCCTATCAACCTTGCTTTTTTTTTACAATAAGAACCTACATATCTACCTGACAAGCCCATTCATGATTGTGAAAATCTCTATCGAATCTCAACTCAGCCTTCATCTCTCCAAGGAGATCATCTCTAACTTCTTCAATCTCTCCCCACATCTGACATTTTACTTTCCAGGAGCAATTCTTGTAAACCATTTCTGAACTCTCTCTCCAATGTCTTCACATCTTCCTTATAATGTGGCGTCCACAACTCTACACTGTATTCCTGCTTAGGTTTAATAAGTGCCTTCAGCAAGTTAAACATCACCTCCTTGCTCTTACACTCCCTCTCTACTTCCCTCAAAATAGTGCATGAAAAAGGAGTTGGGAACAGGATTAAGGAGAATCCTAAAGATATTTTATACATACATTAAAGGGAAGAGGTTAACCAGGGAAAGTGTAGGACTGATTCGGGACCAAATCGACAATCTTGAGTGTGTGGCCACAGGATATTGGAAGGGTTTGAACAGATACTTCTCTTTAGTCTGGAAAAGGAGAACGTAGACACGCTCAGGAATTCAGGAAAAGGGACTGCGCTGTTTGACATTGAAAATGGAGGCTCCATTTTCCCGGACAAGTCCTTATCCCGGATGAGTTGTTCCCTAGGTTGCCGGGGGAGGTGAGGGAGGAAATTGCAGGGACTCTGACCCAAATTTCTAATTCTTCTCTGGGCACAAGGGACATTCCAGAGGACTTGAGGATGGCTACTGTGGTTCCAGGTTTCAAGAAGGGTGTTAGAGAAGAACCAGGAAATTACAGACCGGTGAATCCCAGGTCAGTGGTCAAGAAACTGTTGCAGAAAATTCTGAAGAAGCAAATTAATATTCACTTGGAAAAGCATGGTTAATTAGGGATAGTTAGCATGGCTTTGTCAGAGGGAGGTCATGCCTAACAAATTAGTTCGAATCTTTTGAAATTGTGTGGATGAGGGAAGGCCACTTGAAACAGTTTTAAAGGATTTCAACAAAGCTTTTTGCAAGGTTCCACATGAGAGGCTGATTAAGAAGTTTAAAGCATGTAGAATTGAGGGAAACTTGGCGAGATGGATCAGAAAAGTGTTAGAAGGCTATTCATGTGACTGGAGGTTGGTGTCCAGCGATGTACCACAAGGATCAGTACTAGGACACTCATTACTTGTTATATACATAAATGAAAATGTGGGGGAGAATGTTAAGCAATTTTGCAGGTGACACCAAGATTGGTAGAGTGGTTAATAGTGAAGAAGATGGTTGTAGGTTGCAGAAAGATATATATTAGGGTTGGTCAGATGGGAAGACTGATGGCAGATGGCATTTTACCATGAAAAGTGCAAGGTGGTGCACTTTGGAAGAAACAATAAGATGAGGGAGTAGTTAATAAATGGACATTGGGTAGCTCAGAGGAACAGAGGGGTTGCGGAGTAATTATTCACAGTTCCCTGAAGTTGGCAAAGCATGTGACGAGGATGGTTAGAAAGGCATGTGGGACACTTGTTTTCATCAGTCATGGCATAGAGTATAAGAGAAAGGGGTTCATGTTGGAGTTGTACTAGCTGGAGCACTGCGTGCAATTCTGGTCGCCTCACTATAGGAGGGATGTGATAGTATCAGAGGGGGTCCGGAGAAGGTTCACCATGATGTTGCCAGGGATGAGCTTTATGGTGCTACTAGATAGGCTTGGATTTTTTTTCTTTAGAGCAGAGAAGGTTGAGGAGGAGGGGAGACATGATTGAGGAGTATAAGATTATAAGGGGCATGGATAGGGTGAACACCTTGGTTGAGGGGTCAATCACGAGGAAGATATAGTTTTTGGGGGCAGGAGATTCAGAGGGGATTTGGGAAAAGTCGTTTTCATTCAGAGGATGTTGGGAATGTGAAATGCACTGCCTGGGAAGGTGGTGGATGCTAGAAACCTAACAACTTTTAAAAAAAATTTGGATGAGGAAATGAAATATCATAACATTCAGGGAGATGGGACAAGTTCAGGCAATTGGGATTAGCATGCCTTTGGTGGTAGTTATTATTGCTATAAACTTGATGGGTTAAAGGGCCTTTAAAGTGCTCTATGTCTCTCTATGACTCTCGTGGTCCTGCCACCTTCAATGATCAATACACAAAAACGTCCAGGTCCCTCTGCTGCTGCTTCTGGAATGCTGGATACTTCTCAACAACCTAATTCTAGGGTCGTGAGATATACCATTTTCTCCTTTCGGATTTCCCGAGTTTTGAACTCAACACAAGTCAAGAAACGAACCCAGAACTACCGCAGAGCTACTCAGTTCAGAAGCAGGTCAGAGGTCACAACGAACAACGAGAGCATTGGGCTTACACTGGACTCTGTCCTGGACTCTCATGTGGAGGCATACAATCCTCCTCAGCTGCATGGAAAAGATCCCACATCGTTAGGTTAAAGGATAGCAAAGGAACACTGTGCCCTGATCAATATTTAGCGTTCAACCAACATCACAAAAAAGATCTGGTTATTGTTGCCTTACAGAAACTTGCAATTGCCCTAGTGCCAACACTGGCTGGCTTCAAAGGTAATACATTCTGGCTCCCAATCTCTGTGCACTGACCCTGAATGAGTGTTATACAGATGAACATTAGGTAGCAGCAGCAGAGGGACCTGGACGTTTTTGTGTATAGATCATTGAAGGCTGTGACAGGGGCAATATAAATGTAAGCCTTTCCTTCCAATGGTAGGACATTGTTCTACTTGATGGCTTAAATTCTACATGTAATAAAGCCTCAAATTAGCATATTGCACAGGAAAGGCGTCTCCAGCAGTGCAGCATTCCCTTAGCTCTGAGGTGGGGAGAGGCTTCAGCCTGGAAATTGTGCTCTCAACTCACTTCCCACTTGGCACAAGAGCGCTGCCTGGTGGAGCAGAGCTGGACTACAACAGGACATCATCCTTCACCATTAAACCACCCGGAACCATGCCTCAGTCCAGCGTTGCATTGTGGTGGTGCCATCTGAAAGTCAGATTAACCTTGTAAGCTAACTGCCTATATTGAAGTGGTTGGAAAGAAACAATGTTCCTTGCTATCGATGTACACGGACAGTATTCAGAAAATGCTTTCAAGGCTGAGCACTGATGGTGTGCACATGCTTGAATTGCTGCCAACACTTCCTGAATGCTCAAGGCTGTCTTTTTTCACTTTAATCACCACTTTGGTTTGATCAAGTTATTTTCCAACATCTCTGAGTCTCATTGAAACTAGTTCCTACATAATTTAAACATGCTCCTTTTACTGACAAGGACTATGAAGATCAGTCAGATATAAAGGCTTCACTTCTTCTGTCTAAACCTTGACTCCCTTGCCCATCAAATATCGATCTGATTCTGTTTTGAATAAACTCAATGATTCAATGTATTCGGGGAAGAGAGTTCTACGGGTCAATGACCCTCTAAAAGAAAATAATCAGCCTCATTCCTGGCTTAAAAGGAGGCAAGTTATTCCGAAACTGTGCTCCAGTCTGCCCCACAAACCATTCGTCCTGGTTAAAACATGGTAAAAACAATGACTGCAGATGCTGGAAACCAGATTCTGGATTAGTGGTGCTGGAAGAGCACAGCAGTTCAGGCAGCATCCGAGGAGCAGCAAAATCGACGTTTCGGGCAAAGGCCTGATGAAAGGCTTTTGCCCGAAACGTCGATTTTGCTGCTCCCCAGATGCTGCCTGAACTGGTTAAAACATGGCCCTTACTAATCTGTGAATGTGATACAGGATATGGACATTATTAACAGGAACTATTAGAGAACAACACACTGCCAGTTTCAAACTTATCCCAGTAATTCTAGCAGGTCAACACGAAATGCCAGTTTCTGGCGATTACTAGAAGTAGGTTCAAGCACATCCTGAAACAATTCAAATCAGACGAACTAAAAGTGGCTACAGTGCAACCTCTCCGTCATGGCAGAAACTTTGGATTTGCTAGAAAATCATAAGCTGATGGCCCTGGCAGAATTCAAACTGAGCATCAGGCAACAGGTTATTGATGACACCATCAATCAATTTTGCTGATGACTAAGACCAAACTGAAGGGGTGGTCATTGGACAATTTGGATTTCAGAGAATCCCAACAGTGTGGAAGCAGGCCATTCAGCCCATTGAGTCCACACCAACCCTCCGACGAGCATCCCACCCAGATCCAGCCCTCTACCCTATCCCTATAAAACTGCATTTCCCACGGTTATCCACCCAATCTACACAGCTTTGTGGGAGGAAACCGGAGCACCCAGAGGAAACCCACGCTGACACGGGGAGAATGTGCAAATTCCACAGTCAACTGACTGTGAGGTTGAACCCAGGTCCCCGGCGCTAAGTGGAAGCTGTACTAACTGCTAAACCTAGATTAGAGTAGTGCTGGAAAAGCACAGCCGGTCAGGCAGCATCCAAGGAGCAGGAAAACCGACGTTTTGGGCAAAAGCTTGAAGGGCTTTTGCCCAAAATATCAATTTTCCTGCTCCTCAGATGCTGCCTGACTGGCTGTGCTTTTCCAGGACTACTCTAATCTAGACTCTGATCTCCAGTATCTGCAAGTCCTCACTTTTGCCTAGTTGATTTTAACCTCACTGTGAATCCTCTTGCCTACCTTGAAGAAGCTCTCCTCCTCTCTCCACAAGAATCTCAGTGAGTCTCTCTCTCGCTGCAACCCCCAGGTCATCTCCTCTGCCCTGAAGTTCTTCAACCATGTCCTGAAACAGAGTCTCTAATACAGCCACATCTGCTTCCTCAGTGCTTGCCTCTGCAGCCAACTGATCCCACATGGACTCCGGACTACATTCAAACCAGCACAGTTTGGACCCGAACAGGACAACCAGTACAGACTACAGATTCAAAACCACCGGCAACGGTTCTCCTTCAGGATCCTCCGCTCCACACCCGCAGCCTTGCGCTGGCACCTAACTTCTCTATAATGAAGGGTTTTTGCCTGAAACATTGATTTTCCTGCTCCTCGGATGCTGCCTGACTGGCTGTGCTTTTCCAACACCACTCTAATCTAGGCTCCAATCTCCAGCATCTGCAGTCCTCACTTTTGCCTAATCGCTAAGCCACCAGTTTTGTGTATTCAGGACACTTGTCCCTATATGGGGTAGATCACAGTGATGTAGCTGCAACGGAACAGCTTGTCTAGTGTCACAGCTCATTCTACAGCATCAACCCTCAACACTGAAGCCTTCACTTGCTGGAACGCTGTCAAGGCCCACAGACTTTGCAATATCCAACACTTTAACTATTTCTTGACATGATGCTGAGTGAATCAAACTGGCTGAGGTCTGGACTTTGCGATGCTGGGGAGCTTCAGAGGAGGCTGAGATGGGTCATGTATTAGGCATGCACTTCTGCCTGAAACTTGTAAATGCTTCAGCCTTATCTTTTGCAATGACGTTCTGGCTATTCCATTACCGAGGTTGAGGGTATTTCATAAAATCACAGAATCCCTACAATGTGGAAACAGGCCATTTGGCTCAAAACGTCATGTAAAGAAATAGTTAAAGTTTTGGATATTGCAAAGACTGTGGGCCTTGACAATGTTCCAGCAAGCGAAGGCTTCAGTGCTGAAGGTTAATGCTGTAGAATGAGCTGTGACCCTCTGAAGAGTAACCCACACAGGCCTATTCCCCTACTCGACTATTCTATATTTACCCCTGACTAATGCACCTAACCCACACATTCCTAAACTCTATGGGCAATTTTAGCATGGCCAATTCACCTAACCTGTCCATCTTTGGATTGTGGGAGGAAACAGAGGCTCAGTGGTTAGCACTGCTGTCTCACAGCACCAGGGATCTGGGTTTGATTCCAGCGCGGGCGACTGTCTGTGTGGAGTTTGCACATTCTCCCTTTGTCTGTCTGCGCTTCCTCCAGATGCTCCAGTTTCCTCTCACAGTCCAAAGGTGGGTAGGTTAGGTGAATCGGTCATGCTAAGTTGCCCATAGTGTTCAGCGATGTGTATGTGAGGGGCATTAGTAAGGGTAAATGTAGAGTAATAGGGAAATGAGTCTGGATCGGTTGCTCTTTGTAAGGTCAGTCTGGACTTGTTGAACCGAATGGCCTGTTTCTACACTGTAGGGATTCTATGAAACTGGAGCAGCCGGAGGAAACCTGAGCAGACACGGGGAGAATGTGCAAACTCTACAATAGACAGTCACCCAAGGCTGGAATTGAACCTGAGTCCCTGGTGCTGTGAGGCAACAATGCTAACCACTGAGCCCACCTCTCCAACATCATTTGTGACTGGGTGAGGCTGGGACACAGAGCTTAAAGTTGTAGGATCATTCAGCCTTATCTATCACTTACTGCTTCAAGTACTCCTCAGTTGTAGCTGACACTTCACTTTTAGTTATGTCTGGTGCTAGCCTTGGCATGCTCCCCCACACTCATAATGGATTGGAAAGTATGCTGATGGGCATTTATGTAGTCTCTTTCATCATCCTCCAGCATCTCAAAGCACTCTGTAGCGAATGAAATGCTTCTGAATTGTATTGACTGGTGTAATGCAGGAAATATAACAGGCTGTTTGAGCAAAGCAAACTATCAGACAAAAAGAAGGGGGCATTATGGGAATAATGTGTTTTCCTGATATTGGTCAAGGGAACAACAGAGACCATGCTCATTGGGATCACTTTCTTGCTCTATTTCCGAAAAAAAAGGTGCCACAGGATTTTTTACATCCATCTGAAGAAGGCATTGCATCCAACAATATAGCGAGTCCTCAGAATTGCAACGAACTGTTGGTGTAGATTTTCATTCTCATATCCTCGAATGGAACATGAACCCACAAACATCTGACTTAGAGGCAGGCAGGTTGGCCACTCAACCATGGCCGATAACAGGGGCTAAGGGTGACTAGATGTCGGTAGTGCTTGGCAATGAAATGGCACTGGGCGGGAGAAAGGAAGAATGGGTTTATGAGTCAGGGTTTGACCATATTACAAACTGTAAGATTGGCTTTGAAGTGTAAATGGCAGAAAGAGGAGAGTGCAAGCCAGATTCAGAGAGGGCCAGTGATGAGTTGAGGACAGTGGATGAAGAGGTATTGAACGAAGCACCTGAAAAGATGGCCTTGTTTCTGGAAACAAACTAGCCCTTAAACATGAGCACATCCAAAACATTGCAGCCACTATCCTAGCTTGCACTAAGTCCTATTCATCCTGTACCAATGTGTTCGCTGATCTACATTAGTTTGCCGTTAAACAATGCCTCAATTTAAAAACCTCATCCTGGTTTTTAAACCCTTCATGGCTTTGTCTCTTCTTCAGTAACTTCCTCCAGCCCTTCAATCCTCTGAGGTATCTGTGCCACTGTAATTGGAACCTCATGAGCATTGCTGACTTTCATTATTTCATGAATAGCAGTCAGATCTCATCATCCAACAGCTCTGAGACTTCCTCCATCTCTCTCTCTCTCTCTCTGCACTCTCTAAGCACTCCTTCAATCCCCTCTCGGTGGTTAAGCCTTGGTCAACGGTTTCAATATCTCCTCGAAATATGAACATGCAAATGAAGGAACAAGATTAGGTGCCACCTGGCCCTTCAATCTGGCTCCCACCACTTAATATCCAACTCTCCAATCCGACATAGCCCTGATCATCCTTCATCCCCATGACAATCTGCCTTAAGAATTTTTAAAGATTCTTTGAGGAAGGGACCCTCAAAAAAAAACATGTTTCCACATCTCCATCTTAAATGGGCTCTGAGCCCTATTTCTAGATTCTCCCACACGAGGAAGCATCCTTTCAACATCCACCTTGGTCGAGTCCCCTCAGGATCTTAAATGTTTTAATTTTGATTGCTCTACACTCCAGGGGAAACAGGGTAAGCATGTCTGGCCTTTCCTCATTCTCGTTATTAGTCTGGTAAACATTCTCTGAACCGCTTCCCAACAGATTAACATCCTTCCATGAGTACAGTCACCAGTACTGTACACAATACTGCAGATTTGGTCACACAATGCCCTGTCTAACTGAGGCATAACTTCCCTGCTGTTGCATTTCCCTCACAATAAAACACAACATTCTATGAGTTACTGCTGAAGTGGCTCTTTGCCAAATGTTTGTTTTGTAATACTCGTGTTTAACACCTTGAGGTGTTTCACTGCATCGAGGATTCTCTATAGAAATCATTATCTTTTTTCTTTACTCTTGCGCTCAGAGAAAGTCATTATGTAACAATAGACGACAGTGATTAATACCTTGTGACTCAGAGAGACATGCACTTTGCCCACAGTTTGCTCAATGCGCCTCTGACGGTCATCTGTCAATATCTCGGTTATAAGTCGACAATGTGCTTAGTGCTGCACACAGCAGGGTGAACAGTGCTGCAGTGACATGGTGCACACTGCTGACTTGATAAGAGAGATGCAGTGATGAATTAAAATCTCACAGCCACCGATGAGTGCAGCTGCCCTTGGCATGTAGTAGCAGTCCTGGAAACCGTTTGGGTTATGTAGCAAC
Organism: Hemiscyllium ocellatum; assembly: GCF_020745735.1. NCBI lineage: Eukaryota > Metazoa > Chordata > Chondrichthyes > Orectolobiformes > Hemiscylliidae > Hemiscyllium > Hemiscyllium ocellatum. The sequence goes on from NC_083401.1 coordinate 19,508,123, forward strand.
AGTGTACAGTACATGACAACAAGCTGGGCTCCAAAGCACCAATACTTTGACAACACAAGATCAAGTTTAGACCTGGAACAAAGACACTTTCTGTCTGTCTGTCTGTCTGTCTCTCTCTCTCTCTCTCTCTCTCTATATATCTTCTTATCTCAGAATCAGAAAAAGGCTGTTAGTCTCTCGTCAGGAGCCTGGAGCAGATCTATTTAACCACAGGGAAGGTGTGACCTCAGTGCAGAGGGAATGCAGAGGAGGTTCACCCGTGGACTACAGAATGGAGGATTCAGTGGAAAGACCGGAGAAACTAGGCTGTTCTCCTCAGAAGAGTGAAAGTTAGGAAGAGATTTGATCGAGGTCTCCAACAATTGAGGGTTTTTGATTGAGTAAGCAAGGTGTGACAGTCCCAAGTGGCAGAGGGCCAATAACAGGAGGACACAGAGACAGAGTGGTTGCCAAAAGAATCACAGGTGACATAAGGTCATAAAACATAGACTGTTCAGCCCATCAAGTCTGCTTTGCCATTCAATGAGGTCATTGCTGATTTGACAATCCTCAGCTCCACTTTCCTGCCTTTTCTCCATAGCCCTTTATCCCTTTACTGATTTAAATGTCTATCTCAAACCTAATTATATATAATGATGCAGCCTCAACAGCCCACTGCAGTAAAGAAAGATCCACAGATTCACTTCCCTTTAAATATGCGACCCCTCATTCTCAGATCATGCCCTTTGGTCCGAGACTCTGTCACAAGGGGAAACATCCTTTACACATCTACCCCGTCGAGCTCCTCAAGAGTCTTGTTGGTTTCAATAAGATTGCCTCTCATTCTTCTATATCACAACGAGTACAAATCCAAAGTAATTAAACTCGCTTAAGCCGGTCTCTTCATACCAATTATCAGCCGAGCAAAGCTTCTCTGGACTGCCTCCAATACAAACATATCTTTCCTTGGATCGGGGGCCCTAAACCGTTCACAGAATTGCAGCTGTGATCTGACTAGTGCCTTGTGTAGCTTTAGCAAACCTCCCTCCTGTTAAACTCCATTCCTTTTCAGATAAAGACTAACATTCTATTTGCCTTCCCTATTACCCACTGAACGTGGATGATAGGCTTGCTTGAGATTTGTGGACGACGGCTCACAAATCTTTCTGTAACTTTCTGCCAGTTAAATATTCAACTCCTCTATTCTCCCTGCCAAAGTTCATAACCTCACATTTCGCCACACTGTATTCTGCGTGCCAAGTTCTTGACGACTCACTTAACCTGCCTATATCCCGCTGCATATTCTGTGTGTTCATCATTTGCCTTCCCACCTATTTTAATGACATCTGCAAACTTGGCTCAAGTCAGTGTCCTTCCCTCATTCACGTCATTCACATATATTGACCCCCAGCGCTGGTCCCAGTGGTACATCACTCGTTCCCAATTTGTTTTCTTACAGTGAGCATCACGATATGAAATGCAATGCCTGAAAGGGGAGTACAACAACTCAACAGGGACTATCAAAGAGGAATCGGATGGACGCTCTGAAGGAAATGAAATTGCTGAGATAGGGGGACAAAGGGTGTGAATGGGTCAAAGTGGAAAAAGACCCACCGCAGTTCCAACATGGCTTCCTTCCGTTAACCCTCGCACAATGAAAGGTGAACACAGACACTAGCTCGAGGTGGCAGGGAAACGCGTCGGCGAGTCAGTGAATTCCACATCACAGGAACAAATAAAAAAAAGGCAAATATGAACAGAGAATGGTGCTTACAAGGCTTTGTATTTTTACCACTTTACAGACTCCATGAATGTTAGATTTTTCAGCCTGATTCATCTTTTACTGATGATACATGGAATAGGAACAGAATAAAATCCCTACAGTGTGGACACAGGTCATTCGACCCAACAAGTTCCCACTGAGCCATGAGTCCAGAACCAGTGGTCGCAGTTTAAGGATACAGGGTAGTTCTTTTTAAGACTGTGATGAGGAGAGATTTCTGCACCTACAGAGTGGTGGGCCTGTGGAATTCTCTCCCACAGACAGTGATTGAGACCTAAACATTGAATGTTTTCAACGAGGAGCTAGATTTGGCCAAATGAAGCACAGAGGTGTGGATGTTGGAGATCTCAAACAAAAATGGAAATTGCCGGAAAAACTCAGCAGGTCATCAGCATCTGTGCTGTCCCATCTTCTGGGCAGACCCTTCTAAAAAAAGGGTCACTGGATTCGAAACATTAACTCTACTTACTCCCCACAGATGTTGCCAGACCTGCTGAGTTTCTCCTGCAATTTCTGATGGAGATGGTTCTTATGGTTAAAAGGATCAAAAGGTACAGGGAGAAAGAAAAAAAAAACAGGATACGGAATTGAATGATCAGCCATGATCATACAGAATGGTGACAGCAAGCTAAATGGGCCGAATAGCCTACTCCTGCTCCTATTTTCTAAGTTGAGAGTTATAGAGATGCGTAGCATGGAAACAGACCCTTTGATCCAACTCGTCCATGCTGACCAGATATCCTAATTTAATCTAATCCCATTTGCCAGCATTGGACCCATATCCATCTAAATCCTTCCTACTCATATACCCATCCAGATGCCTCTTAAATGTTGTAATTCTACCAGCCTTCACTGCTTCCTCTAGCAGCTCATTCAATACATGCACCGCCCTCTGTGTGAAAACATTGGACCTTAGGTCCCTTGTAAATTTTTCCCATCTCACCTTAATTCTATGCTCTCTAGTTCTGGACTCCCCTACCCCAGGGAAAAGAACTTGCCTATTTACCCGATCCATGCCCCTCATGATTTCATAAACCTCTAGAAGGTCACCCCTCACGAATTTCTGTAACCAGGGTCACACACATGGACGAGCTGTACATTATTGCTCTTCGGTTGACTGTCACAAGTTGGCATCATGCATCAATATTTCTCTTGAGGGGACGGTTTACTTGGTTTTAAAGCTGCACAGCTCGATGGGGTTCCCAGACTGCCTGATTTTGCGTCCTAAAACATTTGCTCGATTTCAGCACATTTTCCAGCCAGAATATCACACATAACCCGGTCAGCACAACAATGGCACCATCCCAGATACCTGGCACAGTACAGGACACACTGCCTGAGAGAGGAAAAACAATGAGCTTACCCAGGACTCGGGCCTGCAATGTAACTTTTACAGGGGAACGATCATTAATCTTGCTGGCCAAAGCCATTTCTTCTCTGACCACGCCTTCCTTGTGGGCGATGTATTCACACTTGACTTGGTAACCTGCAACAGGAGGGGAGAGGTCAATTTTATTTTTAAATTACACAAAAATAAGGTGAAAAAAAATCCAAGCAACCTGGACCCTCAGAAACCAGTGTCAAAAAGTGTGGTGCTGGAAACGCACTGCTGGTCAGGCAGCATCCGAGGAGCAGGAGAGTCAATGTTTCGAGCATAACCTCTTCATCAGGAATGACAAAGAGCTTCTGCTTAAAAATGTCAATTCTTCTGCTCCTCAGGTGCTTTTCCAGCACCACACTCTTGAGTCTGATCTCCATCATTTGCAGCCCTCACTTTAGACCCTTAGAAATACCCGATTTCTCAATAACAACTTGCAGTTTTGTGTGGACGTAGATGGGACTTGCGTGGACGAAGCTAGGGACTGCACAGTGGCTCAGTGGTTAGCACTGCTGCCTCACAGCATCAAGGACCCAGGTTCGATTCCAGCCTTGGGCGACTGTCTGTGTGGAGTTTGTACATTCTCCACCCTGTTTGCACAGGTTTCCTCCGGGTGCTCCAATTTCCTCCCACAATCCAAAGATGAGCAGGTTAGGAGAATTGGCCATGCTAAATTGCCCATTGTGTTCAGGGATGTGTAGGTTAGGTGCATTAGTCGGGGGTAAATATAGGGTAGAGGGAATGGGTCTGGGTGGGTTACTTTTCGGAGGGTCGGATTGGACTTGTTGGGCCAAAGGCCATGTTCTGCACTATAGGAATTCTATAGTCTGTAACATTCCAGTGCACTTTGTTGGAACATTATCAAACAGATCTCAACACTAAGCTACACAGATGCTGAAGTCCCGGCTAAGTGAGAGGTTTTAAGGATTGGCTTGACAGGAGGAGAGGGCTAGAGAGGTTTGACAAAGAAACATCAAAGCCCATGACCTCAGCGCATGAAGAAGCAGCTGCTAACACTGGGAACCATGGAAAATGCGGATATGCAGAAGAACGGGAACAGGAGAACCGCAGATATCTCGGAGGGCTACAGGGGTCACGGGAACAGAGAGAGGAGTGCACCAATGGAGAGATTTCAAACCAAGGGTGAGAATTTGGAAAACTTGTATTTGTGGAGCAGAAGCCAATGTAAGCTAGAGAGCACAGAGTGATGGGTAAAATGGGATATGGTGTGGTCAGGATCTGGGCAGCATCATAGAATCAAACAGCATTACCCTTTGGCCCTTCAAGTCGATTCAAGCAAAGATATACAATTCCCAACACTAGTTCCACTTTCCTGCACTTGGCTCACAGCCTTGCATGCTACAATACTTTAAATAGTCATCCAAGTACTTCTTAAAGGTTTTGAGGCTTCCCATCTCAACTAGCCTCCCAGGCAGTGTATTCCACTCCACCACTATCCTCTGTGTGGAAATACATTTTCCTCAAATGCTCTCTAAACCTGCTGCCTTTCACTTTGAGACTATGTCCCCTTGTTATTGATACTTCAACTAAAGGGAACAGCTGCTTTGTACCCAGCTTGTCCATGCCCCTCATAAATTCTGACACACCTCTATCAGGTGCCCCTTCTTAACGTGCTCTTCTCCAAAGAAGACCATCCGAGCATATCCAGTCCCTCTTCATTGCTTGAATGCACCATCCTGGTGAATCTCCTCTGCAGCCCCTCCAGTACAATCAGCAGAGTCTCTCCGTCAATGATTGACCTTGTCTCTGTGGGGTCATTTGTGGGGATTAATGGATAACCATTTTGTAACTACATTTGGTGAAGTAATGTGACAACACTGTTATCCCAGTTATCCTCACTGGATAACTAAACCATTGAATGTGGGACTGAGAGGACGACAGTTAGGCTTGACTACGGAAATGGCAGCCTGCATCCTAAATCTGTGAGGGGGAGTACAAGGGAGTTTTCAGGCAGGATCCCTACTCAATGGCTCATTCAGCACAGCGGCTACATTTAGAGATCAGCAAAACAAAGCATGCAGAACGGAGTTCTCATCAAGGCCAGCGGTCCCAGTGTAGGACAGATGGAATGCTGCCTGGCTGGAGGAGCCAGCTATCACCTGGGCCATTAAACGGAAGTTCCGCCTGGCTCAGCTGATCTCAAAGCAAACTGGGTACCACAGCTTCGGAAGAATAAAGGCCAGCCTCGAATGTGAATTGATTAGAATCGCACGTGGTGTCCTAGGGTAGGGATACAGCTGTACTCTTGGGAAGTTCAAAGGTCAGCAGAGGGCAATTTAATCAAAGGTTTCAAAAGATTAAAGAGGAACAGTTAAGGTTGATAGAAAGACTGATATTTCTGTTGGTGGGGCATCTAGGGGACATAGTTTCAAAATTACATCTTGCAGGAGTGAAATTAAAAAATAACACACAAATCTAATTGTTGGGAAAAACCCATCTTGTTCACTAATGTCCTTTCGGGAAGGAAACTGCTGTCCTTACTTGGTTTGGCCTACAAGAGACTGCAGACCCACAGCCATGTGGTTGAATTCTATCGACCCTCTGGGCAACTAGGGATGGGCAATAAATGCTGGTCTAGCCAATGACACCCAATTCCTGTGATTGAATAAACAAAGTTTAAAAAAAATTGTCCCTCAAGTTTATGCAGAATTTTATATCGCACCCAACTGCTTATACCATCATTCTGTTTACTATTTAATCTCTGATGCCTTCCCCCCAATGTCGCTTTCTTCATTTCCCTCCACTCTAACATTTACACCTATTTAACATCTCCAAATCTCCTTTATCCCCATTAATCACTCCCATCGATCTTCTGCTGTAGGCACTCCTACATTCTGTTCCAAATCAGCCTTCTCCCCTATCTCTCTCTACACCAGCAAAAAGAGAAGCACAGTTTTACAGTTCCTTTTAGTTCTGAGTAGGACTAAAGCTGAACTTGAAACATTAACTCTATTTCTCACTCTCCAGATGCTGCCGCACCTGCTTAGTTCCTCCAGCCCTTTCTGTGGTATTCATGTAGCATAATGATATTGGGGAGAAGCTGAAATTTTGTTTTGCTGTGTATTTGAAATCTTTCTCACTGCATCACATGGGGATAGTTTGTGTCATTTCAGTTTTATTACTTTTTGTGCAACAAATTTCTGTCTTACAGTTGAAACCAAATCTGCCACATTAAGAAAAAGAAGGAAGCATATGTCAGATATAGACAGGATAGTTCGAGTGAATCATTAGAAGATAATAGAGGCAGTAGGAGTAAGCTTAAGAGGAAAATCAGAAGAGCAAAAAAGGGGACATAAGATAGCTTTGGCAAACATAGTTAAGGAGAATCCAAAGGAGAATGCAAATACATTAAGGACAAAAGGGAACTAAGGAGAGAATAGGGCCCCTCAAAGATCAGCAAGGCGGCCTTTGTGGAGAGCCGCAGGAGATGGGACAGCTACTAAATGAGTACTTTGCATTAGTATTTATGGTGGAAAAGGACATGGAAGGTGTAGAATGTGGGGAAATAGATGGTGGCATCTTGAAAAATGTCCATATTACAGAGGAGGAAGAGCTGGATATTTTGTAATGCATAAAAGTGGATAAATCCCCAGGACCTGATCAGGTGTACCCTAGAACTCTGTGGGAAGCTGGGGAAGATATTGCTGGGCTTCTTACGGAGATATTTGTATCATCGATAGTCACAGGCGAGGTGCTGGAAGACTGGAGGTTGACTAACGTGGTGCCACTGTTTAAGAAAGGTGGTAAGGACAAGCCAGGGAACTACAGACCAGTGAGCCTGATGTCGGTGGTAGGCAAGTTGTTGGAGGGAATCCTGAGGGACAGGCTGTACATGTATTTGGAAAGGCAAGGACAGTTTAGGGATAGTCAACATGGCCTTGTGCGTGGGAAAACATGTCTCACAAACTTGGTTGAGTTTTTTGAAATCAAAGAGGATTGATGAGGGCAGAGCGGTAGATGTGATCTATATGGACTTTAGTAAGGCATTTGACAAGGTTCCCAGTGAGCAAGGTTAGACATCATGGAATACAGAGAGAACCCGCCATTTGGATAAAGAATGGCTCAAACGTAGAAGGCAGCGGGTGGTGGTGGAGAATTGCTTTTCAGACTGGAGGCCTGTAAACAGTGGAATGCCACAAGAATCACTGCTGGGTCCACTACTTTTCATCATTCATATAAATGATTTGGATGTGAGCATCAGAGGTACAGTTAGTAAGTTTGCTGATGACACCAAAATTGGAGGTATAGTGGACAGCGAAGGAGGTTACCTCAGACTACAACAGGTTCTTGATCAGATGGGCCAATGGGCTGAGAAGTGGCAGATGGAGTTTTATTTAGATAAATGTGAGGTGCTGCATTTTGGGAAAGCAAATCCTAGCAGCTCTTATACACTTAATGGTAAGGTCCTAGGGAGTGTTGCTCAACAAAGAGACCTTGGAGTGCAGGTTCATAGCTCCTTGAAAGTGGAGTTGCAGGTAGATAGGATAGTGAAGAAGGCATTTGGTATGCTTTCCTTTATTGGTCAGAGTGTTGAGTACAGGTGTTGGGAGGTCATGTTGCGGCTGTACAGGACATTGGTTAGGCCACTGTTGGAATATTACGTGCAATTATGGTCTCCTTCCTATCGGAAAGATGTTGCGAAACTTGAAAGAGTTCACAAAAGATTTACAAGGATGCTGCCAGGGTTGGAGGATTTGAGCTGCAGGGAGAGGCTGAACAGGCTGGGGCTTTTTCCCTGGAGCGTCGGAGGCTGAGGGGTGATTAGATTACTTACAGTGTGGAAACAGGCCCTTCGGCCCAACAAGCCCACACCAACCCTCCGAAGAGCAACCCATCCAGACCCATTCCCCTACATTTACCCCTTCACCTAACACTACGGGCAATTTAGCATGGCCAATTCACCTAACCTGCTCATTTTTGGACTGTGGGAGGAAACCGGAGCACACAGAGGAAACCCACGCAGACACAGGAAGTATGTGCAAACTCCACACAGACAGTTGCCTGAGGTGGGATTTGAACTCTGGTCTCTGGCGCTGTGAGGCAGCAGTGCTAACCACTGTGCCACCGTGCCACCAAATCTTATAGAGGTTTATAAAATCATGAGATGCAATGGATAGAATAAACAGACAAAGTCTTTTCCCTGGGGTGGGGGAGTCCAGAAGTAGAGGGCATAGGTTTAGGATGAGAGGAGAAAGATATAAGAGACCTAAGAGGCAACGTTTTCACTCAGAGGGTGGTGCGTGTATGGAATGAGCTTCCAGAGGATGTGGTGGAGGCTGGTACAATTGCAACATTTAAAAGGAATATGAATGGCTATATGAGTAGGACGGGTTTGGAGGGATATGGGCCAGGTGCTGGCAGGTGGGACTAGATTGGGTTGGGATATCTGGTCAACATGGATGAGTTGGACCGAAGAGTCTGTTTCCGTGCTGTACATCTCTATGACTCTATGACATTGTGTCTCAATAATTCAGTGAAAGACAATCAACAGAAACAAAACAAAATCCATTCATCCAGATTTGAGTGCAGGACCTGAACTGTTCAGTAACTACTGCAGTCCCAGTTTTCAGCTTCATTTGGAAAGAAGTACGTTATAATTCAAGCTGAACTTCAATGTCTCAATCATGAGGATAGGATAGGAGCTGGACTTGACCCTTCAAGTTTCCTTCACCATTCAACACTAAACTTTCATTCACAAATCACAGAAGTGTCACAGCATAGGAGGAGACCATTTGGCCCACTGGGTCTTCAAAGGAGCATGACTTTGTGTCCTTGCGCTCCATGCCTTTGTATGCTATTTCTGTTGAAATAACCATCCAATGTCCCTCCTGAAAGCCTCAATTAAACCTGCTTCCACCACACTTCCAGGTAGTTCTCACCCATATAGTAACTATTCACTGTGTGACAATGTTTTACTCAGATAACTCTTGCTTCTTTTGCCGATCATTTTACTTCTATTCCCTCTTGTTCTTGTCCCTTTTGAATAGGAATAGCTTTTCCCGAACTACATTATCCAGCCCGCTCATGATTTTGAAAATCTCCATCAGATTTCCTCTCAGTGTTTGTCGCTACACAGAGAAAAGTTCCAACTTCTTCAATGTATCCTCACAAGTAGGATTTCTTCAAAATAGCACCAGATATTCCGAGGTCTCTAAATTTCTTTAGTAATTAAAAATGTCTGTCTTGAATATGCTCAATGGCTGAGCATCCACAGCTCCCGAGGGTAGACTCATCTGTTTGAGTGAAAATATTTCACCTTACATCAGTCAACATGGCCGATCCTTTGTTCTGAGGCTCTGTGTTAGATTCGCTAGCCTGGTGGAACATGTTTTCAGTGCCCAACCAGTCAAACCCCTTAGAACCTTTACATACTTCAACTTGATCACCTTTTATTCTTCTCAGTTTTAGGCATTATCGGCCAGGTATACTCAATGTCTCCTCACAGGACACTCCCTTCACTCGTCAAGTGAATTTTTGCCGTTCTTTATCCGGGGCAAGTCTCCACTTGACTAGGAAACCAAAACTGTACACTGTCTTCCAGGTATGGATTCACCAATGTCCTGTTTAATTGCAATAAGACTTCATTCCCCTCACACAGCAACACATTTGTGACAAAAGCTAACTTACTATTTGCCTTCCTGATTTCTGCTGTACCTGTTAATCTATGTGCAAGGACACCCCCAGACCCCTCTGAATGCCAATATTTATTTTTCTCTCTGGATTAACCTCTACCTTATTATTTTTCTGTGCCAAATTAGACAACTATGCATTGTGTTACTTTTCTTGGAACGAAGGTGTTGCTGGATAGGCCAGCATTTATTGTCCATCCCTAATTGCCCAGAGGGTAGTTAAGAGTCAACCACGGTACTATGAGTATTATGAAGGTGTTATGTACTGTACCTTTAAGAGAGACCAGAAGCTGGCATGGATATAGAGAGGTACAGAGTATGCTGAAAGAATTTAAAATGTAACATTTGATTGTGAAACCAATAGTGCAGCTGAGGTGCCATGATACAAAAACAAAGTCAAATTTGGCCAACCAGTGTAAATTTTGCTCCAGATACCAAAATCGAATCAAATGTGAATTTAGTATATTGACAGCGTCAAACTAATGAAATGACCCAATGTTTTGGATATAAAACCAGACATTTTGAACAGTTAGGGGGAGAACTGCCAAGAACACTAACAAGTATAGATTGCTAGCTGAAGAACTCTTGGAAGGGTACCTATTCATATGAAAGACCTGAAGCAGAATACTGAAGAAAAGATGACAGAGAAAAATCGACAGAAGAAGATCCACAAATGAATATTGACAAAGCTGACTGGTTTTGAAATGTGACCTTTTTTTGTACATCTTAATTGGGATTTTTAAAAAGTTGGACCCAGTATTGTAGAGTAGGAGGTAAAAGATAAGTTTAAGAGAAAGGGGTTGTAATACTTGTCTCAAGCTCTCTTTTGGTTTTGAAGAATAAAATGGTTAATTTTTGCTTTAAATAGTGACTTCTAGGATAGCTCTTTGCCTCTCGAAATTTAACAAATTACGGCGCAAGTTGAGCTTCTCTGTGTGTCGGGTTTAAATTAGCAGAGGGGTTCCCCCAGTATTGTAACATTGTGAGGATTGGTCGACTAAAGGATAAGGAAGGAAGGCTGTGTGTCGAACCTCAGAAAATGGATGAGATTCTGAATGATTACTTTGTATCAGTGTTCACTGAGGAGAGGGACATGATCAATGTTGAGATTAGAGATAGAAGTTTGATTACTCTGGATCACGTTGACATAAGTAGGGAAGATGTGTTGGGTAGGCTAGAAGTTATTAAGGTGGACACATCCCCAGGACCGGATGGGATCTATCCCAGGTTGCTGAGGGAGGCAAGAGAGGAAATAGCTGGGGCCCTGACAGATATCTTTGTAGCATCCTTAAATACAGGTGAGGTGCTGGAGGACTGGAGGGTTGCTCATGCTGTCCCTCTGTACAAGAAGGGTACTAGGGATATTTCGGGTAATTACAGACCAGCGAGCCTGACGTCAGTGGTAGGAAAGTTGCTGAAGTTACTGAGGGATAGGATCCATTTATATTTAGAAAAGAATGGGCTTATCAGTGATAGGCAACATGGTTTTGTGTAGGGGAGATTGTGCCTTACCAACTTAATAGAGTTCTTTGAGGAAGTGACCAAGTTGATTGATGAAGGCAGAGCTGTAGATGTCATATACGTGGGTGGCACGGTGGCACAGTGGTTAGCGCTGCTGCCTCACAGCATCAGAGACCCGGGTTCAATTCCCGCCTCAGGCGACTGACTGTGTGGAGTTTGCACATTCTCCCCGTGTCTGCGTGGGTTTCCTCCGGGTGCTCCGGTTTCCTCCCACATTCCAAAGATGTGCGGGTCAGGTGAATTGGCCATGCTAAATTGTCCCTAGCGTTAGGTAGGGGGTAAATGTAGTGGTATGGGTGGGTTACGCTTCGGCGGGTCGGTGTGGACTTGTTGGGCCGAAGGGCCTGTTTCCATGCTGTAAGTAATCTAATCTGATATACATGGATTTTAGGAAGGCATTTGATAAGGTTCCCTTTATCAAGGCTGTAGACTAATGGAGAAAATGAAGTCACATGGTGTGCAGGGTGGATAAAGAACTGGTTGAACAACAGGAGACAGAGAGTAGTAGTTGAAGAGAGTTTCTCGAAATGGAGAAAGGTGACCAGTGATGTTCCACAGGGGCCAGTGTTAGGGCCACTGTTGTTTGTAATGTACATAAATGATCTGGAAGAGGGCACTGTTGGTATGATCAGCAAGTTTGCAGATGACACAAAGATTGGTGGAGTAGCAGAAAGCATAAGGGACTGTCAGAGAATACAGGAGAATATAGATAGACTGGAGATTTGGTCAGAAAAGTGGCACATGGAGCTCAATCCAGGCAAATGTGAGGCGATACATTTTGGGAAGTCTAATTCTAGAGCGAATTATACAATAAATGGAAGAGCTTTGGGGAAAGTTAATGAGCAGAAAGATCTGGGAGTTCAGCTCCATTGTACCCTGAAGGTGGATAGAGTGGTAAAGAAGGCATATGGTATACTTGCCTTCATTGGATGGAGTATTGAGTATAAGAGCTAGCAGGTCATGTTAAAATTGTACAAGACATTGGTTCAGCTGCAGTTAAAATACTATATATAGTTCTGGTCACCACATTACCAAAAGGATGTGGACGCTATGGAAAGGGTGCAGAGAAGGTTTACGAGGATGTTGCCTGGTATGGAAGGTGCTAGCTATGAAGAGAGGTTGAGTAGGTTAGGATTGCTTTCATTAGAAAAAACAAGATTGAGGGGGGACCTGATTGAAGTTTACAAAATCATGAAAGGTTATAGAGAGGGTAGATAGAGATAAGCTTTTTCCCAGTGTGAAGGATTCAATAATGAGAGGTCACACTTTCAAGGTGAGAGGTGAAAAGTTTAAGGTAGATACACGCGGCAAGTACTTTACACAGAGGGTGGTGGGCTGCCAGCAGAGGTAATAGAGACAAGCATTCATTTCATATGCGTCTGGAAAGATGCATGAGGAGGTGGGGAGCAGGGGGATACAGATGCTTAGGAATTGGGTGACAGGCTTAGAGAGTGGATTTGGATCCAAATAGGCTTGGAGGGCCAAAGGGCCTGTTCCTGGGCTATAAATTTACTTTGCTCTTTGAGTCTGAAGTCACATGTAGGCCAGACCCACCCCCTGTTCTGAAACGTTGACTTCTCCATCTCCTGATGCTGCCTGTGTTCTCCCAGCCTCCTGCTTGTCGACCTTGGATTCCAGCATCTGCAATTTCTTTGTCTCAGACCAAATAAGGATGGCTGATTCCTTCCCTAAAGGGCATTTATTCCACAGGTCGTGTATCCATTCTACTCTATGTCCTAATAGACTGAGATGGGATGTGGACATAGCTGGCAAAGACAGCATTTGTTGCCCACCCTAATAGTGGTTTGCTCAGCCATTTCAGTGGGAAGTTAAGAGTCAACCACATGAGTCAAGTGCAGGCCACACTGGGTAAGGGTAGAAGATGTCACAACATTCAAGGCCTGCGGGCCAAAGGTTGGCAAGTGAGACTATTGTAGATTTAGAGTAGTTTGTGCCAATGCAGATTCGATGAGCCTAATGGCCTCTTCTGTACTGTATGTTTGTAAAATCATTCTCATAGCTTCATTTTCCATTTAATTTTGTATTGATAAATAATGATGCTGTGCCTTTAAGAGCCATTCTGTGCTGTCTCTCTTGCGGTGGAGGGAAGAGAGGGGATTGACACGAGTGTGTCTTATGTCTGCTTCAGAAGTAATTGGTAAACAGCTTTGAGCTCCCTGAATTTTTTTTAGCATGAAAAAAGCATGAGTGTGTGCAGTCAGGTTCACGTGGAACCAGGGCTTTGGTTTCGCTTTCAGTGGGAGTCAAGAAGTGTGGGTGCTGGAATAGCACAGCAGGTCAGGCTACATCCGAGGAGCAGGAGAGTAGATGTTTCGAGCATAAACTCTTCATTGGGAACGAGGCCAAGCCAAACGTCGATTCTCCGGCTCCTCGGATGCTGCCTGACCTGCTGTGCTTTTCCAGCGCCACACTTTTTGACTTTGATCTCCAGCATCTGCAGTCCTCACTTCCTCCTCTTTAGGATGTGGAGTTGGCTATTGCAGCTGTGAGATAAAGCCTTCTCTCTGCAGCAGCGGAAAACTTGAGTTCTCTCTTTGTGGCTAGCATCTGTTCCTCACAGTGTTCCTTTCTCCTGGCCTGAAGAGGAGATAACGCATGAGGGAAATCTGTTTTGCTCAATTTGCCTTTATCAAGGGTGTGTTTATGGGATGCCGCTATATTGGAACAGCTGATGATTAGTAATTAAATAATGTTAATTCTATTGAAACACTTAATAAAATTACACATAATGCCAATTTGTCATTTTTTTGTTTGTATTTTAACTGTATTGCAAGAATAAAGTATGTTTTGTTTAAAGTCTCGAAGTGGACCAATCAAATCACATCCAAAATCCAGAACCTTACAAAGCCTTTAAACAAAAAGTTAGGGTTTAGGCTATCTCTTGGATATATTTTGAGGGTGTTTGGTCTGGTCCAAAACGGTCAGGAAACTTCAATGCTTTTGACTCCATTCCCTCAGCTAAATCAATTATTCACACTATATTCTAGAGGCTGAAATTGTGTTAGCCCATATATTAAAGAACACAGAACATTACAGTGTAGTACAGGCCCTTCAGCCCTCGATGTTGTGCCAACCTGTGGAACTAACCTGAAGCTCATCTAACCTACATCGTTCCATTATATCCCTCTGAATGGTACATTCACATTTTTTGTCCATTAATAAATATTCATTTCATGCTAAGTACTAACCTTAATCACAAGAGTCCCAATATTGTGTAATAATCTTATGCGTGGCACCAGATGCATCAAATACTTTTGAAGAGGAGATGATGGCCTAGTGGTATTATCACTGAATTGTTAATCCAGGGGCTGAGATAATGTTCAGGGGACCCAGGTTCAAATCCTGCGGCAGCAGATGGTAGAATTTGAATTCAATAGAAATAAATCTGGAAGTAAGAGTCTAATGATGACCACGAATACATTGCTGACTGTTGGGGGAAAATATTCAGCTAGTTCACTAATGAAGGAAATCCCTACCTGGTCTGGTCTAGTCTAAGTATGACTTCAGACCTGCAGCAATGTGGTGAACTGCCTTCTGGTTAATTAGGGATGGGTACTAACTACTGGATTGGCATGCATGTATGCATGCATGTCTTCATTGCTCAGGCCTTTGTGTATCAGAATTAGGATGTCATGTCGACTTTGTACTGGACATTGCGGAGGCCCCTTCTGGAGTACTCTGTCCAGTTCTGGTCACCCTGTTATAATTAGGATATCATTAAACTGGAGAAGGTCAGAAAGGATTTACCAGGATTGGAGGGTTTCAGTTATAAAAACAGACTGGAAAGGTTCAGACTTCTTTCACTGGATTGTAGGAGGTTGAGTGGTGACCTTACATAGGTTTATAAAATCATGAGGGGCGCAGATAAGGTGAATGGCAAAGGTCTTTTCCCTAGGGTAGGGGAGTTCAAAATTAGGGGGCATATGTTTAAGGTGAACAAATAAAGATTTAAAAAGGACAACTTTTGCGGGGCAGAGAGTGGTTCATGCGTGGAATGAACTGCCAGAGAAAATGGTGGATGCTGGTACAATTACAGCATTGAAAAGACATTTGGATAGGTTTATCAATACGAAAGGTTTGGAGAGATATGGGCCAGGAACAGGCAGGTGGGACTGGTTTAGTTTGGGATTATGGGTGACATGGACTGGTTGGACCAAAGAGTCTGATATCTGGTCGACAATGATGAGTTGGACCGAAGGGTCTGTTTCCATGCTCTACATCGCTATGACTCTGTGACTCCAGGAGGGACACACACTCTGGCCATTACAAAGTCATAATGTTAATAACAGAATTGAAATAAATGAAAGTAAACATTCCCCCAACTGAATTCCAACCCCTCTGGGCTAAGGACCAACAGTCTTAAAACTATTTTTGATTAATAGAGTCATAGAATCAAATAGACATTCAACACAGAAACAGACCTTTTGGTCCAACTTGTCCATGCTGACCAGATATCCTAAATAAGTCTCGTCTCATTTGCCAGCATTTGACCCATTTCCCTGTAAACATTTCCTATTCATATACCCATCCAGATGCCTTTAAATGTTGTAATTGTACCAGCCTCCACCACCACCTCTCTCAGTTCATGCCATCCACTTACCACCCACTGCATGAAAAAGTTGCCCCTTCGGTCCCTTTTAAATCTTTCCCCTCTCAAACCTATGCCCTCTCATTTCGGACTCCCCAACCCTGGGGAAAAGTTCTTGTCCATTTACCCTATTGCCCCCCATGATTTCATAACCTTCAGTAAGGTCACCCCTCAGCCTCCAACGCTCCAGGGAAAATAGCCCCAGCTTAATGAGCCACTCCCTATAACTCAAACCCAACAAATCTGCCAACATCCTTGTAAATCTTTTAAGTTTTATACATCCTTCCTATAGCACGGAGACCAGAATTGAAGATAGTATTTTGTTGCAACTGTTCAAAATTAAAATTCACACAACACCAGGTTATAGTCAAACAGGTTTATTTGGAAAAACTAACTTTTGGAGCATGCTCCTTCATCAGATGGTTGTGGAGTTTAAGATCATAAGACACAAAATTTATAGCAAAAGTTTAGAGTGTGATGCAACTGAAGTTATATACTGAAAAAGATCTGGAGTCCTGGTGTTGTGTGATTTTAACTTTGTACACCTCAGTCCAACACCGAAACATCCAGTTCAAAATTAGACATTCTTCTGCAAGTCCTGATGAGTGAAAGACACAAAGCTTCAGAAACATCCCTACAATGCGGAAGCAGGCCATTCAGCCCATTGAGTCCACATCAACCCTCTGATAAGCATCCTACCCAGACATACCGCATCCCACTAATCCTATATATCGCAAGGCCAATCTACCTAACCTGCACATCTTTGGACTGTGGGAGGAAACCAGAGCACCCGGAAGAAACCCACACAGACATGGGGAGAATGTGCAAACTCCACACAGACAGTCGCCAGAGGTTGGAATCGAACTTGGGTCCCTGGTGCTGCGAGGCAGCAGTGCTAACCACTGAGTCACCATGTTGCCCCTCATCATGTCGTTTAGTTCAGCAACATTCGAGAGGAGGTCCGTTCCTCTTGGTGAGTTGGTCTATATTTCTTGCTCAACCAGCAACATCCTAACAGATAAGGTTGGTCATTGTCTCAGTGCACCTCGTGTGAGCTCAGTGCGTGCAAGCTGCCTATTGCACTCACAGCAATACAACGGCGACTATACTTCACTGGCTGTTAAACACTCAGGTTCATCCTGAGGTTGTAAAAACAAGAAATCCTTTCAGTTCTTTTTTCCTAATCCCATCTTGACTGCACAAGCATCCACCCTATTCTGCTGGCAGCAACTAGTCTTTCCATTAGTCATTGGATACTGACACAGTAAACACCTCGAAGATTACTCCTAATTGCCCATAAACTCATATGATCTTTTCTTTGTGGGGAAAAAAAGTCATCATTTATTTGTGCGTGTGGTTAAAACACTTCCATAAATGTTCTCGAAAAGCTAAGTGGACAAAACTAAACACTGCAAGCTGTCCACAATATGCCAAAGCCTCTGTTGCTTAGCGACTAGCTCTATCCGAGAGACTTTTATTCTGTTTCGCAATGAATTTAAACATGATCACCCGCTCTGACCTTGAAAAGCAAGCACGCAGCCTCCCAAAGAATCACTTGGCAACAGTGAACCCGGCACTGGATAGACTTGTACATAGAGGGAGAGCCCAGGGTTTGAGGCCTAGTTAAGGCTGAGTCAATCTGTGTCACTCAGAGGGGGTCCGCATTAGGCTTGATGCCTCCAAACACCCCAGGAGTCATTGGTAGTGCTCCCCCTTCTGTTGCTGTGAAGCTCGAGAGTTTATAGACTCTTTCCCTCGCCTCATACACTGAGAATGGCTCCTGGACAAACAGAGGATCAAGGATAGGGACTCCTTCCATTCACAATAAGAAGGAGGACATCTCAGTGGGAGAGTGGGAACGGCCAAGGAAGGCAGTTTTGGGGAGTGGGAGAGCAGAGGGCATGGAAAGTAGCAGAGCAAAGAGATGGAGGGGACAGGGTAACTGCAAGAGGACAGGGCAGGATGGTAGGAGAGATATCAGGGAAAGAAATTTAAGGGAGAAAGGGGTTAAGAGAGAGAGAAATGGCAAATGAGACAAAAGGGATTGGGGGAAGAGAGGAGAGAGAGAGAAATGGAGATTGAGATAAAAGGGATCAGGGAGAAATTGAGATAAATAAAGAGAGGAAAGAAGACAGAATGCAAGAGAAAAGATTTAGGAAGGGCCAATTGAAAAAATGGAACAACAACATACTGGGAACCTCTTACATATTTGCTTGGAGTACGGGTTTCAAAGACCTTTTTTCAACTTATTAATTTAGAATCACATTGCACAGTGAAAGAGAAAAACATGTCATTTGTTAAATTGCTTTGCAAATCCCTTAATGTTCAGCGTCATTGAAAAATCAGATTGTGTCGAACAGAAAATGCAAGGTTATTTAATGCAAGTGTGTGTGTGCGTGTGTGGTGGATGATGTTGACAGGAGCTGCCTTTTTACATGCTCAGCAGGGTGAGGGGATTGTCATTCTTTCTCAGGATACTTCCACATTTCGAGACCCAGTTCAGGATTTTCCAGAGGGAGCTCTGAGCCTGAATATTGACATCAGACATGGATTTTGACCTCGAAACTGTGTACAGAGTAAGCTTCTACCAACCACAATGGGTTTCTGATTGGTTAATCTTTGGTGGTACAGAGGCTGAGAACATTTTGACCTAGGCAGCTGTTCTTCTCCAAAGGGGTTCTTTGGTGGCCACCTTCGCAGGGACATGGTCTCATGATTTACCTTAAAAGGTGTTACCTCCCATTAACGCAATACACAAAATGAAGTGCACTCAAAGTGCAGCACAGGCGCAAGTGCTGTTTCTCTGGTTAAAACATTAAGAGGAGGACCTGTCTTTCCTCTCAGCTCAACATAGAAGATCCCATTGTAAATATCGCTAAAAAACAACGGCTACCCGACTGTCAGGTCAACATTTATCCCTGTGCCCAGTTATGTGAAAATCTTATTGCCATCTTTTGCCTTAAGAAAAGTACTGTAAGGGGCTCCTCACCGACTAGGATAGCAACATGTCTATAAGTTTCAGCTATGTGTGAGAGAGAAGTGAGAGAAGGGTTCCTGTCACAGCCTCGGGATCAAAAACAGAAATCGCCGAGAAAACTCAGCAGGTCTGGCAGCATCTGCAGAGAGAACTCAGAGTTAGCATTTCAGATCCAGTGACCCTCCCTCACAACGGTTATAAAGAGCTCTGAAGAAGGGTTACTGGAACCTAAATGTTAAACTCTGCTTTCTTCCCACACCTGATGCTAGACCCGCTGAGTTAATATTTATGACTTGTACAACATTTCTTGCTTTGACAACTTTACTGTGCTCAACAGACACACGCTCAAGAAAGAGAGTGGAAAATCCATCATGGGTAGCATGAATGTGAAGGAGAAAGAACCATCTGTTTTAATACATTGATTGATGGATACATTGGTCAGGATGCCAGAGAAGATCATCTCTTAAAAAGTGTTGTGGGATTGTGAGACCTCTCAGGGAAGACATGGCCCAGATTTAACAATTTTTGCTTTAAGTTCATTCCTCAGTTGTTCTTGTCACTGACAAGGTCAACATTTGTTGCACACTGCTAATTTTCTTTGAACGCAGCGACTTGCACAGCCACTGCAGAGAGCAGTTAAGAGTCAACACATTACAGTACATCTGGGAGTCACATGTAGGCCAGGTTGAGTAATGAGGGCAAGGAATGAAAATGCTGTTGAGGATTACCAGATCAGTCATGATATCACCAAATGGCACTCAATGGGCTGAATGGCCTACCTCTGATCCTAAATCTTATCATATTAGTTTTGGATGGAAGATTTCCTTCGCTACAAGAACATTAGTGGACCAGACAGGTTTTCCGAACCAACTTCATGGTTACTACTGACTTAATTTCAATCCCATAGGTTGCCATGCTGAGATTTGCCAAGCCTGAAACACTACATAAAAACAACGGTTACCGACTGTCAGGTCAACATTTATCCCTGTGCCCAGTTACGTGAAAATCTTATTGCCACCTTTTGCCTTAAGAAAGCCCCTGTAAGGGGCTCCTCACCTACTAAGATAGCAACATGTCTATAAGTTTCAGCTATGTGTGAGAGAGAAGTGTACTCCGCTACATTGGTGTCTTCCGTAATTACACCAGCACCACTCCCCACCTCTTCCTCCGCTACATTGATGACTGCATTGGCGCCACCTCATGCTCCCGCGAGGAGTTGAGCAATTCATCAACTTCACCAACACATTCCACCCTGACGTTAAATTTACCTGGACCATCTCTGACACCTCCCTCCCCTTCCTGGACCTCTCCATCTCCATTAATGACGACCGACTTGACACTGACATTTTTTACAAACCACCAACTCTCACAGCTACCTGGATTACACCTCTTCCCACCCTACCTCTTGCAAAAATGCCATCCCGTATTCCCAATTCCTCCGCCTCCGCCGTTATCTGCTCCCAGGAGGACCAGTTCCACCACAGAACACACCAGGTGGCCTCCTTCTTTAGAGACCGCAATTTTCCTTCCCACGTGGTTAAAGATGCCCTCCAACGCATCTCGTCCACATCCCGCACCTCCGTCCTCAGACCCCAACCCTCCAACCGTAACAAGGACAGAACGCCTCTGGTGCTCACCTTCCACTTCTCAAACCTTCACATAAACCAAATCATCCGGCGACATTTCCGCCACCTCCAAAAAGACCCCACAACCAGGGATATATTTCCCTCCCCACCCCTTTCTGCCTTCCGCAAAGACAGTCCCCTCCGTGACCACGTGGTCACGTCCACGCCCCGCTACAACCCACCTCCCCATCCTGGCACTTTCCCTTGCAACCGCAGGAACTGTAAAACCTGTGCCCACACCTCCTCCCTCACCTCTATCCAAGGCCCTAAAGGAGCCTTCCACATCCAAAGTTTTACCTGCACATCCACCAATATCATTTATTGTATCCGTTGCTCCCGATGCGGTCTCCTCTACATTGGGGAGACTGGGCGCCTCCTAGCAGAGCGCTTTAGGGAACATGTCTGGGACACCTGCACCAATCAACCACACCGCCCCGTGGCCCAACATTTCAACTGCCCCTCCCACTCTGCCGAGGACATGGAGGTCCTGGGCCTCCTTCACCGCCGCTCCCTCACCACCAGACGCCTGGAGGAAGAACACCTCATCTTCCGCCTCGGAACACTTCAACCCCAGGGCATCAATGTGGACTTCAACAGTTTCCTCATTTCCCCTTCCCCCACCTCATCCTAGTTTCAAACTTCCAGCTCAGCACTGTCCCCATGACTTGTCTGGACTTGTCCTACCTGCCTATCTCCTTTTCCACCTATCCACTCCACCCTCTCCTCCCTGACCTGTCACCTTCATCCCCTCCCCCACTCACCCATTGTACTCTATGCTACTTTCTCCCCACCCCCACCCTCCTCTGGCTTATCTCTCCACGCTTCAGGCTCACTGCCTTTATTCCTGATGAAGGGCTTTTGCCCGAAACGTCGATTTCGCTGCACTTTGGATGCTGCCTGAACTGCTGTGCTCTTCCAGCACCACTAATCCAGAAGCTGCAGTCATTGTTTTTACCACTACACCAGTACCCAGTACCTCGACTGTGACAGTGCAGCACTCCTTCAGTACTGCATTAGGATTGCCAGGCGAGAGTTTAGGCACAGCCTCCTGAAGCGACATGCTCCTGCCTCAGAGATGGTAAAGCTGTAGAAGGTGTGTTCACACTGAAAGGCTGCTTTCCTGGCAACTCAAAAGAGCTGAGCAGGGATGTTTTAACTGCTACAGGGATCACTTTTAACCTGAATGAATACCGCAGTTCCAAAAAATACAAAACCAAATTATAAAGAAGTGTAGTGTAGTGCCAAGCATTGGGGAGGAGCGAGACAGAGAGAAAGACAAAGAGAAAGAAAGATGGGAGGGTGGAGAGAGAGAGAGAGAGAGAGAGAGAGAGAGAGAGAGAAAGAAAGAAAGAAAGAAAGAAAGAAAGAAAGAAAGAAAGAAAAAGGAAGGAAGGAAGAGAAAGACAGAGGATGGAAGAGAGAGGGAGAAAGGAAGGAAGGAAGGGAGGGAAGGAGAGAGGGAGCAAAAGAAAGAGAGGGAGGGAGAAAAAGAGATTGCTGGATCTTAAAATATATTCAATACTGGGGTAGACTGATTCTTAATGAGGAAGGGAACCAAATGTTATAGAGAAAAGGCAGGAAAGTGGAGCTGAGGATTATTCGATCAGCTACAATCTCATTGAGTCTGTTCTACCGTTCAATGGGCTGAATGGCCTACTTCCTCCACTTACAGGGAGGGAGAGAGAGGGCTGTGCATTGTGTTGTGATGATGCAACCTGTTGCTGAATATCTCGATAATGAGCACTCCTGAAGAAGGCCCAATTCGGAAAAGTGAACAAATTGGGATCACAGACAGTGAAGAAATGAATCGATGAGAAAGAGCGACAACCTGAACAGAATTCACACAGTGTCCAGAAATCCAGAATCCCAAAGTGATTACGTTTTTATAGATTACTAACTGGTTAATGTACGAGCTGTCCCCACCTGGAGACCTGAGCAAGGCCTGAAGACAGCAGTCAGATTAGTCAGATCTGAAGTGTTATTTCTGAACAGTTTCCATGTCTGCCACAAACCACAGTGGCAGGAACTGATTCCCAAACCCTCACTTGGCCATCCCCACTCTCCCCCACTCCCCTCCCTCACAGATCCTCCTCAGCTAAGGCCTCACAACCAAACCAAGATAAAGCCTACAAGGTGTCCAACATCAGCCAGTGTAAGCAGCTTGGATGACCAATATCACAGCACAGATCATGGATCTTACTGTGTGCAAAGTGATGGCCGCTAATCTTACTTCAAAACCCGAAGCCTGTGAAACATGACAACCAACACCTGACACAGCCACAGAAACAGGAAGTGCCAGAGAAGCTCAGCAGGTCCCGCAACACCTGTGGAGAGAAAAACCGAGTTAACGTTCGGTCCAGTAAGAATCTTCTTCGGAACTAAAGCTGGCACTCCCATGCAGCTCTGAAGGACTGCCACACTGTCAGGGGCACCATTTTACACACAACAGGTTAAACAGAGGCCCGGGTTTCTCGGTTGTCTAAGCATTGATTGTTGTCACAATGTACCAAGATACAGTGAAAAGTGTTTTGTGTGCTGTACAGGCAGATCATGCCATACAAAGGGCATCAGGGTAGCAGACTACAGTGTTACAGCCATAGAGAAGGTGCAAAGACAGAGAAATAGACTTACAATTGTGATTTAGAACAGTAAGATATGTAAGATTAATATTTGCTGTAGAGAGCTCACAAAATGTCACCACGCTCCGGCGCCATCTTGAATGCAGCAAGCAGTCATCCATCACACAATATCGAAAACCACATTGGGTTCCAAAGGAGACTTGGCCATTTGTTTTTTTCCTCCGCAGATGATGCCAGACCTGCTGAGTTTCTCCAGCACTTTTTGTTTTGGCTTACTGATCTTCAGCATCCAGAGTATTTTGCTTCTGATCACCGAGAGGTTTGCTTTTCGTTGCTGGTGGCAAGGTACACAAGGTGACAGAAACTCAATCCAATCCCTATAGAGTGCTTTGTGGCTGGGGAATCAGTACTGGGGTGGGGGGGTAGTTGAGGCAGGAAACCTTACAACCTTTAAAAGGTGCTTGAAATGACATCACATCCAATTCTATGGGCCTAGTGCTGGAAAGTGGAACGAGTGTCAATTTGCTTTTTGTTACTTACATAAATAATTTCACTGAAACTTTAGGAGGTATGGTTAGTACATTTGTGGATGACAACAAAATTGGTGGTGGAGTGGACAGTGAAAACAGTTGTCTAAGATTACAAAGGGATTTTAATCAATTGGGCCAAAGGGCTGAGGAGTGGGAGATGCAGTTTAATTTGAATAAATGTGAGGTGTTGCGCTTTGATAAAACGAAAACAAGGGCAGGACTTATACAATTAATGGTAGGGCCTCGATATATCAATATACCATTTCAGTTGCATGCAACTGTGGTCTTTTGCTATAAACTCTGTGTCTGATGATCCTGCTCCACAGCTACCTGATTGAGCAGCACTCCGAAAGCTAGTACTTCCAAATAAACCTGCTGGAGTAAACCTGGTGTTATGTCATTTTTAATTTGATATAACAGAAAGACTGAGGGGTTTAGGTACATAATTCTTTGAAATGTTCATCACGGGTAGACAGGATGGTAAGAAGGTGTCTACCATGCTTGTCTTTATTGCTGAGACCACTGAATAGAGGAGTTGGAATGTCATGTTGAGGGGTATTACAGGCCATTGGTGAGGCCACTTTTGGAGTACTATGTAAAGTTCTGATTGTCTTGCTCTCGGAAGAATACTCTTAAATTGAAGAGGGTTCCGAAAACATTTACCAGGATTTTACCAGAAATATAGGGTTTGAGTGGCTGGACAGAATGGGACTTTATTCACTGGAGCTTAGGAGGTTGAGGGGTGACCTAATCAAGCTTTGCAAAATCATGAGGGGTATAGATAGGGTGAATAGCCAAGGTCTTTTTCCAAGAGTAGGGGAGTTCAAAACCAAAGGGCATAGATTTAAGATGAGAGGGGCAAGTTTTAAAAGGGACCTGAGGGGCAAATGTTTCACAAAGAGGGTGGTTCGTATGTGAAATGAACTGCCAGAGGAAGTTATTGATGCAGGTACAGTTACATCATTCAAAAGACATTTGGACAGGTACATGCATAGGAAAGGTTTAGAGGGATATGAGCTGAAAATGTGTTGCTGGAAAAGCACAGCAGGTCAGGCAGTATCCAAAGAGCAGGAGAATCGACGTTTTGGGCATGAGCCCTTCTTCCTGAAGAAGGGCTCATGCCCAAAACGTCGATTCGCCTGCTCTTTGGATGCTGCCTGACCTGCTGCGCTTTTCCAGCAACACACTTTCAGCTCTGATCTCCAGCATCTGCAGTGCTCACTTTCTTCTTAGAGGGATATGAACCACACAAAAGCAAGTGGGACTAGTTTAGTTTGGGAAACCTGGTCAGCATGGACGAGTTGGACCGAAGGGTCTTTTTCCAAGCTGTAAGACTCAAGACGAGGGAAGGTCCCTGATATTCTAGCCAGTATTGATCCCTCACATCATAAGGCATTTTGCATTGCTGTTTATGGAAACCTGTTGTGTGCAAGTGGACTACTGTGTTTCCTCCATCGCCAAGTTAAAAATGCCTGCAATTCCTGCAAAAAGCTTTGAGACATCTGACAGTTTTGAGGGACACAACATGACTACAATCCCTTTGTTTCTTAAAAAAACCTGTCGATGTAATAGCAGGGAGGCAGCAACCACCAGAGGGCGTCATGTCTCAGGCTAATGTTCAAAAGCAGCTGCCTTCATGGAAAGAAAAATATTTGGCAAGGTTATTTTTCTGTTATTTTTATAACGCTTCACTGGTTGGTGGCGTATCTGTGACAAACATGCAGACATAAACTGGCAAACAACTCTCCCACCCTGTGTGGGAAGAACATCGACAGAGGGGATATTTTCCACAAGTACAAAACGCATCGTTTTTAAAAAAAAACTTTTTTGCTAAAAAGAAAATCAAGACTTTACAAGCAGGGAACCAGAATTGAGAGACATTGATGATTCGGAAGAGGGGGAAGCTAACTATGATCTATACAATTACGAAAGACTTTGAAAGTGCAAGTATAGTAAATGTTGTTGTAGGGGAGTCCAAAGTTGAGGGAACACCTATAAAGATCGTCAGAAATAAATCCCAAAGAGAATTCAGCAGATTCACTTTAACTAAAGGGTCTATGGAACTCGCTACCACAGGGGGTAGTTCAGGGGGAACAACTAAAAAACATTTAAGAGAAAGTGAGGACTGCAGATGCTGGAGATCAGAGCTGAAAATGTGTTGCTGGAAAAGCACAGCAGGTCAGGCAACATCCAAGGAGCAGGAGAATCGACATTTCGGGCATGAGCCCTTCTTCAGGAATGAGGAAAGTGTGCCAAGCAGGCTAAGATAAAAGGTAGGGAGGAGGGACTTGGGGGAGGGGCGTTGGAAATGCGATAGGGCAGTGAGAGAGGGACTCACTGAAATCCTTGTAGAGGGAGGAAGAGAGCTTCATCAAGGAAGGCATCCTTGCTCTGATCTCCAGCATCTGCAGTCCTCACTTTCTTCTTGAAGATTTTAACCTACTGCAAATCCTCTTGCAAGGATGCCTTCCTTGATGAAGCTCTCTTCCTCCCTCTACAAGGATTTCAGTGAGTCCCTCTCTCACTGACCTTTCGCATTTCCAATGCCCCTCCCCCAAGTCCCTCCTCCCTACCTTTTATCTTAGCCTGCTTGGCATACTTTCCTCATTCCTAAAGAAACGTCGATTCTCCTACTCCGTGGATGCTGCCTGACCTGCTGCGCTTTTCCAGCAACACATTTTCAGCTAAGAAACATTTAAAGCAAGCTCTTTAAAAATTTGTTGATAGAATGTAGGCATTGCTGGTGAGACCAGAATTTACTGTACATCTCTAACTGCCCTAAGAGAAGGCAACGGCAGAGTTTCCCATTCAAGCCATTGCAATCAGTGGGGGGCAGGAAACACACACACACACACACACACACACACCCATTTCCACATGTGCATTGTGCTGGGGGTGGAGTTCCCACATATCTGCTGCCCTTGTCTTCCTAGATGGAAGTGGTTGTGGATTTGGAAGGTACTGTCTGCACAGTCTTACTGAGTTGCAAGCTGAGTGTTAGATGAGGGGGAAAAGGAATTTTAAAAGATGCTGATCTCTTGAGATGAAGGAGAGAGACTGGCAGATGGTAAGGTGGCCAATATTTCTTTCTCAGGCAACAAGTGGATGGTCAGGCCATTATCACATGTTGTTATGCTTGTTATACACAAACTGGGAACTAGGTTCCTATACTACAACAGTGATGATGCTTCAAACACAATTCTTTCACTGTAAAAAAAAAACCTGTCCTATGGCTACAAAAGGCACGATAGAAATTCAAGCCCACTTTTGGAATATTGTGTTCAATTCTAGTCTCCCTGCTATAGGAAACTTGAAAGGGTTGAGCTAAGGGAGAGGCTGAATAGGCTGGAGCTGTTGTCTCTGGAGTGTTGGAGGCTAAGGAGTGACTCATACAGGTTTATAAAATCATGAGGGGCATGTATAGGGTAAATAGACAAGGTCCTTTCTCTGGGGTGGGGGAGTCCAGAAATAGAGGACATAGGTTTAAGGTGAGAAAGGAAAGAATATAAAAGAGACCTAAGGGGTAACTTTTCCATACAGAGGGTAGTGCATGTATGGAAATGAGCTGCCAGAGGAAATGGTGGAGGCTGGTACAATTACAGCATTTAAAAGGTACCTGGATGTGTATATGAATAGGAAGGGTTTGGAGGGATATGGACCAAGTCCTCGCGAATGGCATTAGAATAATTTAGGATATCTGGTTGGCATGGATGAGTTGGATTGAAGGGTCTTCTTCTGTGATGTACAACTCTGTGATTCTAAGTCCTCCTTTCTTCCAATCTGTCATACTACATGGGCGAGTGACTGGCAACAGCAGAGGTCACTATTAAACGATCAAGAGTTGGATACAAATGATTCTATTTCCTTTACCCTGGACACCACCATTTCCTCTCAATTTCCATTGAGGCTAGTTTTAATCCCTTGATAGGGAGTCTGGAAGATCTCCACTAACTCAACATCTTCTCACTGCCACTGACACACACCCCTCTGAGGGGGCAAAAGTGAAGTATGGCTGAGAGTCAAAACACAAAGTACTGAAAATACTCCGAGAGTTCTGGTGTCAAATCATTGAATTGAAACGTCAACTATGTTTCTCTTTCCACGGATACCATTCCTATTTCACATGCTCGGAATGCTTTCTGAAGTGTTGGAATTTTCACGTGAATCGCCCTCTGGCCTCCAACTCCATATTCAGGATTTCACTGCTCCCTCTGAACCAGTGCCTTCGAGTGCCGAAGACCTCAGTGCCATAATTTCTTCTTTCCATCTGATCTGCCTCTCCCCCATCCTCCATGGGGTTGTGTCAAAACTTTCTTCTTTGGCCAAGTTTTCCCAATCTACTGCCTCATTCTTTGGACCTGTTCCAATTTTTTTTTGTATAGTGAATGCTGCCATTACGTCTTGGAATGCTGTCTTGGAATTGTTCCCAAAAAGCTGTTGTTGTGGTGAGTTTTTAATTGAAGGTTGTTCTCATGTTGTGGGACTTCTAACTAGTCATGACTGCTGCTGCCCACGGTGTTCCTGCAGATAATTGTATACAAGTGGAACTACTGAGCTTTTAATAATAGGCCAACAGGGTAATTTATCAGGACTTAAGCTGTTTTCCAGGCCACCTGTCTGTGACTGGATCAAACTGCAGATCATCGGTGATTAAGGTTATTAATATCAGCTCTAGCCATGGTCCACTGTTTACAAAGGATCTTACTTTTTGAAGAAAATGAAAACTTCTCTGAATTTTGCAGCTAGCAAATGTGTAGGGGTAAGGAGTACTGATAAAGGAAGGGCCTTGGTTTCAATGGCTGGCCTGTGCTCAGTTAACCAATCTCAGCCACTTCAGTCAAAGCATGGCATTCCTACCGGAACTCGATCAACAAACACATTGACTTGGATCCCATTTACCACCCCTTAAGAAAAAGAACAGCAAATGGCATCACCATAGGAAATGACATCACCACAGGAAATGACATCACCAACCAAGGAAATCCAAGCATATCAATAAAAAGCAGTGCTTCATTCGGAGGCTCACTGATGATGTTACCTAGTATGGTGACGAAACATCTGAAAATGAACCTTCCAGCTCAGCGAGCAAACCTACATCCAGAACCTCAACCTGAGCTACAGACCTTCTCAAAACTCACTATGAGTCAAAGACATCTGGGGGAATCCCAGATGTTCCCCCAGGCCTTAGCAATAAAAGGTTGACAAGACTTTATGTTAATTTATGGGACATGGGCATCACTGACTCAGCCATCATTTATTGCCCACCCTTAGTTGCCTTTGAGAAGGTGATGGTGAGCTGCCTTCTTGAACTGCTGCAGTCCACTTGATGAGCACTACATAAACCAACACCCACTCCCTCCACCACAAAATGCACTGCAGAAATCCTCCAACAATCCTCAGACAGCACCTTCCAAACCTATGATTACTTCCATCTACAGGGACAAGGGCAGCAGGAATATGGGAACATCACCACCTGCAATTCCTCTCAAGATACTCACCATCCTCGCTTGGAAATATATCACCATTCTTTCAGCATCACTGGGTCAAAACCCTGGAATTCCCACCCAAAGGACATTGTGGGGCAAATGTACAGCATATGGATTGTAGCAATTCAAGAGGGTAGCTTACTATTACTTTCTGAAGGGACAACTAGGGACAGGCAATAAAAAGCTGGCCAACCAGCAATGCGCACATCCAAAGTGACTTAAGAAAAAGTCCATGTGCTGTATGTAGGCCCAGAGTGTCATTAGAAAGAAGAGTGATTTGGAGGGGAATTTGTAGTGTCCAATCTTCTGAACAGAAGTGGTCATGGATTTGGAAGCTGCTGGCTGAGGATCTTTGGTGAATTTCTGCACTGAATCTTGATTTAACTCACACTGCTGCTACTGAGTGTTGGTGGTGGAGGAAGTTGGTGGTACAAGTGCTAATCGAATGGGCTGCTTTGTCCTGGATGGTGTCAAGATTTCCAAATAGTGTGGGAGCTGCAATAATCCAGGTAAGTGTAGAGTATTCCATTACACTTGTAACTGGTGGCTTTAGATGGTGGGCAGGCTTGAGGAAGTCACTGATAAGCTGGTGTTATTTCGAGCTGATAGGAGTCTGAGAGGACTGGAAACGGCAGCAGGTCTGTGACTGTGAACTGGATTGGTCAGGCAGATATTTGTAATTGGACTGTTGAAATAACAAGGGGAAATTATTAGGTTAAAGCTACCTCCATCGGCATTAATGTGAAAGGAGAGTCTAAGGGGAAGACTCCTGAGCAGTGAAATTATAGAGGGGTTACATGTCACATTGACTGACACCCGTCCTTGAGGCAGGACCAGCAGGTCATTACAAGGAGATTATACTTTCACATAGGGTGTAATGGTAATGTTGATGCACTTTGACGCTGTAGCACTTTATAAACATTAGCACGTGTCAATTTAACTCACATTCAATTAAAATATAATCACTGTCAGCAAGAAGGTATTTGGCTTATAGACTCCAATCTGGATATGGTATTCCCCAAGGGACATTCCTTAATGACTGCTGAGCTTAATCGTGATCATGATTACTGAACAGATTGTGAAATAATGAACACAATTATTCATCTGTCATCTCTGATCTCGGTCAGATTCTCTCTCGCGTCTCTATATAACTAAACGACACAACATGCGTTGCTCCTTTCCCTCATTTCGTCACCCTAATTAGTGACACACTCTAGAGAACATGCCATCTCCATTGTGCCCAGTTGCTGCATGATGTCAGTACTGAACTACAGAGGGACCTCGATTATCCAAAGGACACAGGCAGAGAGTATTTTGTGCGGCTAATCGAATTCCAGATTATCGAATACATGCTTTAGCCAATCATCGGCACCTTGCAATCTTGCTGAATAATCTGATATTCAGATAATCGAACGCTGGATAATTGAGATTCCTCTGTACACAGTTGACTCTTGATGTCTTCGATAAACTAGTCAGTTGCCTGGACAAATACAGATGGGGGATAAATGTTGTACAACCTGTGTATATTTGATGTGGACCCGATTATAGGAAAGCATTCAAGAGTCTCTCCCTCTCCTTCTGCGTGCCTCCTTACTGCTGAGCTCACGGCTTCTCTATTTTATAATGTCACAGATCCTCTGGACTACTGCATGCTCATCACATTCCGCAGTCATTCCTATTGCTCCCAAACCAGCAGGTTTTGCAAACGTCTATTTTCTCAGCTTGCTTCCTCTTTCTGGGCATCTTGCTGAGGTTTGAAACTACGCCAACAGTTTCCCTGAATAAACATATGGCTGTACTTTCCCAAGAGGTGACCAAGTTCCATCCCAGTGTGCGAGAAGTGGAAAGTCAAACTGCTAGTTTTTTTTCGTTTTATTCTCAATTATATTTCTCAAACTTGGAGACTTGATTGGGAGAACAGCAAAATTCAGCCATTCGGCCGCTCAATTAAAGTCACCGACATAAATCTACACTCAATGATGGCCAGGGGGGTGTTGCTGCTGGATCACTAGTGCACAGACCCAGAGAGTATTTTGAGGACCTGGGTTCAAATCCCACAATGGTGGAATTTGAATTCACTTAAAATTTGGAATTACAAGTTTAATATTGACCATGATAGAACCATCGTTAATTTTTGTAAAAATCTGTCAGGTTTAAAGGGGCACTAGCAAGGCCACATTTCTGGGAGAGGTGGTGTCATCAATGGTATCACTTATCTAGTATCTGAGGTTCCGAGGCCAATGTTCTGTTAAAGTCACTCAAGGAAATTCTGTAATTAAAGTCTGTTTAATGCTAATCATTGTCCATTGCCGTAATCTGGTTTACCAATGTCCTTCAGAGGAGCAAACTGTCATCCTTACCTGCTGTGGCCTATGTGACTCCACACCCGCAGCAACATCTGAATTAGTCTCTAAAATGGCCTCACCAGCCATTCAGACATACCAACCACGAGAAAAGAGTGAAACTGGAAAAACCACCTGGCATCAACTAAGGCAACAGACACCAGAAAAAAACAAAACATAGAAAAGTATCCTTCTTTGTTCAGCGTGGAAAGGCCAAAATCCAGGAACTCCCTCCCAAATGGCCTATAGGACATAGACTGCAGTGGTTCAAGAAGGGAGCCCACCACCACCTTCTCAAACGCAACTATGGAAGGGGCAATAAATACTGGCCAGCCAAACGGGCCTATTTTTTTCACTTCAGTCACATGATGTTGATGTCATTGGCCAGGTCGGTAGTTATTGTCCATCCCCAATTGCCCAGAGGGCAGTTGAGAGTCAACCACATTGCTGCAGGTCTGGAGTCACATGTAGCTGCAAATGTGTTGCTGGTCAAAGCACAGCAGGTTAGGCAGCATCTCAGGAATAGAGAATTCGACGTTTCGAGCATAAGCCCTTCATCAGGAAAGCCCTGATGAAGGGCTTATGCTCGAAACGTCGAATTCTCTATTCCTGAGATGCTGCCTAACCTGCTGTGCTTTGACCAGCAACACATTTGCAGCTGTGATCTCCAGCATCTGCAGACCTCATTTTTTACTTGGAGTCACATGTAGGCCAGACCATGCAAGGGTGGCAGTTTCCCTCCCTAAAGGGCATTAGTGAACCAGATGTGTTTTCCAACAATCAACAATGGCTTCATGATCATCATTAGACTCCTAACTCCCGATTTTTATTGAATTCAAATTCTACCACATATCATGACAGGATTCGAACCCGGGTCCCCAGAACATAACCTGGGTCTCTGGATCATTAATCCAGTGATAATATCATTAGACCTCCCATGAACGAATGATTTATATAAAAACCTCAACTGCATTTACCAGGTTTGCTATCACATATCCTTTAAACTAACAAACAATCTGTTGATCTCTCCCTTGGAACTGTGAGGATGTGGAAAGCAGGTAGTGCTTTCTGGTGTAATTCCCAAACAGCCTGGCTCCAAGAGGAAGGCGATATCCCCTCGTCCTCGATCACTCGCAGAGGAAATACTTTCTGTGTGTCAACCTGATTGAATCCTTTATTGAGTTTTAAACACCTCACAAGGAATGCCTGTTGACACTTGAGGGAGTCTGAGCCAATTTGTTGCCAGCTGCCCTCAGAATTTTACCTCAGAGCCCTGAGATCATTACGGTTTATCTAGCGCTCTGTACAGGAAACCATCTGTGAAGTAATTCTCCAACCGCAGTGCAGTGTCGAATCAAGGTCGTCTTTAGACCCTTCACTTTGAGCCTGGCGCATTGCTTGTCTTATTGAAAGCTGCCTCGACATGGGTTTGTTTTCAATTAATTGTGAACCTATCGCATTCAGGCTGGAGGCATGCAGACAAAGTGCTGCGCATTTTCAAGAGAGAGAGAGAGAGAGAAAGAAAGAAAACTTTGGATGTGATTTATGAGCTTTTAGTAAAAATAAAATGGTGAATTCTAATCCTGTGTGTTTCAGACATGTGGCGATTGCAGCAATCAGCAGACCAAGTACAAAGGCTGCCCTGTTTAAAAAAGCAACAGGGACCAAATTGGTTGAATCCTGAGGATAGTGGAAAAATAAATAAATCTCCCAAACAGAGGAGAGTCACTGGAATGAAATCTCTGGTCTCCCACGGGTCTCGTAGAAAACAGTTTTGGGTTATTACCAAGCCAGTCGAACAAGGAAAAAGCGCTGCAAACACAGACTGAGTGTGTGTGTGTGTGTGTGTGTGTGTGTGTGCGCGTGTGTGTGTGTACACGTGCGTGCACCAGGGCTGCAGGCTGCCTGATCTCCAGATCAGGATCACTCGGGATTCTGGAAGCTGTGTTTATTACTGCTCCATTTCTCCTCCTAGCTCACTTCCTGACATTGTGGGCTCACAAACATCAACAAGACTGTTGTCACATGTACCGAGAAACACTTAAGAATCGTATTTTGTGTGGCGTATAGACAGGTCGTATCAAAGTGCAGCATGGTAGGAGAACAGAATGCAGAATACAGTGTTACAGCCAGAGGGAGAGAGATTAACTTGATAACAATGGGGAAGATGATATTCTTGAATCTGTTTGTACAGGTTTACAAATGTTTCTATCTTCTGCCCGATGGAAGAGACTATAACTGGGTTGGAAGGTCTCTTTGATTATGTTGGTTGCTTTCCCGAGGTGCTGGGAAGTACAGGTGGAGTCAGTGAATGGAAGGCTGGTTTGTGTGATGGACTGGGCTGTGTTCACAACTCTCTGTAGTTTCTTGCGGTCTTGGGAAGGGCAGTTGCCAAACCACACTGTGATGTATCCAATTGGCATAGGGATAAGAAAATTAGGGAAGTAAACACGTGGCTAAGGGATTGGTGTGGGAAAGAGGGATTCCACTTCATGGGGCATTGGCATCAGTTTTGGAACCTGGGGGATCTGTACCATTGGGACGGTCTCCACCTGAACCGATCAGGTGCCAATGTTCTAGCGAAGAGGATAAATAGGGTGGTCAGTAGGACTTTAAACTTCTGAGTTGGAAGGAAGGAAAGTGAAAGTGACAGGGAGTATGGAGTTAAATGGAAAGATACGCAGCAGGATAGCATATGTGCAGGTGGATTTAAACTTGAGGCAGACTGGGAATGCAGCAAAAAGGAAGGATAACTTAGGACATCTTATGACTTCCAATGTCTCAATGGATAAGAAAGTTAGCATTAAGACACTTTACCTGAATGCTCGTAGCATTCGTAACAAAGCAGATGAACTAATGGCACAGATCATCGTGAATGATTATGATGTGGTAGGCATCACAGAGACGTGGTTACAGGGGGGTCAGGACTGGCAGTTAAACCTCCATGGTTTTTCAACTTATTGAAAAGACAGAGAGGTGGGCAGAGGGGAGGGGTTGCCTTGTTAGTTAAGAACAAAATCAAATGTATGGCACTGAATGACATAGCGTCGGATGATGTGGAGCCTGTGTGGGTGGAATTGAGGAACCACAAAGGCAAAAAAACCATAACGGGAGTTATGTACAGACCTCCTAACAGTGGTCAGGACCAGGGACGCAACATGTACCGGGAAATGGAGAAGGCATGTCAGAAAGACAAGGTTACGGTGATCATGGGGGACTTCAGTATGCAGGTGGACTGGGTAAATAATGTTGCCAGTGGACCCAAAGAAAGGGAATTCATGGAGTGCTTACAGGATGGCTTTTTGGAACAGCTTGTCATGGAGCCCACAAGGGGGCAGGCTATTCTGGACCTAGTGCTTTGTAATGAACCAGACTTTATAAAAAATCTTAAAGTAAGGGAACACTTAGGAAGCAGCGATCATAATATGGTAGAGTTCAGTCTGCAGTTTGAAAGAGAGAAGGCAAAATCGGATGTAATGGTGTTACAGTTAAATAAAGGTAATTATGAGGACATGACATAGAACATAGAAGGATACAGCGCAGTACAGGCCCTTCGGCCCTCGATGTTGCGCCGACCGAATCCTACCTAACCTATACTAGCCCAATAACTTCCAAATGCCTATCCAATGCCCGCTTAAATGACCATAAAGAAGGAGAGTTCACCACTGATACGGGCAGGGCATTCCATGAACTCACAACCCGCTGTGTGAAGAATCTACCCCTAACATCTGTCCTATACCTACCACCCCTTAATTTAAAGCTATGTCCCCTAGTAACACCTGACTCCATTAGCTGTAAAAGGTTCTTAGTATCTACCCTATCTAAACCCCTAATCATCTTATACACTTCTATCAGATCTCCCCTAAACCTTCTCTTCTCCAATGAGAACAGCCCCATGTGCCTCAGCCTTTCCTCATAAGATTTTCCTACCATTCCAGGCAACATCCTGGTAAACCTCCTCTGCACTCGTTCTAAAGCTTCCACATCCTTCCTATAGTATGGCGACCAAAACTGCACACAATACTCCAGATGAGGCCGCACCAGAGTCTTATACAACTGCAACATGACCTCAGGACTCCGGAACTCAATTCCTCTGCCAATAAAGCCCAGTACTCCATATGCCTTCCTCACAGCACTATTTACCTGGGTGGCAACTTTCAGAGATCTGTGTACATGGACACCAAGATCCCTCTGCTCATCCACACTACCAAGTAGCCTACCATTAGCCCAGTAATCCATCATCTTGTTATTCCTACCAAAGTGAACGACTTCGCACTTAGCTACATTGAATTCCATTTGCCACATTTCCGCCCAGCTCTGCAACTTATCTATATCCCGCTGTAACCTACCACTTCCTTCCTCACTATCCACAACTCCACCGACTTTTGTGTCATCCGCAAACTTGCTTACCCAGCTTTCAAGTCCTTCCTCTAGATCATTTATAAAGATAACAAAAAGCAATGGTCCCAAAACAGATCCTTGTGGTACACCGCTAGTAACTGCGCTCCAAGATGAACATAATCCATCAACTACTACCCTCTGTCTCCTTCCAGCCAACCAATTCCTAATCCAAACCTCTAATGTCTCCTCAATGCCATACCTCCGAAGTTTTAGCATTAGCATGAGAGAGGAACTGACGAAAATAGACTGGAAGCAGAGCCTAGCGGGGAAGACAGGAGAGCAAAAATGGCAGGAGTTTGTGGGTATAATTGAGGACACTGTACAGAGGCTCATCCCCAAGAAAAGAAAGATTATACGGGGAGGGATTAGACAGCCATGGCTGACAAAGGAAGTCAGGAAATGTATTAAAAAAAAAGAGATCCTATAAAGTGGCCAAGAGCAGTGGGAAATCAGAAGATTGGGAAGGCTACAAAAACAAACAGAGGATAACAAAGAGAGAAATAAGGAAGGAGAGGATCAAATATGAAGGTAGGCTAGCCGGTAGTATTAGAAATTATAGTAAAAGTTAATTTCAATACATAAGAAACAAACGACAGACAAAAGTACACATTGGGCCACTTCAAACTGATACTGGAAGCCTAGTGATGGGAGATAAGGAAATAGCTGGAGAACTTAACAAGTACTTTGCTTCAGTCTTCACAGTAGAAGACATGAATAATATCCCAACAATTAAAGGGAGTCAGTGGGCTGAGTTGAGTATGGTTGCCATTAAAAAAGAGAAAGTGCTAGAAAAGCTAAAAGGTCTTAAAATTGATAAATCTTCTGGCCCCGAAGGGATACATCCTAGAATTCTGAGGGAGGTGGCTGAGGAAATAGTGGAGGTGTTGGTTGAGATCTTTGAAAAGTCACTGGAGTCAGGGAAAGTCCAGGATGATTGAAAGATCGCTGTTGTAACCCCCTTGTTCAAGAAAGGATCAAGACAAAAGATGGAAAATTATAGGCCAATTAGCCTAACCTCAGTTGTTGGTAAAATTCTAGAATCCATCATTAAGGATGAGGTTTCTAAATTCTTGGAAGAGCAGAGTTTGATTAGAACAAGTCAACATGGATTTAGTAAGGGGAGGTCATGTCTGACAAACTTGTTGGAATTCTTTGAAGAAGTTAGACCAGGGAAACCCAGTGGATGTGGTCTATCTAGACTTCCAAAATGCCTTTGATAAGGTGCCACACGGGAGGCTGCTGAGCAAGGTGAGGGCCCACGGTGTTCGAGGTGAGCTACTGGTATGGATTGAGGATTGGCTGTCTGGCAGAAGGCAGAGAGTTGGGATAACAGGTTCTTTTTCGGAATGTCAGCCGGTGACAAGCGGTGTCCCGCAGGTTCAGTGTTGGGGCCACAGCTGTTCACGTTATATATTAATGATCTGGATGAAGGGACTGGGGGCATTCTAGTGAAGTTTGCCAATGATACAAAGTTAGGTGGACAGACAGGTAGTACTGAGGAAGTGGGGAGGCTGCAGAAGGATCTAGACAGTTTGGGAGAGTGGTCCAGGAAATGGCTGATGGAATTCAATGTGAGCAAATGCGAGGTCTTGCACTTTGGAAAAAAGAATACAAGCATGGACTACTTTCTAAACGATGTGAAAATTCGTAAAGCCAAAGTACAAAGGGATCTGGGAGTGCTAGTCGAGGATTCTCTAAAGTTAAACATGCAGGTTGAGTCCGTGATTAAGAAAGCGAATGCAATGTTGTCATTTATCTCAAGAGAGTTGGAATATAAAAGACCGTTGTGCTACTGAGACTTTATAAAGCTCTGGTTAGGCCCCATTTGGAGTATTGTGTCCAGTTTTGGTCCCCACACCTTAGGAAGGACATACTGGCACTGGAACGTGTCCAGCGGAGATTCACACGGATGATCCCTGGAATGTTAGGTTTAACATATGAGGAACGGCTGAGGATCCTGGGATTGTGTTCATTGGAGTTTAGAAGATTAAGGGGAGACTTAATAGAGACGTACAAGATAATACATGGCTTGGAAAGGGTGGACACCAGGAAATTGTTTC
The DNA here is from genome assembly GCF_020745735.1 of Hemiscyllium ocellatum. Classification (NCBI taxonomy): domain Eukaryota; kingdom Metazoa; phylum Chordata; class Chondrichthyes; order Orectolobiformes; family Hemiscylliidae; genus Hemiscyllium; species Hemiscyllium ocellatum. The sequence continues at coordinate 19,546,043 of NC_083401.1, forward strand.
CGTTAGGCGAGGAGACTAGGACCCGTGGACATAGCCTTAGAATTAGAGGGAGTCAATTCAGAACAAAAATGCGGAGACATTTCTTCAGCCAGAGTGTGGTGGGCCTGTGGAATTCATTGCTGCAGAGTGCAGTGGAGGCCGGGACGCTAAATGTCTTCAAGGCAGAGATTGATAGATTCTTGATGTCACGAGGAATTAAGGGCTACGGGGAGAATGCTAAGTGGAGTTGAAATGCCCATCAGCCATGATTGAATGGTGGAGTGGACTTGATGGGCTGAATGGCCTTACTTCCACTCCTATGTCTTATGGTCTCATGGATATGTTGCTTGCTATAGTGCATCTAAACAAATTGGTCCCTTCACAAAGATCCTACCTTTGCTCACCTATCACCATCCCACCTACCTTTCCCCTAGCCCCACCAAACAACTCCACTCACCACCACCCCCACCCTCCCCCAACCATTTATCTTTCAGCTCCCTTCCCTCTCATCAGTCTTGATGAAGGGTTAAGCCTGGAACGTGGACTCTCTTGCTCCTCGGATGCTGCCTGACCTGCTGTGCTTTTTCCAGTGCCACACTCTTGACTCTCCAGCATGTGCATGTCCTCACTTTCTCCTCAGAGTCTTTGTGAACAGGCCAAAATTTCCTCAGCTTTCTGAAGAAGTAGAGATATTAAAACCTCAATCACACGAAATATTAAAACCTCAGTCCTGAGGTAGACCCATACAATTGTGCAGGCTGTGTTTTCAAAGACAAGGCAGAGACTCTCCATGGCTAGAAACCATAACAAATCGTTATCTACTACCTGAAAAGTTAAAAAATCCCACAACACCAGGTGAGAATTCAACAGGTTTATTTGGAAGCATTAGCTTTCGGAGTGCTGCTCCTTAACCACCTGATGAAGGAGCGGTGCTCTGAAAGCTAGTGCTTCCAAATAAATCTGTTGGACTAGAAGTTGGTGTTGTGCGATTTTTAAATTTGTTCACCCCAATCTAAAACCGGCACCTTTACATCACGACTACTGCCTGCAGAATCACAGAAGAGGTAGCTCAATGCAGATAGGAATGAGAGCGCTCAGGGGCTGGAGCAGATGTCTTGAGTCTGCTCTGAGATTCAGTAAAATGGTGGCTGATCTATTCATGACCTGAATCCACTTTCTCAACTATCCACAATACTTACTTTGCAACACAACAATCCATCGACATTAGCCTTAAGAACCTTCAATGATCCTGTCTTCACTGCCGTCTGGGTGGAAAGTTCCACAGACCCTGTGAGAAATCTAATTTTCCCTACCTCTGTCTTATTGTTTAAGTGTCTGATAGTTCTAGACTCACTAACCTGTGACGACATCTTTTAAAGTATCCACCCTGTCAATTCCTCTCTCGCTTCATTGAGAGGATCAGGGTCTTTATAGTACAAAAATGAGGCCCTACAGCCCACTGTATTTGTGCTAGTCAAACTTCCATCTATTCTAATCCTATTTTGAAGAAGTCTTTTCCCTGGGGTGGGGAAGTCCAGAACTAGAGGGCATAGGTTTAGGAGGGGAGGGGAAAGATATAAAAAGGGACCTAAGGGGCCACGTTTTCACACAGAGGGTGGTACATGTATGGAATGGGCTGCCAGAGGGTGTGGTGGAGGCTGGTATAATTACAACATTTAAAAGGCATTTGGATGGGTATATGAACAGGAAGGGTTTGGAGGGATAGGGCCAGGTGCTGACAAATGGGACTAGATTGGGTTGGGAAATCTGGTCAGGGAAAAGACTTTGTCTATTTATCCTATCCATGCCCCTCAGCATTTTATAAACTTCAAGAAGGTCACCCCTCAGCCTCCAATGCTCCAGGAAAACAGCCCCAGCCTGTTCAGCCTCTCCCTATAGCTCAAATCCTTCAACCCCGGCAACATCCTTGTAAATCTTTTCTGAACCCTTTCAAGATTCACAACATCCTTCTGATGGGAAGGAGACCAGAATTGCACGCAATATTCCAACAGTGGCCTAACCAATGTCCTGTACAACCACAACATGACTCCCAACTCCTGTACTTAATACTCTGACCAATAAAGGAAAGCATACCAATTGCCTTATTCACTATCTGCAACTCCACTTTCAAGGAGCTATGAACCTGCACTCTAAGGTCTCTCTGTTCAGCAACACACCCCTGGACCTTACCATTAAGTGTATAAGTCCTAATAAAATTTGCTTTCCCAAAATGCAGCACCTCGCATTTACCTGAATTAAACTTCATCTGCCACTCCTCAGCCCATTTACCCATCTGATCAAGATCCCATTGTAATGTGAAGTAACCTTCTTCGTTGTCCACTATACCTCCAATTTTGGTGTCATCTGCAAACTTGAAGATGTTGTAACTATACCTTCGATGTTCACATCCAAATCATTTATATAAATTACAAAAGTAGAGGACCCAGCACCAATCCTTGTGGCACTCCACTGGTCCCAGGCCTCCAGTCTAAAAAACAACCGTCCAACACCACCCTCTGTCTACTACCTTTGAGTCAGTTCTGTATCCAAATGGCTAGTTCTCTCTGTATTCCATGAGATCTAATCGGTCTACCATGGGGAACCTTGTCGAATTCCTTACTGTAGTCCATATAAATTTGCCAGCACTTGGCCCATATCCCTCTAAATTCTTCTTATTCATATACCCATCCAGTTGCCTTTAAATTTTGTTATTGTCCCATGCTCCACCACTTCCTGTGGCAGCTCATTCCATACCCGTACCACCCTCTGCATTAAATATCGTCGCTCAGGTCCTTTTTATGTCTTTCTCGTCCTCACATTAAACCTTGCCCTCTAGTTTTGGAGTCTCCCACCCTGGGGAAAAGACCTTGGTTATTCACTTATCCATGCCCCTTGTGATTTTCTAAACCTCCATAAGGTCAGCCCTCAACATCAGACAGCCCCAGCCTATTCAGCCCCTCCATATAGCTCAAACCCTCCAACCCTGGCAATACCCTTTTAAATCTTTTCTGAACCCTTTCAAGTTTCACAACATCTTTCCTTTCGCAGAACTGCATGCAATATTTTAAGAGTGACCTCACCAATGCCCTGTACAGCCACAAACATGACATCCTAACTCTTATAATCAATGTTTCTGACTGATGAAGGTAAGCATGCCAAATGCTTTTCAAATCCAAATCTGCTGCTTGGCAGAAAAACCTCAGCCACTGAATGGACAGCAAAGTCTCACAGACAGGAAACAAGATGATCTTGGTATTGTTGACTAATATAACAATGTTGACTCTCAAGTATGTCTCCAATTATCTTCTATAAATCGCTATTAATATGCGTCTCCACCAGAGATTGTCCGGTGTATTCCAGACTATAATCAGACAATGCAGAGGTTTTCCCTCACATTGCTCAAGTCCTTTTGCAATCCCTCCCTTTTCCAACCACTTGGAAAGAGCTCTCACCTTCTGCTACTGGAGCGATGTCGACCAGCTTCAAGTAAAGGTTAGCGAGGGGGACAGATTGGCTCTGTTGCCGCAGGTTCTGGGAGACTGGCAGCAGAAACGTGATTTCATATTTGTGACTGATCTTCAAGAAACCAACCTGGAATGACAATAGAGAAACAGGAAGAATTTCAAAACAAAATCCAGCCCATTCAGAGACTGACTTCACCCATCAATCCCTTGACTCCTAGGCCCGACACTTCCATGAAGCACAATTTTGGTTTTCTGTTTATTCACAGGATGAGGATATACTAGCTAGGCCAGCATTTATTGCCCGTCCCTAATTGTCCAAATGGCACTGAAGAGTCAATTACTTTGATATAGGTTTAAAATTACATGTGGGCCAGCTAAGGACAACAGATTTCCTTCCTTTCCTCTTTAGTGAGCCAAATTGGTTTCTTCAACAGTGATTCCACGACTAATATTTAACTAGCTTATTACAGATTTTGTTATCGGATTCAAATTCTGCCATCGACCATGGTGGGATTCAAACTCACATCCCCGGAACATTAAAGGAAAAAAAAAGTCACATGTAGACCAGACTAGGTAATGATGGCAGATTTCTTTCTCTGAAAGTAAATGAGATGGGTCTTTCCCCCAACAATCAATTCATGATGTTCATTAGACTCTTAATTCCAGATTTTTATTGAATTCAAATTCTACCATCTACCATAGCAGGGTTCAAACCTGGGTTCCTGGAACCTACCTAGGTCCCAGGATTAACAATCCATTGATAATTCCATGAGGTCATCACCTCCTCTGTTGCCCTATTAACACCGTAGACGTCACCAGCCTTCCTTCTTGTTTCTGATGGAATGACATGACACAGAATAACTACTATTGAGAGCGGCACAGTGGCTCAGCAGTTAGCACTGCTGCCTCACCGCGCCAGGGATGGAGGTTCGATTCCAGCCTCAGGCAGATTGTCTGTGGGGAGTTTGCACATTCTCCCTGTGTCTGTGTGGGTTTCCTCCGGGTGCTCCGGTTTCCTCCCACAATCCAAAGATGTGCAGGTTAGGTGAATTGACCGTGCTAAATTGCCCATAGTGTTAGGTGCATTAGTCAGAGGGAAATGGGTCTGAGTGAGTTACTCTTTGGAGGGTCGGTGTGGACCTGTTGGGCCAAAGGGCCTGTTTGCACACTGTAAGGAATCGAATCTAAAATCTAATCAGTGTGGTGCTGGTAAAGCACAAGCAGGTCAGGCAGCATCTGAGGAGCAGGAAAATTGATGTTGATTTTCCAGCACCACACTCTCGACTCTAACCTGCAGTACTCACTTGCACCTACTGAATAATTATTGTCAGGCCTTTTGCTTTGGAAGTTGGGGAAGAAATCAATAAACACCTTTGCCACAAAAACATTACTGCAGATCAACAACTCTCTTGGCCTCAACAGCTTGAGGATCAACTGCAGATTTCCAATTTGAGATTTATAGATATTTGATCATTTTCCACATTGAGGGATATGGAGCCAAGGTGGGTCAATGTGATCTGTCGCTCAGTCCAATAATCCCAATGAATGGCAGAAGGTCCCCAAAAAGCTGAATGCGTTTACCATTCATTGCTCATTGTTAGACAGTGCTGTGTAACATCAAAATTTTGGATAGGGACAATGAAAGAAAGTCGTGTATTCACTAATAATCCCAACAGTGTTCATAAAGCAGTAGGAGCAGAAGGCCATTCAGCCCATCGAGTTTGTTCTCCCATTAATCCTCGACCCCACTTTCCTCCCTTATCCCATAATTCTGGATTTCCTTGACAGATTAAAAATTAGTCTATCACAGCATTGAATATACTCAAAGACTCAGCCTCGACAGCCCTTTGAGGTAAAGAATTCTGCAGATTCATGATCTCCTGAGAGAAAAAAAATCTTCTCATCAGCTAACCCCTTATTCCAAGATTGTGCCCTCCAGTCTCGGACCCTCCCACTACTCTGAAGCAGTTTTTTTAAAAAAAGCCTGGATTTTACAGTTAGGAGAAAAGGAAGGAGGTTGCTCTGATCTCTGATCAGAGAAAGTTGCCTGCGATGATCTTGTGATCTCTCAGGGATCGTTTGCAAAGGTTAAATCTGGCACCAGGTCAAGAGGATCTCTTGGCATGCAGCAACAGTGATGTCATTTGAGAAGCAGCCAATCCCTTTAAGTATTCACACGGGCTGCAGTCCAGCACTTCACACCCTTCATTTGCAATCTAATTACAAAATGACTCATGTTTTATTTTAAAGTAAAAAGAACAGCTAACTTTTAGAAGGGCCTATGAATATGTGTGGGTTTTGTTTTTATTTAATATCAGAATGAAGAAGCTTAAGATTCCAGAAATATAGAATGAGTTTTTGTCAGGGTCAGGGAGGATTGTTTTTAGAATAATTATGAAGTCAGTAAATTGTTCAAATCCCAGTTTACACCTGATGCAACAAGGTGCAACTATTACAGACCATTTTACAGCAAGACTCAGTGTTAGGCCTGGATATTCTCGGAAATTCTTAGACTTCCCACTGCTGACCCTCTGAATGTGTCTCCCCTACTTGTACACCGCTTCCAACCTCTTCAGTGAGGCAGTTTGAAAAACTGAAAGAAAAACATTCTCCTCCTCTTGGTTTTCAATGGGAAACTCCCTAATTACAAATTCTCTCAAAACAGGAAATATCGTCTCCACATCTACGCTGACAAGGTCCCTCAGGGTCCTTTGTTACATTCAAGTCATCTCTTACTCGCTTAAAACTAGAGCAGATACAATCTAGGCCTCCTTCATAACACAATACACCCATTCCCTGTATTAGTCTAACAAAAACAGAAGCTGCTGGAAAAGCTCAGTAGGTCTGGCACCATCCGTGAAGAGAAATCAGAGAGTTAACATTTCAGGTCTGGTGACCCTTCCTCAGAACTAGAATAAATGTTTCACTGCACCCGCTGTTCTTTCCGCTTTTAAATTAGTCTAATAAACCTTCCCTCGATTGCTCCACTATATTTACACACATCCTTCATCAAGAAAGACCAATACTGAACATAATACCGCAGATTTTACTTTTCATTCTTAAATGGGATGTGGGCGTCACTGGCAAGCACAACATTTGTTTGTCCATAACTTATAGGAACAGAAATTAGACCATTCAGCCCATCAATCATGGCTGATAAGTTTCTTAACCCCATTCTCCTGCTTTCTCCCCATAACCCTTAATACTCAAGAACCTATCTATCTCAGTCTTAAATATACTCAATGACCTGGCCTCCACAGTCTTCCGTAGCAATAAATTCCATAGATTCACCACTCACTGGCTGAAGAAGTTTCTCCTTGTCTCCTTTCTAAAAAGGCCTTCCCTTTACTCTCAGGCTCTGCCCTCGGGTCCGAGTCTCTCCTACCAATGGAGGCATCTTCCCAACATTTCTTCTGTCCAGGCCATTCAGTATTCTGTATGTTTCAATTAGATCCCCCCCCCCCATCCTTCTAAACTCCATTGAGTATAAACCTAGAGTCCTCAAACGTTCTTCTATGTTAAGCTTTTCATACCTGGAACAATTCTCGTGAATCTCCTCTGAACATGCTCCAGGCCAGTACATCCTTCCTGAGATATGGGGCCCAAAACTACTTAGATTAGATTGCCTACAGTGTGGAAACAGGCCCTTCAGCCCAACAAGTCCACAGTGACCCTCCGAAGAGTAACCCACCCAGACCCATTTCCCCCTGACTAATGCATCTAGCACTATGGACAATTTAGCATGGCCAATTCACATGACCTGCACATCTTTGGACTGTGGGAGGAAACCCAAACAGACATGGGGAAAATGCGCAAACTCCACACAGACAGTCACCCACCTGAGGCAGGAATTGAACCCGGGTCCCTGGTGCTGTGAGGCAGCAGTGCTAACCACTGAGCCACTGTGCCACCACAACCTCCTTAGGAGGTCACTTATTGTGAGGAGAGTTGTATATAAATCTACCAGCTCTCCTAATTACTCACATACTAACCTTGGCAATTCATGCAATAGCATTCCCAGATCCTTCTGCACTTCAAGACCTCACCTTCTCTCACCACGTTCCTTTCTCCTTGCCAAAAACGGTTACTTTCATACATCATAATATATTTGCCAAGTGCTTACTCAGGCCCCGCACCTACCTTTGTCCTCCTGCAGCCTCCTTGCATCCTCTTTCCAATTTCTTTTTCTACCTATCATTGTGGCATTAATAAACTTGGACATCATACCTCTGGTCTCTTAGTCAAAGTCATTGACAGAAATTGAAAACTGTTGAGGCACCAGCACTGATCCCAGTGGCACACGGCTTGTTACATCTTGCCAAACTGAATAAGATCCATTAATGCTTATTTTTGGGCTCCTTGGTAGCTAGCCAATCTTGATCCATACCAATATGTTCCCCTCAGTCCCATGTGCTTTCATTTTCCACAATAATCTTTGACATCGCACCTTATAAAAGTTCCTTCTGGAAATCTAAATCCATGTATATTAATTCTTCAAAAGAACTTCAATAAGTTGGTTAAAATGATTTCCCTTGTACTGAACTTAATAAGCAACTAACATCTGTCCTACGATCAATGTTAAGTTAATTTGTCTGTAATTTATGACTTTGTTATTCTAAAAGAGTGAGACAGAGTCACAGTAACGATTTTCCACTCTCCTGAAACCATCCCAATCCTCAGGAGTTTTAGAAAATTAAAATCAACATGAAGTCTCTCATAAATCATTTATTATAAGATCCTAGGATAAAGTCCATCAGAAATTGGGATTCATCAGCCTGCACTCCACCAATTTGCCTCATGCAACATCACTAGAGCTGTAATTTTGAGTTCTTCAGTCCCTTCGGTTTCCTGACTTCCAGCTATTACTGGAAAGTTACGCGTATTCTCTGTAGTGAAGTCTGGTACAAAATACCATCTCCTTATTGTCCCACTGTTAATTCCTCAGAGTCACTTTCTTTAAGACAACCCCTCACTTTAACAGCATTTCACCTAAAACTATAGAAACTCTTCGGGACGGCAGGATGGCTCAGTGGTTAGTACTGCTACCTCACAGCACCAGGGTCCCAGGTTCGATTCCAGCCTTGGGCAACTGTCTGTGTGGAGTTTGCACATTGGACTGTTGGAGGAAACCGGAGGAAATCCACACAGACACTGGGACAAACATGTGCAGGTCAGGTGAATTGACCATGCTGAATTGCCCGTAGTGAAAGGTGCATCAGAGGAAAATGGATCTGGATGGGTTACTCTGCGGAGGGTTGGTGTGGACTGGTTGGGCCGAAGGGCTTGTTTTCACACTGTAGGAATTCTAATCATATAAAGAATAAGATCATGAGGGGCATGGATAGGGTAAATAAACAAGGTCTTTTCCCTGGGATGGCAGGAGTCCAAAACTTGAGGGTGTGGGTTTAAACAGAGAGGAAAGATATAAAAGGGACCTAAGGGGCAACATTCCCCATGCAGAGGGTGATGTGTGTATGGAATGAGCTGCCAGAGGAAGTGGTGGAGGCTGGTACACACACAACATTTAAAAGGCATCTGGATGGGTATATGAATAGGAAGGGTTTAGAGTGATATGGGCCAAATGCTGGCAAATGGGACTAGATTAATTAAGGATATCTGGTTGGCACAGATGAGCTGGTCCGAAGGGTCTGTTTCCATGCTGTACATCTCTATGACTCTGTTTTCTATATTTCTAACATGCTTTCTCTAATTTTTTGCTCCTCATTAATCGTTCAGGTCATCTTTTCTGCTTTTAATATTTTTCAGGAAGAAAATCTGCCAGCTGTGACCTACATGTTACTCCAGAATAATATGACTGACTCTTTGGTTCCCTCTTAAAGGCAATTAAGGATGAACAACGAATGCTGGCCTTGCCAGTGATACCTACATCCTTTGAAAGAGGATGATAGCTTGGCAGATGGAAGAGTGAATGGGCATGGTTGGATTATTGTCAAGAGCTGGTACAGAGTTGATGGAAGGAATGGTCATCTTCTGTGCTGTAAGGATTGAATGACTCCATGACTTACAGTAAGTCCAAGAATCAGGGGTAGGCCATTCAGGACTGCGATGAGGAAGAATTTCTTCACACAAAGCTGTGATCTGGTGGAATTTTTTCCTCACAGGATGCAGTTGGGGCCAGTTCATTAGAAATGTTCAAGAGGGAGCAGGACGTGGCTCTTGCTGCCAAAGGGATCCAGGAGTATGGGGAGAGAGAGAGAGAGAGAGAGAGAGAGAGTGGATTCCAGAGATTGCATGATCAGCCAAGATCATATTGGATGATGAAGCTTGCTCGAAGGGCTGAATGGCCTCCTCCTGCACTTTTTGTCTATGATTCTATCACAACAACATCTCTATAATTGCTCTTCATTCAGAACAGGCACAAAATATTAGCAGGCTGTAAGCATTGCACATTCAGTTGAAAACGGTCTTTTTTTTTCAATTTATACCTTCCTCATGAGGAGAAAGCATTGTTTATACATGTACGAAAAGCCATTAAAAGCTTTCTCAAATCAAATACCAGGTCAGAGACTAGTACTCGTAGAAATCAGCGTAACAGGCAATCAATCGGGATAATTGGTTTTGGAAATTGCCATGGGTTTCACTTTATAACAGATTTTAAACAAGCATATTTGTTGCAAATGTGTTGCTGGTCAAAGCACAGCAGGTTAGGCAGCATCTCAGGAATAGAGAATTCGACGTTTCGAGCATAATGCTCGAAACGTCGAATTCTCTATTCCTGAGATGCTGCCTAACCTGCTGTGCTTTGACCAGCAACACATTTGCAGCTGTGATCTCCAGCATCTGCAGACCTCATTTTTTACTCGAATATTTGTTGCAAATTCACACACTGAAAACCCATAACTGCATGACAGCGACGGTATGGCTCAGCATAGTGCATGGGGATGTGAGTGCATTACCAGAACCAGGTGAGATCAGCAGAGAAAAGATCATGACCTGGCGTAGTCTTCAAGGGAAGCTCAACATAACATCTATTGACTTATCTACCTGGCCTTCTAGAAGGTCTTTGATAAGGTGCCGCACAGGAGGCTACTGAGTAAGATAAGAGAAGATTAGATTCCCTACAGTGTGGAAACAGGCCCTTTGGCCCAACAATTCCACACCGACCCTCCAAAGACTAACCCACCCAGACCCATTTCCTTCGGACTAATGCACATAACACTATGGGCAATTGAGCATGGCCAATTCACCTGACCTGCACATCTTTGGACTGTGGGAGGAAACCGGAGCACCCAAGGCCCATGGTGTCAGAGGCAAGGTGCTAGCATGGATAGAGGCTTGGCTGTCTGGCAGAAAGCAAGAGTGGGGATAAAAAAGGTCCTTCTCAGGATGGCAGCCGGTGACAAGTGGTGTTCCATAAGGCTCAGTGTTGGAACCACGACTTTTCACTTTATCAATTAATGATCTAAATGACGGAACTGGGAGGCATTCTGGCTAAGTTTGCGGATGATATAAAGATAGGTAGGGGGGCAGGTAGCACTGAGGCGGCAGGGAGGCTGCAGAAGGATTTGGGCAGGTTAGGAGAGTGGACAAAGAAATTACAGATGGAATACAACGTGGGAAAATGTGAGGTCAGGCACTCTGGTAGGAAGAATAGAGACATGGACTGTTTTCTAAATGGGGAGAAAATTCAGAAATCTGAAATGTAAAGAGATTTGGGAGTTCTAGTCCAGGATTCTTTCAAGGTAAACTTGCAGGTTGGGTCAGGAGTTAGGAAGGCAAATACAATGATGGCATTTTCTTTGAGAGGACTTGGATGTAAAAGAAGTGATGTACTTCAGAGGTTCTATAAGCCTCTGGTCAGACCACTCTTGGAGTATTGTGCGCAATTTTGGGCCTCCTACCTCAGGATGTACTGGTCTTGGAGTGTGTTCAAGGGGAGGTTCAAGAAAATTGTCCCAGGAATGAAAAGCTTAACATATGAGAACTCTGGGTTTATATTCGACGGATTTTAGAAGAATGATGGGGGGGGGTTTGAACTGAAACATACAGAATACTGAATGACCTCGACCGAGTGGATGTTAGGAAAATGTTTCAATTGGTAGGAGAGACTAGAACCAGAGGGCATAGCCTTACAGCAAAGGGAAGATCTTTTAGAACAGAGATAAGGAGAAATTTCTTCAGCCAGAGTGGTGAATCTATGGAATTCATTGCCACAGAAGACTGTGGAGGCCAGCTCATGGAATATATTTAAGACTGAGATAGATAGGTTCTTGATTGTCAAGGAGATCAAGGGTTACAGGGAGAAAGCAGGAGAATGGGGTTGAGAAACTCATCATCCATGATTGAATGACAGAGCAGACTCGATAGGCCAAGTGGCCTAATTTCTGCTCCTATGTCGTATGCTCTTATGGGCATCACATTCCTAATTTCCTTCAATTCTGAAGAAGAGTCATAGTGGACTCAAACGGTTAGGTGATTTTTTTTTGACTGCAAACGAAACCAAACAAGAAACACTCTTAAAAGCTTTTAAAAAGTTAGCGAAACTGGTGTGTGGTGTTCACACTGAAGTTTTATCCATGCAGTGCAAGTTGGGGGAAGGTGATGGTTGTAGCCAGAACTTCATTACGGCATGTGTGTAAAGCGTGGTTTGGTGGGCACAAGGTAGCTGATTCATCTGCACAATTGCAAACAATGGGTAAAGCCAAAGATCATCGAGCCTTACCACAACTCTGAATGGCTCTTGGGTAACTTCTGTTGCAAACAATACCATGAGAAGCCTTTGGACTGCTAGAAGGGTAGGTGGAGCATGAGACTTGCTCTGTACTGTAAAATAACTGAAGCCTCAAGAAAGCTAGCTTTTTTTTTCCGCCCGCAGTTGCTATTAGCTATTGCTTTTGACCAGTAACTAAGAGACTTTGTAATGAGAATACTGATCGCTTTGTGCGTCCTGTGAAAAAAAGTAAAAGAAGATTAACAACAAAGTCCTGGTGCTATTGAAAGGCAGTTCCTAGTTTTTTTTTCCCCTTTCATCCATAAAACCGATGTTTCATGTCATTATCTCTATTGCTTGTCTCTATGTATGTGCTGGGGATTTTAAAAAAAAAGGTTGATTTAAGATAGAACAGACTTAACATTGATAGTTTATTTGAAATTAGAATTCATTTATTTGTCCAAATAATAAGGGGTGGTAGGTATAGGACAGATGTTAGGGGTAGATTCTTCACACAGCGGGTTGTGAGTTCATGGAATGCCCTGCCCGTATCAGTGGTGAACTCTCCTTCTTTATGGTCATTTAAGCGGGCATTGGATAGGCATTTGGAAGTTATTGGGCTAGTATAGGTTAGGTAGGATTCGGTCGGCGCAACATCGAGGGCCGAAGGGCCTGTACTGCGCTGTATCCTTCTATGTTCTATGTTCTAATAGTTTTATTAGGCATAGGAACTTGGCCAGTGTTTTAGTTCACTTTGCATTAAATGATCAACTTTGGTTAAAACCTTGGGAGTAGTGGGACTTGAAAATTAGTGGATTTGCCCAGCGGGTGGTAACTGTACTTTGTAATAAAATATGCCAAGACATTACATTGGAGGCTTGATGAATAAAATACCACATAAGAGAGATAACCAAAACTATTTTAAACAAAGCAGGTTTTAAGGGTCTACAAGAAAACAGTGGTTGCAAAGTGGAGAGATTGTGGCAGACAATTGCAGAGCTATCGGCCGTTAAAAGCTGAAGGCACAGGCTTCAATAGAGAAGTTCAGATGAAAGGTAATGTAACGTGAACTCTCCACAAATGCTACCTGAGCTTTTTCAGCTTTTTATAAAGTGATAGAAACTGGTTTTACTGAGGCGGCCAGAACTGGAGAAACACTAACATCCTATGGGGAGCCTTAAATCAACCTGTTCAGGGATTGCAAAGTTAAAAATCACACAACACCAGGTTATAGTCCAACAGGTTTAATTGGAAGCTTCCTCAATTAATGTATAATGTATAATGTATAATGAAAAATTAATGTACAACGTTTCTATGTATAATTTCAGTTACATCACATTGTAAAGTTTTGCTATACATTCTGTGTGTTAGGACTGAACCCTTCACTATCACCTGATGAAAGAGCGTCGCTCCGAAAGCTAGCGTGCTTCCAATTAAACTTGTTGGACTATAACCTGGTGTTGTGATTTGTAACTTTGTACACCCCAGTCCAACATCGGTATCTCCAAATCATGTTCAGGGATGGAAGAGGTAGGACTTGAACTGAGACCTCTTAGTTCAGAATCGTAGGTAGGGTCACTACCATGGGCACAGGACTAAAATATAGAACGACTGATGGCATGACACACAACGAGGGCAGGCGGGACTTGAACCTAGAACGTCTGGAATAGTCGTAGAGACACTATCACTGTGCAAATTTTACAAGTGAGGTATTACCGGATTGGTAACCTACGTAGGTCAGATAGCAAAAAAGGTGAGGAGTGACAGGGACTAGGTTTGGGAGAGGACAATGTAGGTTTGAGATCTCCTTTTTTTTGTCATATGATGGCGTTGCATGGGAAAGCCCATTAAAACCATGAGCGTCATTTCATAGAATCCGATGTGTGGAAACAGACCATGCAGCCCAACAAGTCCACACAGCTCTTCCAAAGAGGATCCCAACCTCTTATCCCATTCCTGAAATCCTGCATTTCCCATACCTAACCCATACGTCCCTGAACACTACGGATAATGCAGCATGGCCTATCCACCTGACCTGCACATCTTTGGACTGAGAGAGGAAACCTGAGCACCCAGAGGTATCCACGCAGACACTGGGAGAACGTGCAAGTTACACACAGACAGTCACCTGAGGCTGGAATCGAACCAGGGTCCCTGGTGCTAAGAGGCAGTAGTGCTAACCACTGAGCCACTGTGCTACCCTTCATTTTTCAACCTTTAATCCTATTCCCTGCCAGTCGTGTCATAGCTGAACACTCCATCTATATTGTATACTATACATGAAAGAAACACTGCTCTGAAATTGTGTTTAATGTTTGTCCATATCTTCAATTCGATTTTTCCTTTATCATTCTGAATACCAGATTGCAGCAACATCACTTTGATTATACCATCAGGTATCAGCATGTGAAACACGCAGCAGAAACATGACCTGCACAGAAATGGCAATTGATTCTTTTCAGCATTAAAAAACAAATACTCCCTGAACACAGGCAAAGGTAGTCTGGATTGCCTGCAGCTTCTGCAGCGCCGAGGGGCTCCTAGTGCCAACTTGTGGCTGCTGAAGTGGCAAAGTCCACTTTGGGTTACTGGGCAATTGAGCATGTCCATTTCACCAGACCTGCACGTCTTTGGGCTACACCCAGTACAGATTCATGGCGGCAGTGAGTTGGGGTGGGAGGGCGGAGGGGAGTTTGGACGCAGCTGCATCGATGTGGTGGTGACGGCTTTGGGCCAGTGCAGTACCCGGTAACAATCAGTAGGATCTGCATTGGCGAGATCCAGTGAGGACTCAATGGTGAGGGAGTCGGTGGAGGGGAGTTGGCACTGAAGAGTAGCCGGCTCTCGTTCCCATGGCGACGGGGTGAAGTGGACTCGTGCCTGACCCCATGGCCCATGGGCGGAGCACTTAACAAGAGGGACTATAATTTCATTTTTCTGCCTTTATATTCTCTGTTTTAGTTTATTTTTGTATTTTACGATGATGCTGGAGTGTGGGGACACCATACAGATAGCTCTTCTTTAACCGAATGGTTGGGTTCTTGTACAACCCCACGTTACAGAAAACTTCAGAAACCTCGCTAAAGCATGGGCAATGTAATCACTTTACAGCCAACATACGTTTTAAAAGTTCACGCTTTAGAATCAGTGTCACTAATTCGTCAATCGGGTTACAGCGAGCAAACTTACAACGTGGGTTACAGTGAATTCATGTTAGCAGAATGATCTATACAATGATTTTTAATCTGTTTTGTAATAAGATATGCGTGGCAATAAATAAATTAAATTAAATCAAATCAAAATCAAATCAAATCTCCTGCCTTCAGTCATTAACCCCTTTGGACCTCTTGAGCACAAAGATGTGCAGGTCAGGTGAATCGGCCATGCTAAATTGCCCATAGTGCTAGGTGCATGAGACAGAGGGAAATGGGTCTGAGTGGGTTACACTTTGGAGGGTCGGTGTGGACCGGTTGGGCCAAAGTGCCTGTTTCCACACAGTCAGGAATATAATCTAATCGTGTAACTCTCCAATCCTCTGCCTTCCCTCACTTAAACAACATTTGCAGCACATGAGATCTTTAGGATCAATGTCAAGTCTTTGAAAGAGCGACTGAGCACCTTCCACTCCACTGCCTTTTCCCCCAGGCCCTATCGCTTTCGCTCTCCAGATAATGATTCAGTTTGGTTTTAAAATTCATGATAGAAACTGCATCGACAATGCACTCAGGCACTGCATTCCAGATTCTAACCACATGCAACAAAACGAATCCTAATTAACAAAAGAGTAAATCAGCTTAAATTGGTGTCTTGTTGTCATTGATCATTTCATATGGAACAGTTTCTCCGTATCTACTGCCCAGACTCCTCATGGTTTTGAATACCTCAAACAGAGCCACACTCAATCCTGCCTTCTAGAAGGTGAACAGCTTCTGTAATCTGCACCACTGAAGGTTCCTCACCCCTGCAGACAATCTGGTGAAATTCTTTGTGCATGTCTCTAGGGTTAGGGAGAGGCTGAATAGGCAGAGGCTGTTTTCTCTGAAGTGTCGAAGGCTAGGGGTGACCTTCGAGGCTTATAAAATCATGAGGGACACAGCTGGATAAATAGACAAAGTCTTTTCCCTGGGACAGGGGAGGCCAGAACTTAAGAGGGTATAGGCTTAAGGTGAGGTGGGGGGGGAAATTTATAAAGGAACCCAAGGGGCAACCTTTTCATGCAGACGATGGCATGTGTATGGAATGAGCTGCCAGAGGAAGTGGTGGAGGCTGGTGGAATTACAATATTTAAAATGAATTGGCCAAGCTAAATTGCCCATTGTGTTAGGTGCATTAGTCAGGGGTGAATGTAGGGGGGTGGGTTGCTCTTTGGAGTGTCGGTGTGGACTTGTCGGGCTGAAGGGCCTGTTTCCACACTGTAGGTAATCTAATCTAAAAGGCATCTGGATAGGTAAAAGAATAGGTTTAGAGAGATATGGGCCAAGTGTTGGCAAAGGGGACGAGATGAGATTCAGATATCTTGTCAGCATGGATGAGTTGGACCGAAAGGTCTGTTTATGTGCTGTACATCTCTATGACTCTCGGGCCTTCAACATCCTTATGCGGTGTACAGGACAATGCTCCAACTGAGGTGGAATCAATGTAATAAACGGGTTTCATATAACCCCCATTTTTTAACTAAATAATTCTCTACATTCACTTTATGAAGTCCGCGATGCCATTTACTGGTTCACAACACACTCTCAATGTTCACCGACACCTTCAATGACTTGTGTATGTGTTCTCCCAGGTCCCCCTACTCCTGCTCTCCTCTCTTTAGGAATCTGCTCTTTATTTTATTTCTTTTATTTAAATTCTTTCACGGGATGTGGGTGCCACTGCTGAGCCAGTATCCACTGCCTGTCCCGAATTACCCTCGAGAAGGTGGTGGTGATCTACCTTCTTGAATGGCAGCAATCCCTGGGCTGTAGGTCCCAAGCACGTTGCTGTTAAGATAGGACTTCGGAAGAAAAATGAATCAAATAGTCCAGCCTTGGCTTTCCTGAGCCAAGTCAACAAATTCACACAATACTTCATTCAAACTCTCCAGCCCAAACCATGTCACAGTCAGAGTCATTACAGAACACAGGGATGCCTTTCGGCCCTTCAAGGCAGTACTAGCTCTCCACTGAGCTCAGGTGAAATACATGAAATCAGTGGATGGACATTATCTGTAACTGTTTTGAAAGAATTAACCATCCAGCCATTGGCTTGACATCAAAATCAAGAATGAGCTGGACAGAGGAGATAGGGTGGAGCTGTTTCAAATGTAAAAGAGAGAGAGGGCAAAGATTTAAACTGAGGGGCAAACGAAGCAAGGGTGAGGTGAGTAAAACAAATCCTCTCTCACATGGGATGTAGTGTGGGTGGCAGAACTCACTGCCCTGGAAAAGGTGCTGGAGGAAAGTTCAATTGAGACATTTGAGAATTCATCGGATTTCTTTTGGATTGTAATGATGTGCAGGGTCGCAGGACTAAGGCGGGAGATTGGCAGGCTTGATGGGCCGGTTCTATAACAATTTAGATTCTCGACAACTAGAAGCCGACTGATCAGAACACAAATACTAAACCCGTACCAGATAGACACAGATTATTCAGAGCAAGGAGCAGGCTGTTTGGCACAGCTACCAGTGCATTTCCTATCCACCCCAACACACACAAAAGAAGTTGCATCAAGACACTATTCAAAAAGGGCTACAACACACTGCAGCACACCAGAACTGCAAAAAGCGGAAGAAGAATACCTATACAACGTATTCGCCAAAAACGGATACCCGCGCAATTTCATCAACAGATGCCTAAGGGAAAGACAACGGAACGAGGACATGCCACAACCCAAAGGACTAGCCACACTACCATACATCAAGAGCATTTCAGAATGACAGCCAGACTACTGCGGCCACTAGGACTCATAACAGCACACAAACCAACAGCCACTCTCAGACAACAACTCACCAGAACGAAGGATCCGATACCCAGCATGAGCAAAACCAATGTAGTATACAAAATCCCATGCAAGGACTGCACAAAACACTACACAGGACAAACAGGAAGACAGCTAACGATCCATATCCATGAACACCAACTAGCCACGAAATGACACGACCAGCTATCCTTAGTAGCCACACACGCAGATGACAAGTGACATGAATTCGACTGGGACAACACTACTATTATAGGATAAGCCAGAGAACAGCCAGGGAATTCCTAGAGGCATGGCACTCATCCACAGATTCAATCAATAAGCACATCGACCTGGACCCAATATACCGACCACTGCAACGGACAGCTGGAACTGACAACCGGAAGCGGCAGATTCAAACCACTACAAATGCCGGAGGAAAGATCACAGAAGCGCTTCACAGGACACTCCCAAGCACTGAGGATGTCACCTAGAAAGGGGACAAAACGTCTGCAACACAAATTCCCAGCTCGGCAAACAGAACCACAACAATGAGCACCCGAGCCACAAATCTTCTCAAAAACTTTGAATTTCCTATCAGTTTATTCAACTTGCCTCAGGATTTTTAAAATAAATCTATTCACATCTTGTGTATACATCCAGTTTCCTTTTGAAAGCAACTAAGTTCCAGTACTATGGTCCATGTTCTAACATTGAATGTTTTCTTTGGACCTCCAAATTCTATTTGATTGTCTTACTGAATAAGAGAGAGAGAGAGAGAGAGAGACACAGAGACAGAGAGAGAGGGGGGGAGAGACTGAGACAGAGAGAGACAGAGAGAGAGAGACACAGAGAGAGAGAGAGAAAGAGACAGAGAGAGAGACAGAGAGAAAGAGACACAGACAGACAGAGAGACACAGAGAGAGAGAGAGAGACAGAGACAGACAGAGAAACGTAATAGCCGTTTAACAAAAGGTCACTATACCTCAGGCAAGGGGAGAACTTGAGAAGGAGAGTCCTTCAATGTTAACCCCAGACAGTGAGAGAATTTGGCATAATTCTGCATTGCAAACCAGCTATCCAGCCAACTAAGCTAACCAACCTCATGTAATAGTAATTTAATATATTTATGAATTTAATGGTAACTACCTATTCCAAAGATAAAATGCTATCTCTTTCTCTCTCTTCACAGATGCAGTCAGACATGCTGAGTATCACCAGTGCTTTGTTTTAATGTCAGACCTCCAGCGTCCACAGTATTTTGCATTAGTTTGAGCACTGATAGAAATTGGCTGGCTGGTAGAAAACAGAGTTGGAATAAATGGGTCCCTGTCTGATGGGTGGAGTCTCAACTTTTGACAATTCACATCAATGACCTAGCTACAGGCTGTGAAGGCACAGTCGCTGAATATGCAGATCTCAAAAATAGATGGAATGTTCTGTAATGCAAAAGAAGATCCACATCTGGATGCAAACCCACACAGAGGTTCTGAGTGAAAGGGCAAACATCTGGCACATGGAATGTAATTTGGGAAAATGTAAAGTTCTTTAGTTGGCCAGAAAAAATTAAAGAGTATTTAATTAAACAGACAATGAGTAGAGAATCGGGATACAGAGGATTCAAGGTGTTCCAGTGGATGAGTCACAATGCATTAGTATTCAGATGGGGTATGTACTGAAAGCAGCTAATGGCAATGCTATCCTTTATTACTTTTATGTTATATTATGCAAGTAACGATGTTATGCTTCATGTTTTGAATAAGTGTGCAGTTTTGGTCTCCTTAAAATGACCTTCACGGTGGCTCAGTGGTCAGCACTGCTGCCTCACATTGCCAGGGACCCAGCTTCGATTCCACCCTCAAGTGACTGTCTGTGTGGAGTTTGCACATTCATCCAGTGTCTGCGTGGCTTTCCTCCGGGTGCTCCGGTTTCCTCCCACAGTCCAAAAGATGTGCAGGTCAGGTGGACTGGCCATGCTAAATTGCCTATTATGTCCAGGGATGTGCATGCTAGATGGATTAGCCATGGGAAATGGAGGGTTACAGGGATAAAGTAAAGGTGGGTCTGGGTGGGATGTTTCTCAGAGAGTCGGTGTGGACTTGATGGGCCAAATGGCCTGCTTCCACATTTGTAGGGATTCGATGACTAAAAGCATAGGTTGGATAGACAGTGTTTATCTTCTACCGGAGGGGTAACCAGCAAGTTGAAGTTAAGAGATTTTGGATGGTCTTGTGAAGATTGACATGAAGGGCTTTTGCCTGAAAAGTCGATTCCCCTGCTTCTTGGATGCTGCCTGACCTGCTATACTTTTCCAGCACCACACTCTCGACTCTAATCTCCAGCATCTGCAGTCCTCACTTTCGCCTATGGAAAAGGACATTCACTCTCAGGGAGAGTTCAGAAAGATTGGCAGCTGTTTCTAAAATTAGGAATCTCTGTTTTAAAGGCAGAGAGAGAGAGAGAGCGCTGTATGACTTTGAAACTCTCAACCTCAAGACAATGGATGTGAAGATCATTGAATATTTTTAAAACTGACCATTAGTCGGCCTGCAAGATTCGTGTCAGTCAAGGAAATCAAAGGGGTAAGTTAATCAGGGGTAAATGGGAAATGTGACATTCAAAACCCAAACAGATCAGTGATTATAGTATGGAATGCTGCAGTGGAACGGAGGGGCCAAATGGCCTACAGCTGCTTTGATTTCTCACCTGATAAAAGGCGTGTCAGAGAGGTGAAAATAGGCAATCTTAACAGTGGAACAAATGCATGGTTGGAAGATCAGCTCATGGTCAAAACTGGCATCGCAGTGCAAACAACCCAATCTGGTCTTAAAAAGTATAGTTTCAGGAAAAAGGCTGAAATTAGTAGTAAACAGGATCTGGAATAAATATTTTCAGAATTCCCAATATTTAATTGAAGAGGATTTCTGCACATCTAGCCCTCGTTATGGAGACAGCAGTCTGATCATTTTAGTGGCAGTAGGAGGGGTCAGGAGAGCTGATGGAGAGGTAGAGCAGGGCATCGTCAGTGTACATAGAGATGTACAGCATGGAAACAGACCCTTTGGTCCAACTCGTCCATGCCAACCAGATATCCCAACTTAATCTAGTCCTACCTGCCAGCACCCAGCCAATATTCCGCCAAACCCTTCCTATTCATATACCCATCCAAATGCCTCTTAAATGTTGCAATTGTACCAGCCTCCACCACATCCTCTGGCAGCTCATTCCATACACGTACCATCCTCTGCGTGAAAAAGTTGCCCCTTCGGTCTCTTTTACATCTTTCCCCTCTCACTTTAAACCTATGCCCCCTAGTTCTGGACTGCCCCACCACAGAGAAAAGACTGTCTATTCATCCTATCCATGCCTCTCATCATTTTATAAACCTCTATGAGGTCACCCCTCAGCCTCCAATGCTCCAAGAAAAATAGCACCAGCCTATTCAACATCTCCCTATAGCTCAAATCCTTCAACCCTGGCAATATCCTTGTAAATCTTTTCTGAACCCTTTCAAGTTTCACAACATCCTTCCGATAGGAAGGAGACCAGAAGTGCACGCAATATTCCAACAGTGGCTTAACCAATGTCCTGTACAGCCGCAACATGACCTCCCAACTCCTGTACTCAATACTTAGACCAATAAAGGAAAGCATACCAAATGCCTTCTTCACTATCCTATCTACCTGCGACTCCACTTTCAAGGAACTATGACCTGCACTCCAAGGTCTCTTTGTTCAGCAACACTCCCTAGGACCTTACCATTAAGTGTATAAGTCCCGCTAGGATTTGCTTTCCCAAAATGCAGCACCTCATCTAAATTAAACTCCATCTGCCACTTCTCAGCCCACTGGCCCATCTGATCAAGATCCCGTTGTAATCTAAAGTAACCTTCTTTGCTGTCCACTACACCTCCAATTTCATCTGCTAACTTACTAACTGTACTTCTTATGCTCACATCCAAATCATTTATATAAAAAGATGAAAAGTGATGGTCCCAGCACCGATCCTTGTGGCACTCCACTGGTCACAAGCCTCCAGTCTGAAAAACAATTCTCCATCACACCCTCTGACTTCTACCTTTGAGCCAGTTCTGTATCCAAATGGCTAGTTCTCCCTTTATTCTGTGAGATTTAACCTTGTTAACCAGTCTCATATGGGAAACTTTGTCGAATGCCTTTCTGAAGTCCGTGTTGCCTCAAATGTATACAACTGAGGAGTTCTGAAAATACATCCAAGATCACCTATGTAAACATGATGATTACAGTGAGCTTTTCCTCTCCAAGAGAAGGTGAAATCCCAGCTTGCTCTTTCAGTTGCTCCTCCCAGAGTTACGAAGCCTCACTGAGTAATGCAACTGGCATCTTGACAGTTTACTAAATGTGACATAGAACATAGAACATAGAAGGATACAGCGCAGTACAGGCCCTTCGGCCCTCGATGTTGCGCCGACCGAATCCTACCTAACCTATACTAGCCCAATAACTTCCAAATGCCTATCCAATGCCCGCTTAAATGACCATAAAGAAGGAGAGTTCACCACTGATACGGGCAGGGCATTCCATGAACTCACAACCCGCTGTGTGAAGAATCTACCCCTAACATCTGTCCTATACCTACCACCCCTTAATTTAAAGCTATGTCCCCTAGTAACACCTGACTCCATTAGCGGTGACTGCAGCTTTTTTTTTGTGTTAAGATTATCCATAAGTATTCTAATATTCCAAGTATTAACTGTGTGTAGATGGAGAATGCATTAACCTCAGATGACCCTGTACAAAACATAACTCCATAGATATACATTAACTCAGTGTTGTAGCCCACTCTTCACCAGATTTCAAAACCGAACTTCATCTCACTGATTTTGCTCTTCGTATAAACAAATTAAATGTTGACATAGCACACAGGACCATAGTCTCTTTCAAGGGATCTGTTTTGTGGCTAGTCTTTTCGCTCTGTTAGCTCGATGGCTAGTTTACCACAAAGCGTGATGCCAACAGCGCAGTTCAGTTCTTGGTCAATCTCACCTGAGGTGTGGTGACCTTTAGGTTAAAGTCACCACCAATGGGGCTATGATGACTTTACATTGTATTCTTCTCAGAAACAACAAATCAACTTGCATTGTCTCAATCCAAAAAAATTAAAATCGCACTATTTAAGTTGTTGTGGGTATATTCACCGAGCTGGGAAATTGGTTTGCAGAGGTTTCGAGCCCCATCTAGGTGTCATCCGCAGTGCTGTGGAGCCTCCTGTGAAGCGCTACTGTCGGTCAGAATTTATTTGGTTTCGTTCCCACTGCTTCTGGCTGTTCATAGCAGCGGTCGGTATATTGGTCCTGGTCAATGTGTTTATGGATGGAGTCCATAAATGAGTGCCATGTCAAAACTAACCGCAATGCAGAAGGGAATTAACAAACTTGCACAAACTAACAAATCTAAAATAAACAAGAATTCTCAACTCAACATTTGATCACCTTTCATTAGAACTCTATTTTTCCTTCTGCAGATGATGCCTAGAATCACTGAATCCCAACAGTGCCATTCGGCCCTTCGAGTCTACACTGACCCTCTGAAGAGTATCCCACCCAAAACTAGCCCCATATCCCACATTTCCGGTGGCCAATCCACTTAACTTGCACGCCTTTGGACTGTGGGAGGAAACCCGCACAGACATGCAAACTCCATACAGACAGACAGTCACCCAAGGGTGGAATTGAACCCAGGTCTCTGGCACTATGAGGGAGCAGGGCTAACCACTGAGCTACCAGGACAGAACCATTAAGTACTGCCATTGCATTTTTTCTTCAAAAAAGAAATTCCACTCCCTTGTGTAATCCCTGGAAGTGGGCTGGTATGGAGGGTGCAAGGGAAGAGAAAGACCATGTTTGTAAGAATAAAAACACATACATGGTTAAATGAAAGTGCAGTTAAAGTCACAGATGTACAGCAAGTAAAAACAGACCCTTCAGTCCAACCAGATATCCTAAATTAATCTAGTCCCATTTGCCAGCATTTGGCCCATATCACTCTAAACCCTTCTTATTCATATACCCATCCAGATGCCTTTTAAATGTTGTAACTGTCCCAGCCTTCATTACTTCCTCTGGCAGCTCATTTCATACACGCACCACCCTCTGCATGGAAAAAAGTTGTTCCTTTGGTCCCTTTTAAAGCTTTTCCCTCTCACCCTAAACCTATGCCCTCTGGTTTTGGACTCGCCCACCCCAGGGAAAGGGTCTTGAGTATTCACCCTATCCATGCCCCTCATGATTTTATAAACCTCTATAAAAGGTCATCCCTCAGCCTCCAATAATCCAGGGAAAATAGCCCCAGCCTATTCAGTCTCTCCCTATAGTTCAACCCCTCCCAAACCTGGCAACATCCTTTTTATTCTTTTCTGCACCATTTCGAGTTTAATAACACTGGGATAACCTGTTTCCCTTCTGATATATTGGCAAGATTTTCTGCAGAAGAGGCTTTAATGACTCAAAGTGATGCATTGACTCTCCTTACACATTACAATGTGTACATTAATCACTCAAAACTGCTTGGCAATTATTTAGCTCACTCTGTCAGTCAGAACAGTGGAATTGAAAGAACAACAGACACACCAAATTCAATCACTACCACCTTCATTTACACAGCACCCTTAAGGTAGGTAAACATTAAGACCTATTTCTGGAAGGCACTGTAATCCTGCAAAATGGGCACTGAGCAATAACAGAGGTACTGGGGCAAAAGACCAAAACAAATATAGAGTCAAAGAGGCAGATTTTAAGGAACACCTTAATGGAGCCCGTGGTTTTACAGGAGAAAATTCCAGAACTGAAGGGATCAGCAATTCATAATAGAAGTCGGAAATTTGGGACACAGATATCTTGGAGGATTGTTGGGCTGGAAGAGGTTATAGAGCAGGGGCTAGGTCATGAGAAATCAAAGGAACAGGTTGAGTTTTTTTTTAAACCAAGGCACAACTTAACCAGAACACATATGCAAGTCAGTGAGAATAGGGATGCTATGGGAATGAGACTTGGCACAAGTTTTGGAAAACTCTAGATTATACAAGTCAGCCTGGAGCGAACTGGAAGTGTCCAGTTCGTTCATGCAAAGGCAGGAATAGGAGGGTTTCAGTGCCAAACGGGTGATGCAGTCTCCAGGGGCAAAAGGCTGTGGGTTCAAGCACCACTCCAGCAATGAAATGGGCCTTTGGAGATATTGTAGGGGAAAAGAGGAGAGGGCGCACGAGACAGAGTGAAAAACCAAGGAGACAGACAGAAAGAAAAACAGGGAAAAGGGAGTGAAAAAGTGATAAAGAGAGGAGGGCGAGAAAAGAGAAGAGGATTACAGGAGTAAAAAAGAAAGGAGAGAAGCAAAAGAGAAAAGAGGTAGTAAGAGAAGAGGGGAGGGGGAGAGAGCATCCGAGAACTCTGTGGGAAGCTAGAGAAGTGATTGCTGGGCCTCTGAGATATTTGTATCATCTATAGTCACAGGTGAGGTGCCGGAAGACTGGAAGTTGGCAAACGTGGTGCCATTGTTTAAGAAGGGCGGTAAAGACAAGCCAGGGAACTATAGACCGCTGAGCCTGACCTCGGTGGTGGGCAAGTTGTTGGAGGGAATCCTGAGGGACAGGATGTACATGTATTAGGAAAGGCAAGGACTGATTCGGGATAGTCAACATGACTTTGTGCATGGGAAATCATGTCTCACAAACTTGATTGAGTTTTTTGATGAAGTAACAAAGAAGATTGATGAAGGCAGAGCAGTAGATGTGATCTGTATGGACTTCAGTAAGGCATTCGACAAGGTTCCCCATGGGAGACTGATTAGCAAGGTTAGATCTCGTGGAATACATGGAGAACTAGCCATTTGGATACACAACTGGCTCATGGGTAGAAGACAGAAGGTGGTGGTAGAGGGTTGTTTTTCAGACTGGAGGCCTGTGACCAGTGGAGTGCCACAAGGATCAGTGCTGGGCCCTCTACTTTTTGTCATTTACATAAATGATTTGGATGCAAGCATAAGAGGTACAGTTAGTAAGTTTGCAGCTGACACCAAAATTGAAGGTGTAGTGGACAGTGAAGAGGGTTACCTCAGATTACAACAGGATCTGGACCAGATGGGCTAATGGGCTGAGAACTGGCAGGTGGAGTTTAATTGAGATAAATGTGAGGTGCTACATTTTGGGAAAGCAAATCTTAGCAGGACTTATACACTTAATGGTAAGGTCCTAGGGAGTGTTGTTGAACAAAGAGACTTTGGAGTACAGGTAGATAGGATAGTGAAGGCGGCGTTTGGTATGCTTTCCTTTATTGGTCAGAGTATTGAGTACAGGAGTTGGGAGGTCATGTTGCGGCTGTACAGGACATTGGTTAGGCCACTGTTGGAATATTGCATGCAATTCTGGTCTCCTTCCTATTGGAAACATGTTGTGAAACATGAAAGGGTTCAGAAAAGATTTACAAGGATATTGCCAGGGTTGGAGGATTTGAGCTACAGGGAGAGGCTGAACAGGCTGGGACTGTTTTCCCTGGAGCGTCGGAGGCTGAGGGGTGACCTTACAGAGGTTGACAAAATTATGAGGGGCATGGATAGGATAAATAGACAAAGTCTTTTCCCTGGGGCTGGGGAGTCCAGAACTAGAGGGCATAGATTTAGGGTGAGAGGGGAAAGATATAAAAGAGAC
Organism: Hemiscyllium ocellatum; assembly: GCF_020745735.1. Lineage (NCBI taxonomy): Eukaryota > Metazoa > Chordata > Chondrichthyes > Orectolobiformes > Hemiscylliidae > Hemiscyllium > Hemiscyllium ocellatum. Next base: position 19,572,774 of record NC_083401.1, read on the forward strand.
CTAAGGGGCAACTTCTTCACGCAGAGGGTGGTACGTGTATGGAATGAGCTGCCAGAGGATGTGGTGGAGGCTGGTACAATTGCAACATTTAAGAGGCATTTGGATGGGTTTCTGAATAGGAAGGGTTTGGAGGGATATGGGCCGGGTGCTGGCAGGTGGGACTAGATTGGGTTGGGATATCTGGTCGGCATTGTTGGGTTGGACCAAAGGGTCTGTTTCCATGCTGTACATCTCTATGACTCGAAAAAGACATAAATTTAGAAAAACAGAGGCGAGAGAGGAAAGAAAGAAAAAAAGTGGGTGGGGGGGTGCTGTGTGAAGGGAGAGAGCAAACTGTGGAAGGGCTGATCTGTGCAAGCTGTTACAGTGTTGCTGAATCTAACTTCCACAGCGTGAGCAAACACTGTCACTGTTTAAAATTGCGAAATTGAGAGGCGTGGAAGAGATCAGAATAGTAAACAGAAAACCATGGGGGTTTATCTGAAGCTTCAGGACTGTAAATGATCGTGATGATATCTTCACGCAGTACCACGCCCAGAAAGCAGCAGAGCACTCATGGTCCCTACGAAGGGAATAGGGGTTGGGAGGGAGGTAGCTGGGAGAAAAATCCAGGAGATGGAAGGCAGCAGACGCCAAGAGATAGACCCAGAGTTCACCCTGTACTGCCCCCCAACTCCTCTCAATGCGACCAATGACAATTAACAAATGCAAGCAACACCCACAATCCAAGACTAAAAATTTTAAAATCAACACGTCGCGTGTTTAAATTGCTGCGGTCTCACCTTCACTAAGAAGCTGCCATCTTCCTCTTGGGTCACCATGACAACAGAATCATGTAATTTCTCTTCAAAGTGAACGTGATTGGCTGCACCCTCCTCAGGACCAAAGTGAACAGCCCCTGCTTTGGGCCTTACACCTGGAGAAGCAAAGGCACAGAAATGGAGGAATTTACCACAACTACAGCAGGGGAGGGAGAAAGATTAACCATTAAACCCCCTCCACAACCCTTCAGCACTAAGCTGAGAGCAATGCCACTATGGGTGAGCATGACAGCTTGCCTCCTGCACAACCCGTCCTAGGAAAAAACTGAATGAAAAGAGGATCACACCATCTTAAGTTGTGCTGTGAAATTTTTGAGAAAAAAAAATACTTTTAATCCATTCCAATCTAAGCAGGATGGAACAAAGAGTAATCCCACTTCCTCCAGACCAAAGGGGTAGCCATGGGCACACGTATGGGCCCCAGCTATGCATGTCTCTTTGTTGGCAACGTAGAACAGTTGATCTTCCGTAATTACACCGGCACCACTCCCCACCTCTTCCTCCGATACATTGATGACTGCATTGGCACCACCTCGTGCTCTCGCGAGGAGGCTGAGCAATACATTAACTTCACCAACACATTCCACCCTGATCTTAAATTTACATGGACCATCTCTGACACCTCCCTCCCCTTCCTGGACCTCTCCATCTCCATTAATGGTGACCGACTTGACACTGACATTTTTTACAAACCACCAACTCTCACATCTACCTGGATTACACCTCTTCCCACCCTACCTCTTGCAAAAATGCCATCCTGTATCCCCAATTACTCCGCCTCCGCCGTTATCTGCTCCCAGGAGGGCCAGTTCCACCACAGAACACACCAGATGGCCTCCTTCTTTAGAGACCGCAATTTTCCTTCCCACGTGGTTAAAGATGCCCCCCAACGCACCTCGTCCACATCCCGCACCTCCGTCCTCAGACCCCACCCCTCCAACCGTAACAAGGACAGAACGCCTCTGGTGCTCACCTTCCACTTCTCAAACCTTCACATAAACCAAATCATCCGGCGACATTTCTGCCACTTCCAAAAAGACCCCACCACCAGGGATATATTTCCCTCCCCATCCCTTTCTGCCTTCCGCAAAGACAGTCCCCTCCGTGACCACGTGGTCAGGTCCACGCCCCGCTACAACCCACCCTCCCATCCTGGCACTTTCCCTTGCCACCGCAGGAACTGTAAAACCTGTGCCCACACCTCCTCCCTCACCTTTATCCAAGACCCTAAAGGAGCCTTCCACATCCAATGCTTTACCTGCACATCCACCAATATCATTTATTGTATCCGTTGCTCCCCATGCGGTCTCCTCTACATTGGGGAGACTGGGCGCCTCCTAGCAGAGCGCTTTAGGGAACATCTCCGGGACACCCGCACCAATCAACCACACCGCCCCGTGGCCCAACATTTCAACTCCCCCTCCCATTCTACCGAGGACATGGAGGTCCTGGGCCTCCTTCACCGCCGCTCCTTCACCACCAGACGCCTGGAGGAAGAACGCCTCATCTTCCGCCTCGGAACACTTCAACCCTAGGGCATCAATGTGGACTTCAACAGTTTCCTCATTTCCCCTTCCCCCACCTCACCCTAGTTCCAAACTTGCAGCTCAGCACTGTCCCCATGACTTGTCCGGACTTTTCCTACCTGCCTATCTCCTTTTCCACCTATCCACTCCACCCTCTCCTCCCTGACCTATCACCTTCATCCCCTCCCTGCTATTCTATGCTATTCGCTCCCCACCCCCACCCTCCTCTCGCTTATCTCTCCACACTTCAGGCTCACTGCCTTTATTCCTTTATTCGGGCTTTTGCCCGAAACGTCGATTTTGCTGCACTTTGGATGCTGCCTGAACTGCTGTACTCTTCCAGCACCACTAATCCAGAATCTGGAACAAAGAGTAGTTCAATGAAGGTTCATCACATTCCCCCCGAGGCAAGATGGAATTGTTCCAAAGAAATAGTTGAGAAACGGCACGGAGCATTAGATAAATTCAACAGAACATTAGATAAATTGCACATGAAATATGAAACACACGCATCTTGATTTTTGTGGAAGAGTGGTGTGAAGAGATAAAGTCACAGGCATTTTACAGCATGGACAGAGGCCCTTTGGCCAATTGTGACCGTGCTGGCTCTCAAACATTTCTCTATTCTAATCACGTTTTTCCAGTACTTGGCCGGTAGCCTGGTATGCAGTGATGTTTTAAGTGTTTATCTAAATAGTTGTTAAATGCCTCAAGGGTTCCTGCTCTTTCAGACAGTGAGCTGTAGATACCAACAAGACCCCTGAGTAAAACACTTTTTTTCCCCTCAAATACCCTCTAAACCTCCTGTTCCTTGTCGCAAATTTATATCCACTGGTCATCGACTCATCCAAGCGGAAAGGTTTCTCCCGAGCAACCCTGCCTAAGTCCCTTAATTTTTTTTAAAGCTTCGATCAGATCCCACCCATTTCAGCCTTCTCCACACCAAAGAAAACAAAACATCAGCCGTCTCATTTCTCTTCATCGCTGAATCACTCCATCCCAGGCAATATCCTGGGCAAACAAAAACTGAAGTTGCTGGAGAGGCTCAGCAGGTTTGGCAGCATCTGTGGAGAGAAATCAAAGTTTCAGGTCTGGCCACCCTTCCTCAGAACTGATGTTATTTAGGAAAATGTGCAGAAGATAGGCTGGTTATTTTTTGGGGAGGTGGGGGAAGTTAGTAAGAAGTAAACGTAGAGATAGAGTCCAGAGAAAAACGACATTTACAAAGACAAAAGGAGTCAGTAACAATCTGGTTGGGAGGGTGAATGGCTGTTAGTGGCTAACAATGGGTCTTGTGGTATATGGGGCGGGGGCCTCGAACAGGGGAGAGTTTCAGGCCTAAAGTCCCAGAGATGTAGAGGAAAGGATAGCAAAGATGATTCTCGATAGGAGTGAGAGAGGCAGGGTAGTTGTCATGGGGAACTTCAACCATCCAAATATTGACTGGCATCACTACAGTACGAGTACTATAGATAGGTCAGTTTTTGTCCAGTGTGTGCAGAAGGGCTTCCTGAGACAGTATGTAGACAGGCCTACAAGGGGAGAAGCCACTTTAGATTTAGTACTGGGTAATGAGCCTGGCCAGGTGTTAGATCTGGAAGTAGGTGAGCACTTTGGAGACAGTGATCGCAATTCTGTCAAGTTTACTTTAGTGATGGAAAGGGATAGGTGTACTCCACCGAGCAAGAGTTACAGCTCGAGCAAGGGAAATTATGATGCAATTAGGAAAGATTTAGGAAGCGTAGAATGGGGAAGGAAAATGCAGGGGATAAGCACATTAAAAATGTGGAGCTTATTCAAGGAAAAGCTCCTGTGCGTCCTAGATAAGTATGTACCTGTCCGGCAAGGAGGAAGATATAGAACGCGTGAGCCGTGGTTTACTAAGGAAGTGGTCAAGAAGCCCTCGTCAAGAAGAAGAAGGCTTATGTTAGGACAAAATGAGAAAACTCAGTTACGGCACTTGAGGGTTTCAAGAAAGTCAGGAAAAACCGAAAAAGAGAGAGCTCAGAAGAGCCAGGAGGAGACATGAGAAGTTGCTGGCGGATAGGATGAGGGTTAACCCTAAGGCTTTCCATAGGTATGTCAGGAATAAAAGAATGACGAGAGTTAAATTAGGGCCAATCAAGGATAATAGTGGGAAGTTGTGTGTGGAGTCAGAGGAGATAGGGGAAGCACTAAATAAATATTTTGACAGTGTTCACTATAGAAAATGAAAATGTTGGCGAGGAAGATACAGAGATACTTGCATCTAAACTAGAAGAGATTGTGGTTCACAAGGAAGAGGTATTAGAAATACCGCAGAGTGTGAAACAGACAAGTCCCCTGGGCAGGATGGGATCTATCCTAGGATACTCTGGGAAGCAAGGGAAGAGATTGCCGAGCCTTTGGCATTGATCTTCAAATCAGCGTTGTCTACAGGAATAGTGCCTGAGGACTGGAAGATAGCAAATGTTCAAAAAGGGTAGTAGAGACAACCCTGGTAATTATAGACCAGTGAGTGTCACTTCAGTTGTTGGAAAAGGCTATAAGAGATAGGATTTATAACCATCTAGAAGAGGTAGCAAATGGAGTTTAATGTGGACAAATGTGAGGTGATACACTTTGGACGGAGTAATCGGAATGCAAAGTACTGGGCTAATGGTAAGATTTTTGGGAGTGCAGATGAGGAGAGAGATCTCGGTGTCCATGTACACAGATACCTGAAAGTTGCCACCCAGATTGACAGGGTTGTTAAGAAGGCATACAGTGTCTTGGCCTTTATTAATAGAGGGATTGATTTCTGGAACCAGGAGGTTATGCTGCAGCTGTACAAAGCTCTGGTACGGCCACACTTGGAGTATTGTGTACAGTTCTGGTCACCACATTAAAAGAAGGATGTGGAAGCTTTGGAAAGGATGCAGAGGAGATTTACTAGGATATTGCCTGGTATGGAGGGAAGGTCTTACGTGGAAAGGCTGAGGGCCTTGAGGCTGTTCTCATTAGAGAGAAGAAGGTTGAGAGGTGACTTAATAGGGACATACAAGATAATCAGAGGGTTAGATAGGGTGGACAGGGAGTGCCTTTTACCAAGTATGGGGACGGCAAACACGAGGGGACACGACTTTAAAGTGAGGGGAGATAGGTATAGGTCAGAGGTAGTTTCTTTACTCAGAGAGTAGCAAGGGTATGGAATGCTTTGCCTGCATCGATAGTAGATTCGCTAACGTTAAGTCGTCATTGGACATGCATATGGATGTACATGGAATAGTGTAGGTGGGATGGGCTTCAGATTGGTATGACAGGGTGGCACAACATTGAGGGCCAAAGGGCCCGTACTGCGCTGTAATGTTCTATGTTCTATATAAAAGTTATTGAACTCGATTTTGAGTCTGGAGGGCTGCAGGGACTCCAAGTGGAAAATGAGGTAGAGAGTCTCCTCTGTGTTCCCTGTAGACCAACAGCATCCTTCCTTTTGTGTGGTGACCAGAACAGAACAGTGTTCTAGCTATGGTCAAACCACAAATACATCCACCTCCAACACAATCTCTTTGCTCCTGTATTCAATCCTTTGATTGATATAGGGAAATATTCAATATGCCTTTTTAACCACTTTATTTTTCTATCCTGTAGTCTTCATTGATGCAGGGACGTGCATGTGAGCTGTTTCTCTCTCTGCACAGACCTGCTGAGTTTCTCCACCATTGTGCACGCTTGCAGTCAGATATTAGACCTGGAAGAAAGAAGTCTGAGCCAAGTCCTTTGTTTCAATAGCTAGCGTTCCCTTTGGAGATGGCCTTGAGACACCTTTGAGGGATATCAGGTTGCCCTTAGGATTGTTCAAAAGCAGACATGAATGCATGTTAAAAGTGCATGAAGTGATCGGAACGGTAAAAGAAAATACATACATAAATGCCTGATGAAGAGCTTGTGCTCAAAATCGATTCTCCTGCTCCTCGAATGCTGCCTGACCCGCTGTGCTTTTCCAGCATCACAATCTTCAACTGTAATCTCCAGCAGCTGCAGTGCTCACTTCTCCCAATGAATTCAGCAATGCTAACAGCTGACATTTACACACTAACCCCGGTGTTTGCTGACATGATGGAAATTGGAAGAAGTATCTCACAGTAACCAAAATCAGAAATTGCTGGGATAATTCTAAAGAAAGGTCAGGGGACCCGAAACATTAACTCTGATAGATGCTGCCAGCCCTGCTGTGCTTTCTCAACAATTTCTGTTTTCCAGTATCCAGAGTTCTTTCGGGGTTTCTATTCAACAGTGGGATGTTAAATACTCAGGGAGATCTCATTTGCCCAGTCCAAATTTCTGAATGCTCCACACTGCTGGTATCAAACTACTGCTTTAAGACAACTGCAGATTACACTAGAATCTCCAAGAGGAAAAGCCTTCTTACCCAATGTGTGATTGGCATTTGAAAAGCACGCCCTGACAGGGTGGAAACAGAATCAACAGCAGCCTTCAAAAGGGATTGGGATGAACACACAAAGGAGAAAAGGAGCTGGAGAAAGAGGAAAGTGAATGGGACTAAATGGATTGCCCACTGAACATTCCTCATGAACTGCTTATGCCCGAAACTACAACTCTCCTGCTCCTCGGATGCCACCCGACCTGTTGTACTTTTCCAGCACCACACTTTTTGACTCTGATCTCCACATCCGCAGGTGTCACTTTCTCCTTGCCCTCTGAAAGAGCCATCAAGGACCTGCTGGGCCGAATAGCCTCTTTCTACACAACATGAACCTGTAATTCTGCGACTGCCAACACACAGGGAGGCGGATCTCAACCCCAACCTCCGTCACCAGTGTTCAGAGATGGATTATAAATGCTTTCTAATTGACCTGTTCAGACATGTTTTTACATGCCGCTGGAGCAGGTGGGACTTGAACCCAGGCCTGCTGTAAGGTGACAATTCAGTCAACCGATTCACAAACATGGGCCTACTCAGCACGCCCACCCAAACTTGGAGTTTCACTCTGTGGAACAGAAGACAGAAGGTTTCTGAACTACAGAGAGGGAACTAGGATAGTGCAGGAGTCCAAAGGGACCTGGGGCCCTTGTCCATGAATCACTAAAAACTCACGTACAATCTGGTCACCCTGCAATAGGGAGGATGCTATTAAACTAGAAAGGGTGCGACAAAGGATTTACAAGGATATTACTGAGACTTGGGGGCAGGGTGGTTAATTATAAGGAGAGGCTGGATTGGCTGGGACTTTTATTCCCTGGAGCAAAGGAGGCTGAGGGTTAATAGAACATAGAACAATACAGTTCTGAACAGGCCCTACCGCCCTCAATGTTGTGCCAACTTGTGAACTATTCTCAGCTCATCCCCCTACACTATCCCAAAAATCATCCATGTGCTTATCTAAGGATTGTTTAAATCTCCCTAATGTGGCTGAGTTGACTACTTTAGCAGGTAGGGCATTCCATGCCCTTACCACTCTCTGGGTAAAGAACTTTCCTCTGATATCTGCCTTAAATCTATCACTGCCTGACCTGCTGTGCTTTAACCAGCAACACATTTTCAGCTTAAATCTATCACCCCTCAATTTGTAGTTATGCCCTCTCGTACAAGCTGACGTCATCATCCTAGGAAAAAGTATTTTACTGTCGACGCTATCTAATCCACTGATCATCTTGTATGTCTCTATCAAATCCTCCCTTAGCCTTCTTCTTTCCAATGAGAACAGATCCAAGTCTCTCAGCCTTTCCTCATAAGACCTTCCCTCCAGACCAGGCAACATCCTGGTAAATCTCCACTGAACCTTTTCCAATGCTTCCACATCCTTCCCAAAATATGGGGACTGGAACTGTACACAATATTCCAAGTGTGGCCGCACCAGCGTTTTGTATAGTTGCAGCATGACATTACGGCTCCGGAACTCAATCCCTCTACCAATGAAACCTAACATACCATATGCCTTCTTCACAGCACTATCTGGCTGGCAACTTTCAGGGATCTATGCACATGGACTCCAAGACTCCAGTATTCTGCCTTCCTGCTATTCTTCCTAAAGTGCACCACCTCACATTTGGCTGCATTGGACTCCATTTGCCACCTCTCAGCCCAATTCTGCAGTTTATCCAAGTCCTCCTGAAACCTGTAACATTCTTCCAAACTGTCCACTACTCCACCGACTTTAGTGTCATCTGCAAATTTACTAATCCATCCACCTATGCCTGTGTCTAAGCCATTTATAAAAATGACAAATAGCAGTGTTCCCAAAACAGATCCTTGTGGCACACTACTAGTAACCGGACTCCAGGCTGAATATTTTCCATCAACCATCACTCACTGCCTTTTTCAGAAAGCCAGTTTCTAATCCAAATTGCTAAATCATCCTCAATTCCATGCCTCTACATTTTCTCCAACAGCTTACCATGTGGAACCTTATCAAAGGCTTTACTGAAGTCCATGTATACCACATCAACTGCCCTACCCTCATCTACATGCTTGGTCACCTTCTCAAAAAACTCAATGAGGTTTGTGAGATATGACCTGCCCTTGACGAAACCATGTTGACTATCTGAAATCAAATTGTTGCTTGCTGGATGATTATAAATCTTATCTCTTATAATCCTTTCCAAAACCTTTCCTACAACAGACGTAAGGCTCACTGGTCTATAATTACCTGGGTCATCTCTGCTGCCCTTCTTGAACAATGGCACAACATTTGCAATCCTCCAGTCCTCAGGTACTAAACCCGTAGACATTGACGACTCAAATATCAAAGCCAAAGGCTCTGCTATTTCCTCCCTAGCTTCCCAAATAATCCTCGGATAAATCACATCCAGCCCAGGGGACTTGTCTACTTTCACTCCTTCTAGAATTGAATAACACCTGTGCGTAACTAACCTTGATTCTTTCTAGTCTAATATCTCGTACCTCACTCTTCTCCTCTACAATATTCTCTTTTTCCTGAGTGAACACCGATGAGAAATGTTCATTTAGCACCTCTCCGATCTCTACAGGGTCCACACTCAACCTCCCACTTCTGTCTTTGACTGGCCCTAATCCTAACCTAATCATCCCTTTATTCCTCACATACCTATAGAAAGCTTTAGGGTTCTCCTTTATTCTATTTGCTAAAGACTGCTCGTGTCCTCTCTTTGCTCTTCTTAACTCTTTAAATCCTTCTTAGCTGATCTGTAACTCTCCATCGCCTCATCTGTGCCATCTTGCCTCATCAACACATAAGCCTCCTTCTTCTTAACAAGAGATGCAATTTCAGTAGTAAACCACGGTTCCCTTACCTTATCACTTCCTCCCTGCCTGACAGGGACATACCTATCAAGGACACGCAATATTGGTTCCTTAAACCAGCTCCACATTTCAATAGTCTGTATCCCCTGCATTTTGCTACCCCATTCTATGCATCCTAACTCTTGCCTAATTGCATTGTAATTGTCCTTGCCCCATCGATAACTCTTGACCTGTGACATGTACCTATCCCTTTCCATCGCTAAACTAAACGTAACTGAATTATGGTCACTCTCTCCAAAGTGCTCACCTACAACTAATTCAAAAACCTGGCCTGGTTCATTACCATGCACCAGATCCAGTGTGGCCTCTTGTCGGCCCTTTGACATACTGTGTCAGGAAACTCTCCTGTACACATTGGACAAAAACTGATCCATCCGACGTACTGGAGTTACAGCATTTCCAGTCAATGTTGGTGAAGTTAAAGTCCCCCATAATGACCACCCTGTTCCTTTCACTCCTACTCAAAATAATTTTGCTAATTCTCTCTTCCACTTCCCTGGAACTCTGCTGAGGCCTATAAAAATCTCCAAGCAGTGTAACCTCTCCTGTCCTGTTTCTAACCTCAGCCCACACTACCTCAGTAGACGAGTCCTCATCAAAAATTTTCTCAGCCACCGTTATACTATCTTTGTCTAACAAGGCCACGCCTCCCCCACTTTTACCACGTTGCCTGTTTTTAATGAAAGATCTAAACCCTGGAACCTGCAACATCCATTCCTCACCCTGCTTTATCTATGTCTCTGAAATGGCCACAACATCGAAGTCCCAGTTACCTATCCATGCTGCAAGCTCACCTACCATATTTCGGATACTTCTGGCGTTGAAGTAGACACACTTCAAACCAGTTTGCTGTCTGCCAGCACATTCCTGTGACCCTGAAACCTTGTCCCTGTCCTTCCTACTCTCATCCTCCTGTGCACTGCAATTACACCTCAGGTTCCCGTCCCTCTGCTGAGCTGGTTTAAACCCACCCAAATAGCACCAGCAAATTTCCCACCCAGGATATTAGCGCCCCTCTGGTTCAAGTGAAGACCGTCCTGTTTGCACAAGTCCCACCTTCTGCAGAATGAGCCCCAATTATCCAAGAACCTGAAACCCTCCCTCCTGCACCATCCTTGCAGCCACGTGTTTAGCTGATATCTCTCCCTATTCCTTGCCTCAGTATCACTTGGCATGGGTAACAATCCAGAGATAACAACACTTTGTTCTAGCTCTCAGCTTTCACCCTAGCTCCCGGAAATCCTGCCTTACATCCCTATCCCTCTTTCTACCTATGTCGTTGATACCTACATGGACAACGACTGGAGGCTGGTCACCCTCTTCCTTCAGGACCCCAAAGATACGATCCAAAGATGATTTTATAAACCTCCTATAAAAGTTATGAGGGGCCTACATTAGCCAAAGGTCTTTTCCCCAAGGCAAAAACTAGAGGGCAGAGGTTTAAGGTGCAGGGGAAAGATTTAGAAGGGACTGGAGGGGGCAACTTCTAAACACAGAGGGCAGTGTGTTATATTGAATGAGCTGCTAGAAGATGCAGGTACAATTATAATATTTAAAATACATTTGGACCGATACATGGATAGGAAATGTTTAGAAGGAATTGGGCCAAATGTAGGCAAACGGGTCTAGTTCAGTTTAGGAAACCTGTTTGGCATGGATGAGTTGGGCTGAAGGGCCTGTTTCCGTGCTGTATGACTCTACCGGTGCAGCAAGCAATTATGTAATGCACATCCTAAGAATTCACTTCAAGGGGATTTGGGTGCATCCATGCAGCAGTTGTATGGAGAGAGAGAAAAAAGGAGGACTGCAGATGCAGGAGATCGGAGTCGAAAAGTGCAGCACTGGAAAAGCACAGCAGGTCAGGCAGCATCCAAGGAGCAGGAGAGTCGATATTTCGGGCATAAGCCCTTCATCAGTTGTACGGAGCCTCAGTTAGATCTTTTCTGAAGTACTAAGAGGGGTTTTGGTCTCCTTATCCAAGGAAGGATATACTTACTATAAAATGGAGTTCAGAGGCTCATCAGATTAATCCTGGGATGGTTACGAGGAGAGATTGAGGAATTTGGGTCTGTATTCTCGAGGGTTTTGAAGAATGAGGTGCAATGTCATTGACATTTAATTCTTCGAGGACAGAACAGGATGAATATAGGTAGGATATTTGCCCTGGCTAGAAACAAAAGGTCACAATCTCAGGAGGAGGCAGACCATATCAGACTGAGTGAGGGAGGATTTCTTCATGAGAAAACAAGCTTCCTGCCCAACCAAAATAAGGAATTCTTCCTGTATCTACCCTGGAAGAGTTCCGATGTTTCAATTAGACCACTTTTTACTCGCCTAGATTCTAGAGAATATGTTGGTCAGTCTCTTTATTCTTTTAGCGATTTTTTTAAAACATATTTCTCCCTAGTGACATCCTGTATTTCCCCCTCCTCCCCACATTTGATATTAGCCTCTTGGTCCAACTTTGGTGAATGGTAAAATACTCCCAATCCTCAGGCTTCTACATTTTTGGGCAACTTAAGCCTCTTCGTGTGATCAAACACAACCTTCAACTTGCCTTGTTGGTCACACTGAATTGCATTTGTGCTTCAAAAGCAAAAAAGGGCTGGATGTTTGTTGTAAATCATTAATTAATGCATTAATCTATAATCTCATTAATACCAACCAACTTTTCCTCATACTTTTGTATTTTCATGTATTTAGAATTGAATCCCTAGTTTCAGACTGGATTAAAAGCTTAAAGGTTAAAGCTTACACTAAAATCCTAGCATTAAGGTCACTCTCTCCAAAAGGTTCCTTTACAATTAGAATAATTGGCATTTGTTCATTGTACAATACTCTATTGAAATTGAGAGAAAGTGAGGACTGCAGATGCTTGAGATCAGAGTCGAGTGTATGGTGCTGGAAAAGCACAGCAAGTCTGGCAGCGTCCAAGGAGCAGGAGAATCGATGTTTCGGGCAGAAGCCCTTCATCGATTGAAATTTCCCATTCTCTAGAGTCTCACAACTTACTGGTCTAGGGAACTCACTGGTATATATATTCTAGGAATTGCTTCCCAAAAACATTAATGCAAATTAAGATTACCTAGTCGATAGATAGATAGTAATTTTAGGGGATTTAAATCTAGCTCTTGTTCCATGTACCTCTAAAACCATACTGTAAATTACCATTACTGTTCCGTGGCTATTAACAACTCCTACCAATATTTGCTGTCTCTTAGAGGTATACAACATGGAAACAAACTCTTCAGTCTAACTCGTCCATGGTGACCAGATATCCTAAATTAATCTCATCCCATTTGCCAGCACTTGGGCCATATCCCTCTAAATCATTCCTAGTCATTTACCCATCCGGATGCCTTTTGAATATTGTAATTGTTCCAGCCTCAGCCACTTCCTTTATCTTAACCTGCCTGCCAGTCTCTCCTCCCTACCTTTTATCTTAACCTGCCTGCCCCTTGACCTCCTTCCACCTATCACATCTCCATCGCCCCTCCCCCAAGTCCCTCCTCCCTACCTTTTATCTTAACCTGCCTGCTTTGCGGAACGCTTCAGAGAACACCTCAGGGACGCCCGGACCAACCAACCCAACCACCCCGTGGCTCAACACTTTAACTCTCCCTCCCACTCCACCGAGGACATGCAGGTCCTTGGACTCCTCCACCGGCAAAACATAACAATATGACGGTTGGAGGAAGAACGCCTCATCTTCTGCCTGGGAACCCGCCAACCACAAGGAATGAACTCGGATTTCTCCAGTTTCCTCATTTCCCCTCCCCCCACCTTGTCTCAGTCGGTTCCCTCAACTCAGCACCGCCCTCCTAACCTGCAATCTTCTTCCTAACCTCTCCGCCCCCACCCCACTCCGGCCTATCACCCTCACCTTGACCTCCTTCCACCTATCACATCTCCATCGCCCCTCCACCAAGTCCCTCCTCCCTACCTTTTATCTTAACCTGCCTGCCACCCTCTCCTCATTCCTGATGAAGGGCTTATGCCCGAAACGTCGAATTTCCTATTCCTTGGATGCTGCCTGACCTGCTGTGCTTTAACCAGCAACGCATTTTCAACCACTTCCTCTGGCAGCTCAGTCCATACACAAATCATCTTCTGCCTGAAAATTTTGCCCTGTAGATCCCTTTCATAACTTTCCGCTCTCACCTTAAACCCATGCTCCCCCACCCCAGGGAAAAGACTTTGTCTATTCACGTACCCATGTCCCCCATGATTGTATAATGATGGCAGTGAAGGAGGCCCAGGACCTGCATGCCTTGTACAGGGAGGAGGAGAACTTTTTCAACTCTGCCCTGAAGCTGTTCAGCCACATCCTGAAGCAGACTTGCTACTACAGTCACATCTCCTTCCTTAATGCCTACCAATGGAGGACATGCAGGTCCTAGGCCTCCTCCACCACCAAACCGGACGAGTGGAGGAAGGCGGCCTCACATTCCGCCTGGGGGTCCTCCAACCACACGGCTTCAATGAGGATTTCACCAGTTTCCTCATCTCCCCTCCCCACCTTATCCCAGATCCAACCTTCCTAATCAGCACCACCCTCTTGAACTGCCCCACCTGTCCGCCTTCCTTCCTACCTATCCGCTCCATCACCTTGCCCCCCACCTTCACCTACCTATCGCATACCCAGCTACCTTCCCCAGAGGCCCATCCACCTATTTATCTCCCATCCCCCTTGGCCCACAGCCACAAGTCTCATTCCTGACAAAGAACTGATGTTCAAAACATCGTTTCTCCCGCGCCCCAGACGCTGCCTGACCGGCTGTGCTTTCCAGCATCACACCCTTCACTGTGGAAGGAAACTGGAGCGTCTGGAGGAATCCCTCACACCCACTGGGAGAATGTCTGTGTGGAGTTTGCAGAGTCACCTGAAGCTGGAATAAACCTGGGTCCCTGGCACTGTGAGGTAGCAGTGCTAACCACTGAGCCACTGTGCCATCCCAAATCCGAAAACTCCCACATTACAGGATGAGCATTCCACACAGAGAATTAGTTACCTGACAATCATTATATAATGGAAGGGCAGTGATCAATTCTCAGCACTGGACAGCAAGAGGTGCATGGAGGATCTCTATGGAGACCTGGGTGGCACAGTGGATCAGTGGTTAGCACTGCTGCCCCACAGCACCAGGGACCCAGGTTCAGTTCCAACCTTGAGTGACTGTCTGTGTGGAGTTTGCACATTCTCCTAGTGTGTGCGCGGGGGTTTCCTCCCACAATCCAAAGATGTGCAGGTTAGCTGGATTGGCTGTACTAAATTGCCCATAGTGTTCAGAGTTGTGCAGGCTAGGTGGATGAGCCATGGGAGATCCAGAGATGGGGTGGGTTTGGTTGGGTGGTCTTTAGTGGCTTGGTGAGGACTTGATAGGCTGAAGGACCTGTTTCCACCCTGTAGGGATTCTATGTGATCTTGTGCATTTTCATGAGAAAAGAAAGTGTGAGGGAACAGGATGTGGAAAATAAAAATCTATTTTTGAGATGAGCGAGGAAGTGGCGAGAAGAAAGAGAAAACCAATCTGATGGAGAATAATCAGTTACTGCAAATTATGTTGTTGTCACAATTCTCGATATAGCAGACGCAGAGATACAGCTGCCAGTTCATCAAGATTAACATAATGATTTTGTGTCTTGTTTTTGAATTAAAACAGAGACAGGATCTTCCATTGTTGCTCTAAAATCTAAACGTTACCTCAATCCAAAACCCCTTTCGAAAATTAAACAAGGTCAGGGATCTCTCAGTTCGAGTCTACAGAATTCTTACAGGGGAGGGAGAACTACCAGAATTCATGGTATACATCGGGACCATTGACAGAGGTAGGGAAAGGGAGGAGGACCTCCCTGAAAAGACAATATAGGGAGTTAGGTTAGAAGCTAGAAGGTAGGACAAACAGTAGTAATCTCAGGATTGTTACCAGTGCCATGGGCGAGTGAGTGCAAATGAATACATGGCTAGGAATAGAGAGTGAGTGCAGATGAATACATGGCTGCAGGGCTGGTGTAGGAGAGAGGACTCCAGATATGTGGATCATTGGGATACCTTCTGGGGAAGATGGTTAGATTAGATTCCCTACAGTGTGGAACGAGTCCACACCGAGCCTCCGAAGAGTAACCCACACAGACCCATTTCCCTCTGACTAATGCACCTAACACTATGGGCAATTTAGCATGACCAATTCACCAGACCTACATATCTTTGGACTGCGGGACGAAACCGGAGCACCCGGAGGAAACCCACGCAGACACGGGGAGAATGTGCAAACTCCAGATAGACAGTCACCCGAGGCTGGAATTGAACCTGGGACCCCAGTGCTGTGAAGCAGCAGTGTTAACCACTGAGCCACCGTGCCGCCCCAAGAAGTACAGGTTGTACCAGAACTGGAGGGGAACCAATATCCTGAGCAGGAGGTTTGCTAAAGTTCTTCATGAGGGTTTAAACCAGATTGGCAGGAAAGTAGGAACCTGAGCTACAGATCAGATGATGGGGTAGGTAGTGAACAGCCAGCTACACCGAGCAGGAGGGATAGGCACTGGATAGGGCAAAGGTGCAGTCAGTGTGATGGATTGAAGTGTGTCCATTTTAATGCAATAAGTGTCAGGAGGGAACTGCGATGTTGTGGCCACTACGGAGTAGGAATGGTTGTTGGATGTTCCAGGGTTTAGGGGTTTCAAAAGGAATAGGGGAGAGGTAAAAGAGGTGGGAGAGTGGCATTGCTAAACAGGGATAGTATAACCTCCCTTACTGCAGCTGTGATCAGGGAGGGTTTGTCTACAGAGTCAGTATGGGTGGAAGTCAGAAACAGGAAAGCAGTCACTTTATAAGGAGTTTTCTACAGACTCCCCAATAGCAACAGAGACACAGGAGCAGATTGGAAAGGTGCAGAAGTAACAGGGTTGTTGTCATGGGTGACTTCAACTTCCCTAACATTGATTGGAACCTCCTTAGTTCAAATAGTTTGGATGGAGCAATTTTTATCAGGTGTGTTCAGGAAGGGTTCCTAACTTAATATAGAGATAAGCTGACTCGAGGAGGGGGGCATATTGGATTTGGTACTTGGCAATGAACCATACCAGGTGTCAGATCTCTCGGTGGGAGAGCATTTCAGTGACTGCGATCACAACTCCCTGACCTTAATTATAGTCATTGAGAGGGATAGGAGCAGGCGGTATGGGAAAGTACTTAATTGGAAGAGGGGAATAACAATGTTATTAGGCAGGAACTGTGAAGCATAAGAGTGAGAACAGATGTTCTCAGGGTAATGCACAACAGAAATGTGGAGATGGTCTAGGGAGCACTTGCTGATAGTGCTGGACTGGTTTCTCCCACTGAGGCAAGGAAGGGATGGTAGGGTGAAGGAACCTTGGGTGACAGGAGATGTGGAACATCTAAAATCAATAGGAAGAAGGAAGCTAACTTAAGATTGACAACATCTGTTGAAGGAGCAGTGCTCCGAAAGCTAGTACTTCCAAATAAACCTGGTGTTGGGTGACTTTTAAACTTTGTCCGCCCCAGTTCAACATCAGCACCTCCAAATCATACTTAAGGTTCAGGAGGCAAGGATCAGACAGGGCTCTCGAGGGTTACAAGGAAGTCAGGAAGGAATTGAAGAATGGGACTTAGGAGGGTTAGAAGGTGGCACAAAAAAGCTTTCGTAGGTAGGATTAAGGAAAATCCCAAGGCATTCTACACTTATGTAAGGAACAAGAGGATGGCCAGAGTGAGGGTAGGGCCAAACAGGGATAGTGGAGGGAACTTGTGCCTGGAGTCAGAGGAGGTAGGGGAGGTCCTTAATGAATGCTTTGCTTCAGTATTGACTACTGAGAGGGACCTTGACATTTCTGAGGAAATAGATTGATATGCTCGAACAGGTTGATGTTAGGAAGGAGGATGTGCTTAAATTTTTCAAAGACATAAGGATAGATAAGTCCCCTGGGCCAGATGGGATATACCCAAGGTTATTTCAGGAAACAAAGCAAGAGATTGCTGCACCTTCAGCAATGACCTTTGTGGCCTCTCTGTCCCTTGCAGTAGTGCCATATGATTGGAGGGTGGCAAACGTTATTCCCTTGTTCAAGAAAAGGGAATAGGGATAATCCTGGGAATAACAGACCAATCAGTCAGCTTTACATCCATGGTGGGCAAATTATTGGAGAGGATTCTGAGAGACAAGATTTATGATTACTTGGAAAACCATAGTCTGATTCAAGATAGTCAACACGGTTTTGAGAGGGGCAGGTCATGCCTCACAAACCTTATTGAATTGTTTGAAGATGTGACAAAACATATTGATGAAGGTAGAGCAGTGGTGGATTTTAGCAAAGTGTTTGATAAGGTTCCCCATGGTAGGCTCATTCAGAAAGTAAAGAGGCATGGGATACAGGGAAACCTGTCTGGCTGGATACAAAATTGGCTGGCCCACAGAAGACAGAGGGTGGTAGTAGACAGGAAGTATTCAGCCTGGAGCTCGGTAACCAGTGATGTTCCACAGCAATCGGTTCTGGGACCTCTGCTCTTTGTGATTTTTATAAATGACTTGGATGAGGAAGTGGAACGGTGGATTAGTAAGTTTGCCGATGACACGTAGGTGGATGGAGTTGTGAATAGTGTAGAGGGCTGTTGTAGGTTGTAACGGTACATTGTTGAAAATGTGTTGCTGGTTAAAGCACAGCAGGTCAGGCAGCATCCAAGGAATAGGAAATTCGACGTTTCGGGCATAAGCCCTTCATCAGGAGGGCCCGAAACGTCGAATTTCCTATTCCTTGGATGCTGCCTGACTTGCTGTGCTTTAACCAGCAACACATTTTCAACTGTTATCTCCAGCATCTGCAGACCTCATTTTTTACCCGAAGATTGTAACGGTACATTGACAGGATGCAGAGCTGGGATGAGAAGAGGCTAATGGAGTTTAACCTGGAAAAAAGTGTTTAGTGATTCACTTTGGAAGGTTGAATTTGAATGCAGAAGAGAGGGTTAATTCTTGGTAATGTGGATGAACAGAGAGATTTTGGGGTCCATGTCCATCAATCCCTCAAATGTTCTCACCCAACATGATAGGGTTAAGAAAGTGTATGGTGTGTTGACTTTCATTGGCAGGGAGGAATTGAGTTCAAGAGCCGCGAGGTTATGCTGCAGCTCTATAGAGCCCTGGTTAGATCACACTTAGAATGGGTGGCTGTCATGGTGGCACAGTGGTTAGCACTGCTAGCTCACTGCCAGAGACCCGGGTTCAATTCCCACTTCAGGCAACTGTCTGTGTGGAGTTTGCACATTCTCCCTGTGTCTGCGTGGGTTTCCTCCGGGTGCTCCAGTTTCCTCCCACAGTCCAAAAATGTGCAGGTTAGGTGAATTGGCCATGCTAAATTGCCCATGGGGTAAATGTAGAGGAATGGTTCTGGGTGGGTTGCTCTTCGGAGGGTCAGTGTGGACTTGTTGGGCCAAAGGGCCTGTTTCCATACTGTAAGTAATCTAATCTAATCAGAATATTGTGTGTTCAGTTCTGGTCACCTCATTATAGAAAGGATGTGGAAGCTTTAGAAAAAGTGCAGAGGAGACTTACGAGGATGCTTCCTGGAGGGGAGAGCATGTCATATGAAGGAGGAACTAGCGCTTTTCTCATTGGAGCAAAGAAGGATGAGATGTGACTTGATAGAGGTATACAAAATGATGAGAGGCATAGATAGAATGGATAGCCAGAGAACTTTTCCCAGGGCAGAAATGGCGATCATGAGGGGGCATAATTTTAGGGTAATTGGGAGAAGATTTCGGTGAGATGTCAGGGGTATGTTCTTTACACAGAGTGGTGGGTCTGTGGAATGCACTGCCAGGAGTGATAGTAGAGTCAGGTACATGAGGGAGATTCAAGTGACTCTTGGATAGGCACATGGAAGATTGTACAACGAAGGCATTATACGTTAGTCTGACCTTAAAGTAGGATAAAAGGCAGACACAACATAGAGGGCCGAAGGGCCTATGCTGTACAATGTTTTATGTTGTGTCTCGCTGGACAAAAGCAGAAATTGCTGGAGAAATTCAGCAGGTCTGGTCACATCACATAGATGTACAGCATGGAATCAGATCCTGTGATCCAAATTGGCCATGCTAACCAGATATCCTACATTAATCTAGTCCCATTTGCCAGCACTTGGCCTAAATCCCTCTAAACCCTTCCTATTCCTATACTTATTGAGATGCCTTTTACAATGCTGCAATTGTACCAGATTCCACTACTTCCTCTGGCGGCTCATTCCATACATGTACCACCCTCTACATCAAAACACTGCCCTTTAAATCTTTCCCCTCTTTCCTATCCTTACTCCTCATAATTTCATAAGCCTCAAGGTAACCCCTCAGCCTCTGTCACTCAAAGGAAAACAGTCCCAGACTGTTAAGCCTCACTCTATAGCTCACTCACTCCAACCCGGACAACATCCTTGTAAACATTTCAGGTAACATCGCTGGGACTCCCACACACACCAAACAAGCTCTGTGGCCGAACATTTCAAATCCCCCTCTGCCAAGGACATGCAAGTCCTGGGCCTCCTCCACCACCAAATCCAAGCCACCTGATGACTGGAGGAAGAACACCTCATTTTCCACCTTGGGACCCTCCAACCACACAGCATCAATGTCAGTTTCACCAGTTTCCTTATCTCCCCTTCCACCTCATCCCAGACCCCATTCTCCAACTCCACACTGCCCTATCTGTCCACCCTCCTTCTCACCTATCCGCTCCACCATCCTCTCCGACCTATCACTATCACCTGAATCTACCTATCGCCTTCCCAGCTACCTTCTTCCCACCCCCACCCTCCTATTTATCTCTCAGCCCCCTTCCCACCTCCTGCATTTCTGAAGGGCTTCTGCCCAAAACATCAACTTCCCCTGCTCTTCAGATGCTGCCTGACCTACTGTGCTTTTCCAGTACCACACTTCTCGCCCCCAACATCCTAGTAAATCTTTCCTACAGCATGGGAGGAGAGAACAGAGTGAAGGGTCACTGGACTCAAAATATTAACTCTTTCTCGGTATCCACAGATGCTGCCAAAACTGCTGAGTTTCTCCAGCAATTTCTGCTTTTGTTTCACATTTACAACAATCGGCAGTTGTTTAATTTTAAATGATCTTCTTGAGGGTCTGAGTAAACACTTACAAGGAATGGTGCCAGTCCAGCCTTTCTCAATACATTTATTAAATGGGCCATAAGGAAAGTATTTGGCTTATGCCGTACATCAGTCCTGATATCACTGAATGGAAGAATGGGCTGAATGGCCTACTCCTGTTCCTATGCTCTTTGACTGCCCTTTGTACTGGACTCAGTCCAAGGCCATCAGCGACTCTGCTGGTGATCATTGTGAACCAAAAGGGCTTAATCATGTCTCAATTTTTTGAGAAAGTAACAAAGAGGATTGATGAGGGCAAAGCAGTAGATGTGATCTATATAGACTTCAGTAAGGCATTCGACAAGATTCCCCATGGGAGACTGATTAGCAAGGTTAGATCTCACAGAATACAGGGAGAACTAGCCATTTGGATTCAGAACTGGTTCAAAGGTAGAAGACAGAGGGTGGTGATGGAGGGTTGTTTTTCAGACTGGAGGCCTGTGACCAGTGGAGTGCCACAAGGGTCGGTGCTGGGTCCTCTACTTGTTGTCATTTACATAAATGATTTGGATGCGAGCACAAGAGGTACAGTTAGTAAGTTTGCAGATGACACCAAAATTGAAGGTGTAGTGGACAGTGAAGAGGGTTACCTCAGATTACAACAGGATTTTAACCAGATGGGCCAATGGGCTGAGAAGTGGCAGATGGAGTTTAATGCAGATAAATGCGAGGTGCTGCATTTTGAGAAAGTAAATCTTAGAGACATAAGATGATCAAAGAGTTAGACAGGGAGCGCCTTTTTCCAAGTATGGTGACAGCGAGCATGAGGGGCCATGGCTTTAAATTGAGGGGTGATAGATATAGGACAGATGTCAGAGGTAGTTTCTTTACTCAGAGTAGTAAGGGCATGGAATGCTTTGCCTGCAACGGTAGTAGATTCGCCAACTTTAAGTACATTTAAGTCATCATTGGACAAGCATATGGATGTATATGAAATATTGTCAGTTAGATGGGCTTCAGATTGGTGTGACAAGTTGGTGCAACATCGCGGGTTGAAGGGCCTGTACTGCACTGTAATGTTCTATGTTCTTAGCAGGACTGATATACTGAAGAATGGTAAGGTCCTAGAGAGTGTTGGTGAACAAAGGGGCCTTGGACTGCAGGTTCATAGCTCCTTGAAAGTGGAGTCGCAGGTAGATAGGATAGTGAAGGAGGTGTTTGGTATGCTTTCTTTTAAATCGTCAGAGTATTAAGTACAGGAGTTGGGAGGTCATGTTGCGGCTGTACAGGACATTGGTTACACCACTGTTGGAATATTGCATGCAATTCTGGTCTCCTTCCTATTGAAAGGGTTCAAAGAAAATTTACAAGGATGTTGCCATGGTTGGAGGATTTGAACTATAGGGAGAGGCTGAACAGGCTGGGGCTTTTTTCCCTGGAGCGTCAGAGGCTGAAGGGTAACCTTATAGGGGTTTACAAAATCATGAGGGGCATGGATAGGGTAAATAGGCAAAATCTTTTCCCTGGGGCCAGGGAGTCCAGAACTAGGGGGCATAGGTTTGGGGTGAGAGGGGAAAGATATAAAGGGCAATTTTTTCACACAGAGGGTGGTATGTGTATAGAATGAGCTGCCAGAGGAAGTGGTGGAGGCTGGTACAATTGCAACATTTAAAGAGGCATTTGGTGGGTATATGAATAGGAAGAGTTTGAAGGTATATGGGTCGGGTGCTGGCAGGTGGGACTAGATTGGGTTGGCATATCTGGTGGGCATGGACGGGTTGGACCGAAGGGTCTGTTTCCATTCTGTACATCTCTAGGACTCTATAACTGGGCACCAAAGATGGAACTCAATTATAAAATCAAAAAAGATAATGGTCTGAAGAGTCTGTTTCCACGTTGTACAATTCCAAGACTCCTAATGGAGTGCTTTGGTTGGTACAATGACTCGGAGCTAGGCAAGCTTGCCAACACAGTGCACGAGACGCAATGCCCTCAGACACCCCTGAGGTGAGGGTTCCAGGTTCCACACTCTGCCTTACACCAGTTCCAACACACACTGAACCTTCAGAGGAGCTTCACACGATTGATTCCAGAGCTGACAGGGTTTGCCGTATGACAAGAGATTGAGCAGTTCAGTGTCTATGTAAAAGAAGGTTTCCTCAGACAGGCCAAACTAGAATGAGAAGGCATAGTTTTAGCATACAGGGTAGCAGATTTTAAAAGAGAGGCGGAAAAAATTACTTCTCTCAAAAGGTTGTGGAATTCACTTCCTCAGAGAGCCGTGGATGCAGGGACCATTGAGTGAATTAAAAAAAAAGAGGGGAAAAGGCAGATTATTAGTTGAAGGTTTACAGAGAGTGAACAAGAAAGTGGAGTTGAGGCCATGAGATATGCCATGGTTGCATCAGAGTGTAGAGCAGGCTCAAGGGGCTGAATGGCCTACTCCTCCTCCATGTTTTCACACCATGTTCTAGAATTGGAAAAGCAGGCAGGCTCCTGACAAGGGGAAAGGGATAGGGACATATTTTGTCTGAAAGCAAACAAACCCCCCCCGCCCCCCCTTTCCCTCTCTGTCGACTGGCCTGGAGATTTTAAAAACATAATTATTGAGTTGCTAGGCAGCAGAGTAAAAATAATTTTAAAAACTTTTTCACGTCTTTGGAAAGAATGCATGTCAGGCACAGTTATTTTCTCATGATTTTATTTTCCCCCAACCATGTCTTCCTTTCACTTGAAACGCTCTCTCCCCAACTTCAGAAAGTCCAAACACACTCATCAGCACAGGACCAACTAGCTCCTTGTGGGGGAGCCCAAAACTAGAGGGCAGAGGTTTTAAGGTAAGAGGGGAAAGATATAAAAGGGATCCAAGGGGCAACCTTTTCACACAGAGGATGGTACGTGCATGGATTAATCTGCTCGAGGAAATAGTGGAGGCTGATAAAATTATAAACATAAAACGCATCTGGATAAATACATGAATAGGAAGTGTTTATAGGGATATGGATCAAATGCTGGCAAATGGAACTAGATTAATTCGGGATATAGTCAGTTCAGCTTTAATGCAGTAGTTCCATTTTTGTCCAATCCAGTGTTAAGAAAATCACTTAATAACAGCACCATTTAAACTAATGGGGCCGCAATCACATTTAAAGTGTGTATTGGTTGTAAAGTTTGTGCTTCAGTAACAGAGTTCCCAATTCATCAATTTCATGAAAACAAATTTGCATTAACGAAATGCGCATTATAGCAGAACGACCTGTATCTGGTTGGTATGGTTGGACAGAGGTCTGTTTCCGCACAGTATATCTCTATGACTCCATTTTTGTTGGCAATGCGACATCTGCTGCCATTTCTTCCCAATGTAATTATATAATTTTACTTGCCTGAAAGAATTTTTATTTGACTACAACTGTTTGATTCTCTTCACTGCTGTACAAAAACAAAACAGCTCCCACTTTATCCAGAGCTTCATTGTGTCAATCCCATTGTTCAGGGATCTAAATAAAATGATCCCACTTTAAATACTGAATGATTCGCACTCCTCATGGTTTAATTTAAAAGATTCCAGTCTTTAAATCGGGGTATTCTGGAGTATTGTCTGCCTTTTCTCAGCCTGAAACCCATCTCCCAAACTTCCTATCCTAGGTTTTTAATCTACTCAACATTAATCACTTCATTAGCCTTGTGACGCCCCCATGTCTGTGGTCTGAGATTAATATTTACTCTATGTGCCTCTATCCCCCGGTTTCTGTCTCGGATGTCTTGTGATGCCCACTCAATAAAAGACAGCAAAGTTCAATCGGAGTTTTAAGCGATTCTTTTGAACTTCTCATTTTTATATAGTGTGGATTTCTGTACATTTTAAAAATTTCCCCTTGTCTACCAGTGTTTTTATGCTTCACCCAAAGCATCCAGCATCTTTTAGCTCACTGCTGTGCTCTGACTGGAGGCTGCTCTCAAAGAGACCACCTCACTGCTTAACCTGTAATGTTCTCCTTCCTCAGCGGAGTTACTAACTCTCCTGGTGCCATGTCTCACTCTTACTGGATCCGAGATTTTTTTTAAAACCATTCACCGGAGCACGCTTCCTCACTGAGGATTGCCACGAGGATTTCATGTGCTGCATTCTTCAAATCTTCAGCTCGGCCCCTGCTGCTGGTAGTGCTATTTGAGCAGGCAACTTGAAGCAGAGAGAGAGTGTGAAGATCTCACAGCACTGTTCACCATGTTAAGGCAAATCCACATCGCTGCTCACCATATTGTATGGGCACGCCAGCTCACTATGCTGTATGGAGTCACAGCTCATGCTAAAATGCTGTTACCACTAACCACTAAGTGAAGAGTTTGCTTGTTCCTATTATGGTAAAGAAAAACCACTACCTGCTCCAGTTAGAAGAGCCTCTTGCCATTAAGATACACATTAATATTTTGTTACAGGTTATATTGACATGACATTGTTACGGCGAGTTTTGGAGCAGGACCAGATGTTAGTCCTTCAAAATCATTAGCTGTTCTGCCCATAGGTCCAAGGGACAATTTCATAGCAGGAGGTGCTTATAGCACCCCTCAGCATTAACTCTTTTCAGATCCACAACTACTGCTTCTTATATCCAAAGAGACACCATCATCACCACAGCCACCTTCCAGGACTTGGGCACATCAACAACAAAGTCATCCCAACCATAAAAGCGATCCTTCGCTCACTTCACACCTCCAAGATCCTCCCGGTTTCAACCTTGCAAATTTCCCCTCAAGCTATTTCCCCTAAAACTCCAAAATATGGCTCGTTTCATCATCCATGAACTTAGGCACAAGGCATCATTTTCGACTCTGTCTGAATGACAGTGCATTCTCTAAGAGAGGACTGCCTTCCAGCTCAAGAGCCAGTCAGTTGCGGCGGAAGCAAGAATGTTGTACTTCTCAAAAAAAATCCTTCCTTTTACACATTTTCAAAGGCCAAAATTACAGCATCACTTCAAAATCATTACTTTTGCATCTATTCCACCTCCTCTCTTACCCTTAGAGACCTCACCCAGACTCCCACAAGGACATCTGGCCCAGCAACTCCTGGGTACACGTAAAAACAAAAACGAAAAACAAACCTCTCTAACACAAGGTGGGCTGTGTGCCAAAGTGATGAGAATGTTGGCAAGGGAAAACCCAACCTCAGCCCACAGGAACCACCCGCGGTCAGATTATTTATTTTTCAGGAAAAGTTCACACAAGAAACAAGAAAAAAAAATGTTGTAACAAATGCAGAGAAATGTTGCCAATCCTGGAACAAACACTGTCTCGACAACACTCTGACAGCATTCCAACAGATAGTGCCAGAAATTCTCCAGACTCTATTTCACAAATAGCAGAAAATAAAAATACAATTACATCTAAAATCTTCTGTCCCATCAAGTTTGACAGAGGATACAGAGCCACATAAATATCCTCTCTTGCAGACTGGGAGCACTCCTTCAATTAAGCTTTGGTTGTTACGGCAACAACGTGGTGACATTTATTGCTGTTGTCTGGCTGTCTCTGGCACCGGAGGTGGCTCACTGACTGACCCCAGAGGACTGCAGGATCTGCCTGTCCTTTGGGCAGGTGCAGATGAAGGGATTAGAAAGGGCTACGAGAATGGGGTGGGTCATTCCTGATCAAAACCACTTCCTCAAGAAGGAGGCAGGTGCTGACACAGATAAATGGAGCCAATTGTGCCATTCCTTGGACCCACAGCAATCACATATATGGGATGTAAAGCTACAAGCTAGTCAGTCCAAACAGTCTGTGCCAGTATTAAAAAAAGGTGAAGTCTCCATAGTCTAACCAGATCATAGGGCTGTTCTCTCATTAGAGAAAGAGATGACTTGGTGGTGGCTTGGCCTGAGGGTCACTACATCTTAAATGAGAGGTTGAAAAGGAACCTTCATACTAACGTCAGTAAGAATTGAACCCGTACTGTTGGCATCACAAACCACTGAGCTCCCTTGAAACAGCTGGGGTGGGGGATAGTCACATATCTCCCTCTGGCAAGTGCCTTTGCAAAGGAGGTCTGAAGAAAGGTGCCGAGATTCATTCCGAGCACCTCCGGACACAGTACTGTACTCTACATGTTGTGGTTCTGTTCGCCGAGCTGGGAATTTGTGTTGCAGATGTTTTGTTCCCTGTCTAGGTGACATCCTCAGTGCTTGGGAGCCTCCTGTGAAACGCTTCTGTGACCTTTCCTCCGGCATTTGTAGTGGTTTGAATCTGCTGCTTCCGGTTGTCAGTTCCAGCTGTCCGCTGCAGTGGCCGGTATATTGGGTCCAGGTCGATGTGCTTATTGATTGAATCTGTGGATGAGTGCCATGCCAAAGTTTCTTCTCCCAAACTTTGAACTGTACTCTACAGTTTGTTCCGGGGGGTGGGGGGTGGGGAGAAGAGGAGAAGGAGATGCTTCCCGGTCTGCATGAAGCTTGTTGGTCTTCCATAGGAGTTGACATCAACTGAATGTTGGCGAAAGTGAGGACTGCAGAGTGAAGGCAACATTCAAGGAGCAGGAAAAAAAAACCCCGACATTTCGGGCAAAATTCCTGATGAAAAGAATCAGGAATCATGCCTGAAGAAGGGCATTTTCCTTCTATTTTCCTGCTCCTCAGATGCTGCCTGACCTGCTCTCAACTGCATGTTGCAGACTGGCCGATTCCAAGGTCCAGGACTATGTGCCGAGGGACACGAAAGCTTGGGGCAGCTGCCAGCAAGGCACAGTGGGGAAAGACCAAGGTCTTCCTGCTGAAGGTAAATGGGGGTCCATTCAATTATCAGACCTTCCTGGTGTCTCAAATGCATGTAAATACATTTATGTATAAGAAAGAGATGCCTTTGTAGCAGCAAATTACCACAAATGTTGGATTCTGAATTGAAAACAAAAATAAATGCTGGAGATTACAGAGGGTCAGGCATTCATGGAGAGAGAGTGTAAGCTAACATTTCAAATCTAGATGACTCTTCAGAGCTTCAGACTCTTCAGATGAAGAGTTATCTAGACTCAACATGTTCGCTTGATTTCTCTCCACAGATAAACAAAC